>NC_143014.1:245443885-245743885 GCF_055824585.1 Amblyomma mixtum
CAAACCAATCCGACAGCCGTCGCACTGCACCAATGAGTCGCCCTGACGGACACAACTCGAGGCTTTCGAGGCGCGCATGCGCGTCCATGTTCCCGTGGCAATACGCGCTTACAGAGCAGACATTCACAGCCCGCACTAACACTGAAGCGTGGCCCGCATGGAGCGTTTTTCCGGGCGATTCGTCGGCGTCGACGGCACCGGAGCGTTTTTTTGCCGCCGGAGAGGACGTTTTTGCCAAATCGTCGGGTTCTGTCGAAACAGATAAAAACGTCGACGCCGCGCCGACGCCAGGAGAGGGCAGCGACAGAGGGCCAATGAGAGCCGGAACGGGCGTCACGTGACTCTGGGCGGAGCCACGCCGGTCGAGAGAGACGCGCTTGCGAGCTCTCTCTGGCACTGTAGCTTGACCACCAAAACTGCGTCGTGCTTCCCGGAAAGCATAGTTATTATCCGGAAACACGGGCTTTTGACACACCGAGGGTACCGAGTTCTAGTTCACTATAGTACCGAGGCTTGGGCTTCGGGTTTCTCGGCCGAAACGGCCGAGCAGCGTGTTGTCTCTCGGAGGAGTCGCTTTTAGCTGGCCGCGCCGTCCATCAGGGGCACGCGTAAACGGTAGCGCCATCTAGTGACAAGACGCCAAAGCACATAAACGCTGTGTTGAAGAATTTTTTTATCCGTAATTGCTGATAACTACGATGGGTGCATTGCGAGCCTTTTTTCGTTCCAAGTAGAAAAACTGCTAATAGATGAAAATGTAGCAAGTGAATAAAAGCTAGACAACTGCTTCACCAGGTGTCGTTCTTGCGAGGTAAACACAGTTAGGCCTAAGAGCTTGAAAATCGCGAAATTATCTGAAAAACAAAGGCTAGTTATCGCTTATACCTCTACGCGTGGGCGAGCTGTGCGAAGTAAAAGCGAACCGCTACCATCTGAGCGAGCTATCACGTCGAAGAATCCAGCGGTGACATGTATTTATTCCGAAGTGGGCGAGCAGGGCGCAACCATCTTGTCAACGTCGCCCGTAGCGCGCGCCGCTCGGCTGCTGACCATGCGGGAGTGAATTCGTCGACGCCGGCGCGGGCGTTGGGCGCGCGACGCGATTTCGCGGGTAAAAAACGCTCCATGCGGCCGCCGCGTGACGCCTAGTTTCTGTCCAATTTGCAGAGGCGCGGTTCAGAATTCGGGTAAACGGCTGTCACTGCAGCGATAAAGAAGTCTCCCACGTTATTAAGGATATAACTGCGAATTCCGGGGCTGGGGCCGTCCTCTGCCGACCGTCGGACGTGGCGCGCCGGGCGCAGTGGATGGCGAGCCGGCTTCTTCTTTCCAGGTTGCAGCCAGGCGGGAGTCGAACACAACCAAGCACAATTAACCGCCTCACAGTGTTGGCTCGGAAGTGGCGGCTCCGTTGGATGGACCTGTCTGAACCGATCCACTTCTCACTCGGCGCTGAGCGTAAAGCATATCTTCCGTGCTCTGGCAATCAAGTCACCGCATTCTTCAAGGGGAATTCTACAATACAACGCAACCCTGCTAATAAGTGCCAATGAATTGGGGAAAAATAGCAAAAGCATCATACAGTTACCACGTCTTTGCTCCCAGTAGATTGGGGTTGAGGAAGATTCCTCGAGATAAAACGCTAAAGGAATGCCAAAAATTTCCCCTAGGATGCACCGCACATTTTAATCCCCTCTCTCTCAATGAAAGAGAAAAAAATATGAAAGAAGAAAGAGAAGAGATAACGCTGCCAGGCGAATTGTGAGAAAGAAGAAAGTCCAGAACGTACCAAGTCGGTGCCACGTGTTTTTGGAGGCAAACACTCGCGGCGCGGATTAACAGGACAGCAGGCGAAATAAAGACAAGTCCTCCTCCAAACCGAGGGTGGGGGTGAACTTCCCAGCACGAATGCAAACGCCACACTGGCCACGCATTAAGTAAGGAAACAAAAAAAAAAAAAACACCAGATACGCAAGGCGGGTTTTACCAAACCACGCCTGCACTGCCGCCGCCCAAGCTGATGAGGTTAATGCCACCGACTCACATTCGTCGAACGCGACGCCGCGACATTTTTACACGCTATAACGTGAAGCGGGACGTTTAGCACGTACGACAACACGTTGAAAAGTAATGGCGCGTGCGATACAAAATTCATGCCGCTCGCTTTGGGGCGGTACGATGCAGCGCAGGCGATGCGGTGTGTGTGTGTGTGTGTGTGTGTGTGTGGGGGGGGGGGGGGGGGGGGTCTCCGCCGCATTAGCATCAATTTGGCGCTTCTCCTGCGCACTGCTCGACTCGTGGCGACGTCGCACCGCGGACGCACCCCAGCAGCTCGGCAGCGCGTCTGGCATGCAAAATTTAGGGGCGGTCGCCAACCCGCCGGCGCATCCTTGAGAGACCGGCAGAAGCTGACGATCGCGCAAACTTAGCTACGACGATTTCTGCTCTTAAAGCTCGCACTTAACATTCGCCTTATCACATATTAAGCGACAGAAGACGTGACACGCTGACGAATCTTCAACCTAACTGACCACTCATTATTAGATTAGTGAAAATTATCGCTCCAAAAATTCCGTCGCGTTGCATGACGTCCCTCTTGTTCAGTTCCAAGAGGGAACTGAATTCCTTTAACCAGCGATAAAAATGCAAGCCGACGTTTCCGAACAACGGTTAAAGTCGCGATATATTTTTGGACGCACCGGAGGAAACAAAAAAAAAAAAACTATTGCTGCTTACGCCCGGACGCACAGCCGTGTACCCGACCTATTCATGGACGCATTTAGCCTCTCGAAAGTTGCACGCATAAAGCATGCGAACATGTCCCTCTCCTCCACACACCTAGTCGTTCAACGTGCGAGCTAGGCCGCATAGGAGCGTAATCGCATTCATAATGAATAAAGGAGTGCGCCGAAATCAGCCTGCTACGAAACTTTACGTAGCAGGTTACATAACAATAATTCAAACTGCCGAACACGGTAGGCTGCGTCCAAATCCACACAAAGGCACCATCTCACGTGCGACAGAAACCCACACTTGCAAGATATAAACCACTGGTTTCCACGTACTACATAACAAAGAAACATACCCCCCCCCCCCCCCCCCCCCCCAACGTGAGAATAAACGGAGGGGGGGGGATAACCCGACACAATGGTTAACGGTCGAAAGCAAACCAACGAGTTCCAACATCAAAGACACGCAGCAGATGAAACACACCCATAGGTTCAGAACCAAAAACAGCGCAAGGAGGAGGCGACATCTTTGCGCTGTCTTTGTTTCACTTTCTTGCCTCGAAACCCCGAGTTTAGTTGACACGCCCACTCGGAGATCGTCGCGCAGCGCTCACAGAACGTTTACTCGCCGCTAAGAACCGCTCGAACAGGAACACAGAACGAGCCAAGGTTAAGTGAACCGGGCGTGACTGCATCGATGCACACCGCTGCAGACAAACAGAAGCAGAGTCGGCTCTGATCTCACCTGGTTGACGAGTGCGGGCCAAGTTCAGCCACAATGAATGAGTCATGGTTGAGGAGATGGACTACTCACCTGCAGGAAAAAGAAACAAAGAATGAAACACGTTTAGTGAACCAGGCGCATTGATGATGGATTTATTTATTTATTTATTTATTTAAAAGGGGCAAGGGAAGCTTGGACAAAGAGCGCCATGTGTAACGCGTTTGGCCTGCAAGATGTGGGCTCAATGATAGCCATTCCGCCCCAGAGAAACCGAACACCAACCAGACCAGCTAGGAGAACGCTTGTACCCACGGCATTGCAAAATCGGCGGCTACCTGCCAGCTCTGGCGATGAAACTCCACTTCAAGGCGCGCCGATAACACACTTTCGGAGTTCACGCGTCTTACGCTATAGTGCCATGTGCTGTAACTCCGACAGAGAAACAAATCAGTCCAACGGGCATAGCGAGTGAGAGAAATGAATTCGAGCCGAAAAGACCTGTGGCTGGGGATTTTGAACTCACAGCAAGCGCAGCGCATTAGTACAAAGTGGCGAGATGCCGTGTTACGTCGCAAACGATCGCACATGAAGAATAAAGAATACACACGAAGACCGCACACGAAGTGCATGCTACGCCCTGTGCACTGCGATCCGCCGCGCAGACTTCAATATCAAGCACTCATAACACGCTGGTGCCTAGCTCAACTCGCACGTCGGCAGCAGCCTATAGATACACGCTCGTGCTTTGGACGAGAAGCCGACGTATCCTCCCCAGCAAAGCAACCATCAAGTGCACCGCTTGCACCCAAGTCCAACGAAGCCGTGACACCGGAAAGGATCGGGGTTGCGCCTGTACAGACACGGACAAAAAAAAAAATACGAACCTCGCTTCAGCGTTCCAGGTATTCCCTTGCATTGCGCAGAAAATTGTACTGCCTTTTACTTGCATACGTATGCCAAACACCTATTGATTTTTTTCTGGGTAACTCGTCAAAAGAGTTTTACCGCCGAAGCGTGGGCCATATATATTACGTCCGCGACTGTACAAGGGGCGCAGCAGTTCTCATTACAACCTGCAACGCGCTTCTGTCGGCCATGATGCAGTTTGCGATTCATAGCAACTGAGTGCGTCGTAATATAAAACAACGCAGAAGAAAAGCCCACCAGGGCGCAAAACTTTTACCACAACCACCACTTGCTTCCAGCAGCTTCGCGAAGAAAGCAGCTCCGACCACATCGCACGTGTTGAAGGTCGCACTGATCGCGACAGCCTTCACCAAATTGAACTGGCAGCACCGTCAGTTCTTTATCTGTTACCTAGGACGGGCAGACACGAAATTCGCACCAGTAAAGCTGTAGCCTCTAACCGCACAACAGCTCCGAACACGCCCTGTATACTCTCCCCTCCGATACATTATTCAAGAACGCCCAGGGGCCCAAACTTGGGCATGCACTCAGACGTACGCCTTCCCAAGAAGTTTGCACAGCGAGACATATTTTACACTTCTCCGAGGCGCTCTCGAGAACAAAAAAAAAAAAGAAAAAGAAACGTGCACTGAAGACACCTGCTTCGAAAAAAAAACATCCACAAAACGGATGGGCCCCCATGGGTTCTTTTCGGCCGCTAGCAAAGACACCTGGACAACCTGCACACGGAGCGGTGCATCGCCGAATACACAACGGCCGCAATAAGCCACGTGAGTAGGTACAAAGCTAAAGTCAAGGCAAGCGTGAAACCTGAAGAAGGTCATGGAATGGCTCGCGCTAGAGGCGAAGAGGTGCGCTCCCCGTCTGTCTGTCTGTCCAGCATGCTGGAAGGCACGCAGGCTGCCGGCCCATCCAGCTGCAGCGTTTCGAGTTCTCTCAGCCGTTGACGGCGTCGTACCATGCACTACTGCCGAAAGAGAACGCTGCCAGCCCGACTACTGGTCTTTCGGGCGCGTTCAGACCCCTCCTCGCAATTTCTGACGCCTATTTAGCATATTTATATTTGTTTTATTAATTACTATAGCATCAGCACAAATCCCGAACACACGTCACTAAGTCCCTTTAATAACATGCTTGAACCAATGACCCTTCGAGGCCCATGCGTTGCATGCCAGCCTGGCACACAGAGGGCCTGGGTTCGAACCCTAATGCCGGATAATTTCTTTTTCATTTGAAACTTGTGGGATTTTTTCCGACTGGCCTCCTTACGCTATCGCGTAACAGAGGCAGAATACAAGGCACTCGGCATAGTGGACAAGAACAGCCGGTCAGACCTTGGCGAGGGGACGCCAACACGCACCAATGAGACACCACTGATGAGTGCGCCCAGCTGGATGCTAATGACTAATTACCCTTCAATTAGTCATCACTGCCGTGAGCATCTACCCGACCGACAGTGAGAAGCCGTAAGTAGAATGCCCCTGTTGCACGAGCATTTAAAATGCCTTCTAACCGAATGTCATTCGAGTCGACTGCCGAACTTTCGCTGCTATATACATTAAGTTTTTTCGGCGGCATTCAGTTCACAAGACATTCGAGTCGACGGAGAATGGCGGAGACATTCAAGATTTTGGAATATCTTCCAAACGCTAACACAGCCCGCACCAATCAATAGCCGTCGCCGTCATTTCGCCCCGCCCGCAGCCACAGCCGCGCGGCTGCGTCGGCTCTGTGGCTGTTGATTCCGATACCCGCAGGTCGTGTACTTACTAAACGAGTGCTTTGAGACAACAGTACAACACTGAGCACACAGCAAGTGAGCGCGAAATTTCCCCAGGAATGCGCCGATGAGAACGACTGCACTCCTAGTACTCTTGCTTACATCGCAGTGTACAAACTGCTAGTGCTCGTGTGCATGACAAAAAACGCAAGCTGCGCTTTACTTATATTGTATATCTTCTGTTTTGCACCTGTTATGCCCGTGCTTGTTTACGCAGCGCGACAACTCTGTAGGAAGCGCCGACGCAACACTCGATAGCCGCGTTGCCGTCACCGAAAGGATCGGCGCTTCTCGCTAATAGTCCTTTGCTTTCTTCGATGTGTTCAATGCTTGATTTTAAATCACTTTATCCAGAAATATGTTCGGCAACCGCTTGCATTAACTTGAACGGCCTAATTTTTTACAGAAGCGACGGCGACGACTACTGCTGGCCGCCCTAAGCACTGCTCGGCAGTCTGGGTCACACCCCCGCTTTCCGCTAGTTGTATGCGCGTCCTGTAATGTAAGCAACAGTTGATTCCAGGTCAGTTTTGTCGAAACTATACTCGATGGCCGCTTGCATTCGCTAAAACTTGCGAATTCGCTCTGTCGTGAGTTGAGATGAGTGAGTGACTCTATATGAGTCGTGAGTCCGAGTGAGACGTGGGTTGCTATGAGTGATTGACCTCAAATGACTGGTGAGTCTGAGTCGGCCCAAGTGAGTTTATGAGTTCAAGTGAGCGTGAGTCTGAGTGAGCCCGTAGGTTGACCAAACTTTTGTGAGTTTGCCTGAGTAAGCACTCGCGACTTTTCCGACGTATGACTTAAGAGGACTGCTTCACTGTCGTTTGTAAACTGCTTAAAAATAAAGAGAAAAAGAGGAGGAAGCCCGGACAGACACAGCATATAGAGAGCCAGGTAGAAATGCATGCAAAAGAACTACTCCCTGCCCTCAGTAGCCGGCTGCATCTAGTTTCTCGTCTTTTTTGCCATGCACTACATTCAGGAACGACGCTAGGACCTAAGGTGCCGTCGGGACAGTGGAAACCAGAAAGACGCCCTTTATTTCCTTTTATTTTAAGCTACCTACACCGTCCCGCAAATGTACCAAGTGCGACTTCCACACTTTAAGCACGACCCACCTTAAGATAGCTCATGTCGCCATACCTAATGTGTAGCATTTTCATAACACTCGGCGTGACTTTCATGAAGCGGGTTTAGGTATTCTTCATAAACACTGAACCACTCCGCTTTGAAGCTAACGCGTTCGAACATTCCTGCAACAGCCGCGGGGGTAGAATGCATGGGGCGTGAAGCTCGAGACGTCGACACTAAACAGTTATCCGGCACAAAACATTTGCACTGACACATAGAGCTATAAGGTCTGTTCGATTGGCTGCATACCCTGCATCACTGCAGCGCCAGTACAGACGGTTCAAGTGCAGCTTGGCCACCGGGTGCTTCCAAAACGAATGGTCGCGAGTACAGGCCTGGTCATCTGCTAGCCTTGGCATCGTCAGCAAATTGCAGCCCAGCTGTGTGTCGGCCACCTCAACGGCCGCCAAGAACGCGAATCGGGTGAAGAATTTGCTAACAGCACATTGCAGCCAAGCCAGCCATGAAGCAGCCTCAATACAACCTCGCGGCAGCTGACTCGAAATGCACGTGTGTTCTTTTACTGAAATCGACTGAGGTGTGCGCGTGCCGTGCCCAGTTACATAATACGCGGTTTTCAAAGGAACGCGCATCAGGAAAGACGCTGGTGACGGCGTCCGTCGAGAAGTGAAAGGTGCCGGCGAGAGCCACCGTCCACCTCCTTCCTTCACCGCCTTCCTACTCGGGTGTAACCCTTATTAACAAGGCCCCAGTGTTGTTCCATACGAGTCGGGCCTGAGTGGGGCGCCGTTCTCGTCGATGAGTGGAATAACCCGAGTCTCTTCACCGTTTATCGCAAAGCGCAAGGAATCTTCTGCTTCTATGGCGGCTGCAGCTGCACGACGTCGGCACCGACCACTGAAGAGGTGCACAGCTTTCCAGAAATTTTCCCGGACCATACCTACACGACGTCTGCGTCTTTCTGAAACGAGTGGCGTCGTGCTAACAGCTCCATGTTGCGCCACTGTAACGAATGGCGAAGTGCAGTACCAGTAGAATCGAACAGACCTCTGGTCTCGTGCACGAATACCTAGAAGCAGTGCGACTACGAGAGGGACAGCCAAACAGCGCCGAACGCACACGCTCCGATCCAACCCTCCGTGCTCGTAGATGGCGCCACTGTACGCCCCCGCGCCGGCCGGAGCACGTGCGCGCGCGCACGCCGCGCCTCCGGGCGTCGCGCCGCAGCTGCGAAACAAAGAAAGAGAGGAGGGGGGCACGTGCGCGCAGCACGCAAAGCGCGGCGTGCACGCGTGACTGCTGCGCTGCTGGTCGCGCGACGCGAACCCGCGCAGATCCGAGTGCGCCCGGCGGCGGCGCCGCTTCGCCGGCTTGGCTGCGAACAGAAGCGGCGGCCGGCTATAAATACCCCGACGCCAAGACGAAGAAGCCACCGGGGGAGGGCCGCGGGCACGCTCGGCGGCGACAGCCTCGCTTCCGACATTCCGAGAAGGGTCCACTATAAGCGGAGCTTCCTCGGTGCGGTTTTGACCCGAGGGCCACCAACGAATTTTTTTTTCTCTCGCTCTCTTTGAACGGCAAGAAAAGAAAAGCGACGGATTTAGAAGCCGCGCTGCAAAGCCGCTGAGCGCCGCAACGTTAGCCGCCCGAGTGAAAAGACTGCCGCCGTCCGCGACGCCGATGGGGAATCGGGACGACGGAAGAGCCCGCGCGTCACGACAGAACTTTACCTGTGAAGCCACCACAGAGTCACTCCGAGGATCCCGACTAGCGTCTACCTGGCTTCACCTGTGATTGACTGTGCATTACCGGAGCAATAGCGCAACACGCGAGAACGGCGCGGCAAGTACACAGCCATTCAAAGGCAGCCATTGTATATCGTGCAAAAATTAACATTCCTCACAACTCTTTCCCCAATCTTCTGTAACGTGCTTGCATAGGCCATAGTAGAGACTACAAAAGCGAGCCCTCCACGCGCGCCCAAGAAGGCGGCTGCGCTGCGAGGCGCAACCACGAACACCCAGTCCGGCGCAGGCTAGAACGGCGACCGACAACAAGTCATGCTCTGGAAGCGAGCAGGGCCCAATCTGGGCACCAGCGGCGCGGGCTGCCGGCGGCAGCAGCAGCCGCAGTGACCAATTCTCGGAGCGGGCATCATAAACAACTCGGCGCACACGCGGACTTGAATCCCGTACAGCCGTAAATCTGCGGCGAGGGAGCGCGCGAACGCCGACGAGTACACGGGCGTCCGCGAACAAAGGGGGCAGCATCCCCGCCGGAGGCCAGCAATGCGCGCGCAGCCCTCCTCGGCTGGGCACGGCCGGCACCGGCGCGCCCTCGACTGCCTCCCGCACGGCGGAGAAAGCGAACGTGCGGGCTGGTACGACAACCAAGGAAGCACCCCGTCAACAATGCCTCGGCAATGCCCCCACCACTGAACTCGCTGTTCTGCCGAGAAGGTGCGAGCCGGTGACCAGCTCTTGAGACGACGCCAACCTGATCACGAAACGACAGGCCGCTGGAACGTAAATGTCAACCTCGACTTTTACAGGTGGACACTCACGAATATACTAAACGACACAATCCTGCTATTCTAAAAGATAAATCGAGACCCGTTTCGCCACGTATTAGACTCGGCCTTGCCGCATTGCAGCGGCCAAGAAGTCTTTTAAAGGTTGTATTGAAAACGATGCCACGAGCGAAACTAAAAACAAGCAGCTCCAGCTCATGAGGAAAAACAAAAAAAAAAAGAGTAAGTAGGAGAATGAGAGGCGGTGAAAGCGAGAAACGCAGCGGCGAGACCCACGCGTGCGGCGACCGCAGAGAAGGGACAAGGTGCGGAGCACGCCCATAGGAGCGTCTTCGAACGAGGGCGCTTTAACCTCCCGGACCGTCCTTTCCCCGTCCCATGGGTCGCACGGGGAGGACTGGACGCGGGTTCGGCGCAGCACCCGCGGTGCCGAGGAGCAGCCAGCATGGCCGCGCGCTCTGACGGACGACCCGGAACGGCGTCCGTCGGCGGCAGCCCCGCGCACGGCAGCGGGGCCCACGGCCCCCGAAAGCCCCAAACAGGTTCTGCAGGGATGCCCCCCCCTCCGATGGAGAAGCAACACGTTGTTAGGAGCCCGTCCCGATCCGGCCTGCCAGCTCAAACATTTGCAATTCGCGACGCCAGCGCTGCGCGAGGCGCCAGACGAAACCGCCCAGCGGAGCCTCCCTCTCCTCCCTCCGCCGGGAGGAGGAGAGCCGAAGCGCTCCGCACGGCGGCCGTCCGCGGCATTCTTCGGCCTCTCGCGAAGAAGCGCCCGGACAGGGTTCCGCTGCCCCGCACCAGCCGAACGCGGCTCAGGTGCACGACACATCGCGTTGCCAGACAGCGGCGGGTAATTGGCTGGGCACCACGGCTTGCGTCGGTCACACAGGCAGGGACACGGCTGCACGCCGCAGGCCGGGCAGGCCTGATATACAGTGGAACTAAAGTTGGTTGCCTCCATCGACAAAGCGGAGCAGATCCACGGGACCCCATCCGAAAGCAGCGAGAATGTTGACTGTCTGCTAAGGGTTCGGTAGGCGCAGATACAGCGTGCTGTGTTCGTTTTGGGGATGCGAAACTGGAACCGCACTCAAATCCCCCCTCTGGTAGACTCAGACCCCCTCAAGCAGAGAGACAACCCCATGCAAAGGCCGACGCCTCAAGTTCAGTACCTCACCCAACAACTTTTCACCACCTGCCAGGCTCATCGACGCTCGGTCCTTATTAAGCAAAAAGACAAAATACCGCATTTCACTGTTTCGCGGCAGCCTAGGTGACTGAATATGTTCCGCGATTCGTTATGATATCCGGCATCAAATTTGTGGTCGACGATTGACTGATGTCACGCTCGCAAGTAATTCAACTGTAAATGCGAAATTTTGGAAATAGCTTGTTTTACTCGAGTAGTAGTAGTAGTAGAAGACGTTTATTCGGCCAAAATTTACAGGCCGAGCATGTCGACCGCCTGGGCGACCAGAAGTCGCTGTTCTTCCTCCCCTTCAGCGCCAAGCCAGTCGAGCCAGGTGGTGATGGATAAAGAAGGTGGGGGGTAGGAACCCGACTGCTGAGCAGCCGGGCAATAGAAGAGGCAATGGGCAAGGTCCGCATAGATACAGGGGCAGTTGGGACAGGAAGGGTCCGATCGATAGCGATAGAGAAAGAGGCGAGACGGGGTGATGATTGCATTCATTTGAACGTGCCGAAGAAGGCGAGCCTCCGGCACTGTGAGTGATGGATGAGGGGGAGGGTAAAGGCGTTTGTCGAGGCGGAGCTCGAGGTAGACCTCTTTTATGGTGCGGCGAAGGGTGAGTCTCCCACCGTCCTCCGAGGGCTTGGGCCAGGGGATCAACGGTGCCCGGAAAAGTGTGTCACGGGCGAGCTGATGAGCCAGCTCATTGCCGTCAATCCCTGAATGCCCAGGGACCCAGCGGAGGAAAACGATGGAAGGCTGCAATGCGGAGACCGCTCGTTCGACCTCCTGTTGAAGAGAAGGGGTTAGGGTGCGTTTCTGTATGTGGTGTATAGCGGCTTGTGAGTCTGAATAGACTGTGTACTCTTGAAGAGAGGGAAGGAGGGCAAATGACTGGAGTGCATGCGCAATGGCGAGGACCTCGAGGGACAATGCATCTGGAGGGCGTAGAAACGGCCCGCTGGTGTGAGTTTCAGGAGCGGGGAGGTGGGGGTGGTACAGGGCGTAGCCGCAGGAACCTCGAGGAGCCACGAAGGAGGCATCCGCGTAAGCTACACCCTGGGTATCAAAGAGAGGGGAATGGTGCTGTGCGGCCGCATGACGACGGCCGGCGTGGAGAACGGGGGACATGTTGGACGGAAGGGGGAGGATGCGAAGATTGGGAGCCGGGGTGGGAATAGGAGAGGTAATCGGGGCGCAGGGAAGGGGCGAGATACCCGCTTGAGTCAGTAACCACTGACCCTGACGGGTAAGGGAAAGCCGGGCAATCTGCGAGTCATGATGGAGAGAGAGCAGAGAACGGAGAGGATGAAAGAGGCCTGTTGCAAAGATCTTTGCAGTAGAGGTAGTGATAGGGAGGTTGAGAGCTGCCTTGTAGAGGCCCACAAGGGCAGTCTCAAGAGCGTTAAGTTGAGTCTGATTGAAGGAAACGTAGGGTTACTCGAGTATAGTTTAGTAAACGAACGAGCAAATCGGAAAAAAATCGCGTCCACAAAGCGGCCCGTAAAGGTTGAGATGTTGTAGGGTGAGCAAAGCCACAAACAGCGAGAACGTGAGCTAGCTGACGAAGAATAAATCAATAATAAAGCGCCAATATCATCTTGAGTGAGAAAATATGCCGCAAAACGTGCGCAATGCCACCACGGTAAGAGTCCGTCATGTGGTATAGATGCCTGCGTTCAAAAGACGTGTTCTTCGCGTAAATTAGTTACGACTGCCCTGCGTGAATGAGAGTTGATATGTTTAATAGAGAGCCAGAAGGGACAAGGGACGCCGGTGTACAAATGTGAAGCCTCTGTAAAGTGCTTTTTTATGCTATTTCATACAGCAGTTCTTGATTTTTTTTTTTTAATAACCATGTGTCAGTGAAGAGTCGGGCCACGCGCTAAGCAACGTTTCGAAAAGGGGACTGGTGGTCTTTGTGAGGCCGTGACGAAGACAAGCCCCATCGTCAAAATGCTGTCAGCGCAGCAAGGCTCCTCCACCTCCCCCATTATTCAAGTTTGCGCTTCGAAGAACCATCTTTACTCCTCTGTTCTAACACTGTGTCCTAAGAACGGTGCCGACAGGTGCAGGGACCTTCTTTACAAGAAGTTAATAACAACGTCAATAGAACGCGCACGTCTTCCCTGAAAAACTGACCATAGCTCGCGCCACCCTGAACGCGCAATCGACCACACTACAAAGCAGTACCAGGACAATTTCCGGGCGATGCCTGGTTTTCGTGTCGATGAGTCATCTATAATGTTTTCGCATTAATAACAGTAGTAGTACTAATCTGGTGTTTTATGGCGCAGCCGCAAGAGTTTCAAATAAACTTCCATGCAGCAGCATTTCTCTCTTGGCTCAGCTTGGCGGAGCAGTTCCATCGCCAAATTTGTGTGACAGGATATCTCGCCAAGAAAAAATTGCACTGCTCGTGGATGTTACGACAGCATGTCAAGAACTACAAAACCACGCAAGGAAGGAAACGTTAAATGGTCTGTTGCATATTTGTTGGTACGCTAGTCGTTTGTTTCGGCTACTTAGCCACGTTTCGTTCACGGTCTACCCACTGCCAAGTAAGAAGCGTTGCAACGAACATTACATTCTTGAGAGCCAGCCTTTCAATTTTTCTTTCGCCACGTGGTCGTACAGTTAACGAATTGGCGTCGTAACATCCAGCGGAATCCTGTCAGACACACCAATTTGACGACGGAAGTGCCGCGCCAGGCTGACCCAAAAGAGAAATGCTGCGATATGCAGAGCCAAGAGGGCGCTGCTGTGCCACAGAACCCTTCACACTCGGCAGTAGGCAAGCCATCGACGAAACACACGTGGCTGCGTAGCCAAATAAACGAGTAGCATACCAATAGTAATTCAACAAACCATCATCGAGAAGAGTTGGACCGCCACGTAGACCACGAGCCGAAGGTACGGGACGCAGCGAAAGCACCCACGCTCGCGACGTGCGCTCGGCAGCCACAAAACAAACGGTTTCGCAGGTCAATGGACCGCTCGGCTGACTTCTTGAGGTACTAGGAACTGACGCATACTAGTTACGGTGTACGGGCATGTTGGAAAGTCGAAATACTGCGCAGGCGCATTCCACGCCATGCTTCCTGAAGCAAAGTGCCCGACAGTGGCGCCTCCAGACAGCGACACCGATCTGGTGAGAAGGGATGACAGGAGCGCAGTGTTGTCGTGAGACAGTATGCCAGTTCTGGTAAAGCAATGATGACGCACAGACACGCGGAACGCTTTCCAGGGCCTCAGGCGCAGTCAAATTACAATAACTATCAGCCACGTTTCAGACCAACCTTGAAGCCTCGAGAGCTTCGAACTTCCTCATTTACCGTCTGATCAATGGTCTTCAGGGACACTTCTAGAACCGCTGCCCGCGACTCCGGGCGGAGGACACCGTATCTAGATCAGATAGCAGGGGAGCCCCTATCGCCGACAGCTGCAGTCGCCGCAGAGGTAGGCAGGCGCCGAAAAAGAGCGCCACATCCACCAGCAGCGGTCGCCGGGGCGGCGGCAGCTGCAACCTGTTCCAGCTGCAGCAGCGAGGCGCCTGGCGACACCCGCCCACGCGTTCGCGGGATGAGAAATGGCTCCCCCAAAGGAGGGGCGGGCCCAGAGCGCGCAAAGCGGAACGACGACCCGGCCGCCGATGACAAAACGCCTTCGCGCGGCCGCAGACGCCGTCCGGGCAGCCCTTGCCCTCGTAAATCCAAAACGCCGAGGACAAACAAAGGACGCCAACGAGGCGGCGTCGCGGGGAGAAAGCGCGCGCGTACGCCGCCTCTCCCCGACGCCGAACAAGACGGCGCTCGAGAACCCGAGTCCCCGAAGCCTCCTGGCCCACGACGAGGCGGCCAGCGGCGGCAAGTGGTCAGCGGGCCGCGGTCTCTGGGGCGCCACGGCACTCGGAGCAGCTGCGGCGCACGAGACGACAGGCAAACCCGTATATCACGACGCTTTGCTCCCCGGCCGTCGGGAACCATTTCCATCTCCCGGCACTTTATGGCTCATCGGTGGCGTACGGGGAACGACAACATAATGGGCTCCCCCGAGGTTCCCGCGCGAGGTGCGCCAGCGCCTGGCTTCTAATGAGCGCCGCAGCCCCGCTCACCGGAGGCCCGCCGAATGCCCGCCGAAGGTCTGGCAGGATCGACACTCGACTGGTTGGTTGCGCGTGAAATCTGTGGCGAACGTCTGATTACCGAAAGAGCGTACCACGCGATAAGGCGAGGGAATGCACCGGATAATACGAAGCAGCTTTTATTCGCATCCAAAGGATGTCGTCTGTAGCAGGAAAGCGCGAACATACAGCCGGCAATCGACGCAGCTCACCCGAGACTACAGCAGCGAGGACGTCCGGCAGAGCCAACAGAGTAAAAACCTCGAGAGTTGCTCGCAAAAGCACGGCCACTTTTAACAGGATCTCCCCCTCGGCTGGAGAAGAAAAGCACTCGGAGAGAGGACGACAGCTTCGCTTCCACAAAGGCGACGCTTGAAAAGAGGCCTCCAGAACAGTAAGGCAACAACCGGGCTCCGGAAGGAGCATCACGCCTCCGTATTGTTGCAGCACGACACCGGTTCCCATCAGGCGGGAAAAGCGTGGCCCCCGCTGCAGACGTCCGCGCGTGTGTGCTCACACACACGGCGCCCGTGAAAGCGGCCGCAAACGGAAGAGAAGAAGCAGCACTCGGGAGGCGCACAAGACGAGATCAGCGGCCCATATCAGCATCCTTAACGAGCGCGCACCTCGCGAGCAGTTAGATCAACAAACCAAACCTGGCAGGCACGCATGGGAGAAGCCGCGGCGACGTGCATCGGCCAATCTGGGCCGGCCGGCCGGAGATTACCTGCTCTCGCGGCTCGCCGAGCCAACGAGGGGGGCGGCGAGCCGCACGGCCACCCAAGCGCGACGCCAGCACGCGATTCCTCGCGCGGCCATGCACGGCTGGCGCACGCTCGCCGCGCTAAAACCCTTTCAGCCCCCCCCCCCCCCCCCCCGCACTCTCTCCCCAGACGGCCAGTCGGAAAGAAGCCAGGCCCGCCGCCGCATCCGAGCCCCAGCCCGAGCGCGCCTCCCGCACCGCGTGGTTTTTTGCGACGCAGTGCGGCGGCGTGCGCTCGTTCTTTGCGGCGTCCTGCCGCCGCGGAAACTCGACGACCGCATGACGAGGCACTGCGCGGTGCATACCCGGCGTGGCAAACGGCCAAGACAAGCACCAACCATGAACAAGTCGTCATTCTCTCCCTTATGCCTACAATTTCAGGCGAGCGCGATGCGCCCGTTTGGCCGCGCAAGGTGGAGCGGGTAAACGCCAGCTCAATGTCTTCTCACGGATGAGAGACACGCACGGAGAAAAACAACAGTGCGCTCCGAGCAGCCCTACTCGGCGCAAGTAAAACACGGTCATTCTCACGCGGCTCCAACGGAGGCAATTTAAAGCCAACACGCAGTGGAACTGCAACGGAACGAGCGGAAACGGAGGGTCAGTCCAGAGGCAGAGCGTGCAGGGCCTCGTACACGGGCGCTTTTTCGGGGAGGGTCCGTACGAAACGACCGAAGGGAAACGCCAACAGAAATCGCTGGAAAAGAGAAGGGGAAGGCGACATGCAAGTGCATATAGAGACGCGATGCTTGGTTAAGATGCCGCGGCAAGCATATCAATCTTGTGCAAGGTAAACGCTTTGAACAATCCGTACGCGTCTGTTGAACGTGGACGCATGTAAGGGCTTTGAAGTTGCTCCCTGGTTCGCATTCACTTCGGAGCACGCCAGCTTTCGAGCTCTTACAGAACCTAAACGCGTTATGAACATCCCAACCTATAATATCGAGCAAAGATCGCGTCTGGACTGGAAGGGCCTCTACAAGCGCGGAAACGAGACGCGTGTGCGGGATGCGGGAAGCTGTGACACTCGCGATGCGCTAGAGGCTTTGCAGAACGAGGTAGACTGTCTCTTTCGCTGTCTACTATGTCTACAACGCAAATATGGGAGCTCACCGCACCGCTAGACGATTATTCCGGCTACACGCAAAGCGGCATGATAACTCTAGGAAAACTCTGTATGCGCATCCTGATTGGTTTGGCCTGGTTTTAGGGGGTTTAACGTCCTAAAGCGACTCAAGCGATGACGGACGCCGTAGTGAGTGGAGGGCTCGGGATAATTTCGACCATCTGGAATTCTTTAACGTGCACTGACATCGCACAGTGCACGAGCCTCGCCACCTCCATCTGAATGAGACCGCCGCGGCCGGGATCGAACCCGCGTCTTTCGGGTCAGAAGCCGAGAACCATAACCACTGAACCACCGCGGCGGCTGTATGCGCGTCCTGAGTGCGTCCCACACTGTCATGAAATGGCTCCGTATATGGGCAGGCCGGTTTGTGTCAGAACACTGTGACGAACATATGGAAAAAGATGATAAGACCTCTCCAGAGCTTGAGATTGCCAAAAGGTGAATACAGTCAAGCACCGATTAGGAAAACCATGCAAAACAACCTGCCTCAGCGTTTCTTCTTTCTCCCTCTCTCTCGCTTCCCTAACCTCTAAAGCGAGGCGCCACGATCACAACTCGAGATCAGCTGCACGGCACAAGCGCCACTGCATCAATTAACAAATCAATGGCGCAGGAACGGCACCCAGAACAGCAGTCGGCGCAGTTGAGCGCGCACCGCTAGCCCCGGCACAGGCGCCCCAAGCTCGGCGATATTCTCCGTTCGCCCTTCATTCGTTGCAGCCACGACAAGAACAAAACACTGCCTACGTTCGCACTCAGCTCAGGATAAGCAATGTGATACGTTTAAAAGAGAAAAAAAAACATTGTAACGTGTTCTGCATACAAGCAAATGAGTGCAGAGGAGGGACAATCACGCACAGTTCCCCCTTCTCTACACATTTGTGTTACCGGTCGACAGCAGACGATTCTACGTAAACTAGACCTGAGCGTACTTACGCTTGCGCGCGGGATTCTATACCTGCTCATCGACCGTAACATAAATATCGCCTTTGCCAAAAGTTACCGATTCAACGGGCTTCGCTGCTTAGCCGTGCAGCAAGGTACTTGTGACATCCCTTGATCCCTAAATCTGCGTAAGGTTAAGGAGAACCCGGGACATTTTGGCCCGCCAGAGTGCCGCAAGGAGTCTACAATACGGCTGGTAAGCAAACCCCGCTGCTGGGTTAATTTTGTTGAAGGACCCCGGGAACGCCTAGCTACTGCGGTATACCGAACGACTGCTGACAGAGCACACCCTATAGTGCTTAAGGAAGCTCTTTTACAATAAAGTATCTTACTGCTACTGCTTACTACTACTGGAGGACTCGTACTAATGGGGAAGCACGAAATGCGAGGGGAACAATTCAAAAGCAGAAATGGCTGTTTCTTTTTTTTTTTTTTGCCGTATCCTGCAAAGGAACAGCGGCGACGAGCTACTTCACGCTCAGTAGCACACATACTATGCACCACTGTGAACAGGCAGTGTGCAAGAACTCAGTGTCCGGCACTATGCGAAATTCATCACAGCACTTTTTATACAAATAGAACTGAAGTGCGCCGCAAAAATTTGTGGTTATTATGAGGTTTAACGTCCCTAAAACGCTATGACGTAAAGTCAGGCAGTCGAAACTCCGAAGGTTGGCTTTGTGTCAGAGTTGTGCAGGTCGAGCTCGCTACCGCTGCGGCAGCGTCTCCGACGGCATTCAGCTGGTGAGCATGAAGTTGCGGGATGATATTTCGGCCTTCTGTCTGCTGTGCGACGTTCGCCTGCTGAGCGTAGAAGCCACGCTTTCCGATCACCGAAATGCCAACGAGCTAAGCCCGGTTTAAAGTACGAGAAGGACGAAGGAAGGAAACGGCGGCGGATCTGTGTCCCCCCACTCGAAGACAACCGTCCGTCCGCCAACGGTCCCCGCAACGCAAAGAAAAACGCGGCCGAAGCGAAGAGGGTCGAGAGGGAAAAACAACAGCGGCAAAAGGACGCTCTGCCCAGGAAGCACGGGGCGTCGGGAGGAGACGGGGCTTGCGCGAGGGCAAGCTGCGGCCGACACCCCTCCCTCCTTCGGGGCGACCGAAGTCCCTCCACGCGGAGGGGCATCCAACAGGCTTAGTGCCACGGCGGACAGAGCCAGACGACCCCCTTTCCGAGAACTGCTCGGAGATCCGCGCTCGAAAGCCAGGCCAATCCCGGACGCACGACAGGCACGATCAGTGCTGCCGAGCTGCCTAATGTGGCAGAGAGCAGGGCTCGAGAGCGACGCACTCCACTGTATCCACATACCGGGACATGCTACGGAGGCATTCACGGAAAGGTTAACAGAACAAAGCAAGTCCGCAGTGAGATTTCCTTTTTGCTTTCGTGAAGTACCTACCGAACAAGTCATCCGTCTCAAACGCCCACACTTCTTTTCCCTGCAGATTAAAACAAAAATCGATCCAAACGCGCGAAACAAAATCTGAGAATCGCTGCACGAGCGCGTCGTTCACATAAGCCACGCACACGATGAAGCAGTCATCTCTTCGACACGTGTGGTACAAGCTTCTGCTGCTGTCCCCGACGTCTCCCCGAGTTGCTTGGCAACGATGGCCTGCTGCAGATCACGGTCCTGCTTAACTGACCAATACCGGGTCTGAAAACAATGTGAAATGACCCCAAGTCGCTGAGCTCCCAGCAGTCAACATGACCGTAGCTCACCACGCATGAAGTGGTGCTTTTGGTGCTAACTCCATTTTGGTGCTAAGTTTGCAACGTCAGAAAACTGGAGACAGTTACTAGTTTACAGCCTGGTACACAGGTTGTCCTTACTTGGTAGGCCCATCCCCTAACGGATGAAGACCACTTACGCGTCAGTTCCCGTGGCCACTTTTAAGTGCGGAGCTTCAGCTCCACCATAGTCTCCAGCGAGCGGCACTCGACCCTTCCCCCTTGACTCCTTCACGATGATTATCCCGAGGAAACACGGCGAAAAGGCCGAGTGCGTGGAGTATTGCAGCCACAGTACGCTTCTATTTCGTCACCCACAAACGCATGGTACCATAAAAAGAGAAACCGGGGGTCTTCGCAACGGCCGGACAACAGCGCGGCAAAACACGCTGCACACAGGCCTTCGGCGCCGTCCGGTTGATTGGGCGAGGTGATACCTCGTGCACAACTCGCGCATGAAAATAGACAAAGAAAAGCTACATCAATCGCTGCACGCCTCCGTGCGGGCTTGGGGACGACGTCAAAGCTCGGAGATCCATCTTCCGCCCATCGGAAGAGAGAGAGGGGAGTCAGAGCGCGCTCTACTGGCTGCGCGCAGCGATATTGGACGCGCTGCCGCGTTGCACACGCTCGGGGCAGAAAGCCCGAGGAGCAGTGAACGGAGACCCCTCCTACAAGGGTTCCTTCGCCTTCGCAGCAGCGCGCGCACACAGCGAGGGACCAGTTCCGCTTCATAACAGCGCGCTCAGCATGGCGACGCATAAAGGAGAGAAAAGCCAATATTTGTCCGGCCGCACGAAAGCAGGAAGGAGCTGGCGCGCAAGTTCAACAAGCCGCCTGGATGAGGGGCCCAAGCACCACTCCAGTGCCGGCGGCCATGCAGATGCGCGCCGCCGCCACTCGAACAGCAAAGCCAGCTCTTACTTGCGAGGAGGCCCCGTCTTGCGGCGCCTGGCGTCCCCCTTCGGCGGCCCACTGAGCAGGCGTGCTCCTTGGCGAGCAGCCGGTACAGAACGCGTGCCAATTGCTACCGATGCAGAGCCCACTCGACAGTCAGGCTTCAAAGCGGACTCCCACACGTTCTCTTTTTTTAATTTCCACGCACATCACGTTGTAATCCGTAATTCTAATAAGAAGCAGCTTACTTCGTGACACCAATTGGCCATTGGGCGTTTTGCACCAAGCATTCCTTCTTCGATGACACATTTCCGCTACGACCGCAATCGCCGTCTTAGCTGCACTGCACACAGATCGAATTCCGGATCCACTCTTACGCAAAACGGCTCCTTTTATCCCTTAAAGTCCGTGGCGCGGTCTTTCTGGAAGTGTGTCCTAAAACACTCATATGTATACTAGACGTGACTGCTCCCAATTGTTTTAAGCGCTATAAAGACGGACGAACGCACACAGACAGGACATTGCGTTTATCAAGAATGAACAGACTAGCCCCGCAACTCGTTTTATTGTGCAACAAGGTGACTTCCGATGTGCTCGCAGCCTCACAAACCATTTTCGAACCGATGAAGTCAAACCACAATGAAAGCAACGTATGTTTTCGGCGGCCATTATTCGCGCCTATCAAGATCAGAACGAATAATCTCCCGAAGTGGTCTGAGTTACGCCCTCGCGGGCCACCGAACAAGCAGCACTTCCGACCAAAAGGCCATATAAGATGTTGATGAAAACGTTATTGCAGACATCAGTGGTCACCAAGAAAACAATTTTAGCCTTATTTTCTATCCGCGTTCTTGCACGCTTTTTCTCGCAAGGGTTACGCGCGATTTCTATTTCGATCGGTGACAGCCTGATGGGCTGCCCATGTCGTTACGTCCGACATGTCATTAGCAAATTAAAAGTGTCCAAAGAAAGCGCATACAGTCAAATCCACCTAACAGACATAGCAACCTATTACACCTAACAGACATAGCAACCTATTAAGGCAAATCATCACAGAATATACTTCCTGCGAGTGCATTTTCAATGGCTAACCCCGGCCTCGCGCTGGCCAACGCTTGTCAAAACAACGACGCTAAGGAACCTTCAACCCTCAACTTTTTACTCCACTTCCACTCAGAGCGCGCGAAGCTGCAACCACGAACAATTCAACGTCGCGAACAAGTCCGCAAGCATGCCGCCAAGTGAAGAAAAGGCCGCCGACGGGCACGACATGCAGAGCTGGTGTTTGACTGCGCACGCCAGAAAACAAGCAGACCCGGGTGCCGAGGACTTGTCGACATGCAGCGCGCATATGTGCCAGAACTCCTCGGGAACGACGCGCGGGCTTCGAGGCGAGCGTCTCCTCACCCCCCAATTCGCACCCCCTACCCGCCCGGTTGCCACAGCAGCCAGACAAGGGTCCCCCCTCCCACCCCAGGGCGCCAGCCCACCGACGGCAGTCGCCACCGCCCGAGCTCGAAAAGTATCGCGAATTTCGACGCCGCCGCAAACGCAACGAGACAACTCGGTCATTAATATCAATTGCGGCGTCGGCTGCGTCCCGAGTGGGGCGGCGGCGCACTTCCGCTCACGGCTCGGAGCTGCGGGGCAGACGTGACGGATGCGCTCGGGGCCCGAGTCGCGGTCAATGGCTGCCCCCGCTCTTTGCCCCCACCCGATGCGATCCCGAGCCTCCAGAAGAGAGCCCGCCAGGAGAGAGAGCCGCGCGTCTGCGCCGGTTTCTTTCCGAAAAGAAGAAAGAAAAAATGCTCCGCGGCCGGAGAAGAGGATACTCCACTCCGCAACGGAGCGTGGAGGCTGTGCGTTTCTCGCGAAAGATGTCGGCCCGGGGAAAGAACGCGCCTGGCGTCCATTCTGGTTCCACGCTAGAGCACGCAACGGCCGATGCGCGTCGTCATCTAAAAGCTCAAAGACGCGCGAGCGCCAGGGAAGCGAACGGACGGTATGCCGGACCTGCCAATGAAGACCGCCCACTGCAAAGCGGCGGCGCGGAGGATACGGTCGGGTGAGGGAAGTTCGATCGCGAGTACAGCGCCGTACACAGGCCACGACAAACGCGAGCGCGCGCGCGGACAGGAGGCGCCGGACCGGCAGCAGCCAGGTGAAAGAGAACGGGTTGATACACGGGCGGCACGATCAAAGGGCCGTCCCGCGAGCTGACGAGCTCGCGGGACACGCGCGCGCGGGTAGCGAGCACGCCGGGAACCAGAGCAAGGGCGGCTCAACCGACACACTCTCGGCGAGGTTCGTCCGCAGACTGAAAATTAACAGCCCCCGACGACGTCACACTCGCGGCCAGCTACACAGGCTTTTTTCTCCCTCGCCCTCCATCACTCTCTCTTCATCAGGTAGCAGGCACCGTACGACCCCCGTTCTTTGCTCTTGGTTGATTTGTGGCTAATCGCTATCGGGCGGCCGCATCGCGACTGCCGACAGCAGCAGTGACGGTGGCGAGCCGGAGACAATTTGTCAGGATTACGCACCGGCGGGCAATCAGAACGCGACGTTTCTCCACACCACACGCCATTTGAAAATCAAAAATGGCGAGGGGGAGAGGAGTGGGCGCACAGGTAACATCACCGACGCCTCTTCCGGCGACCTTGGGCTGCGGAGAAAATTCCCGGAGCGTCGCTGCGACAGTCAAGACACGGAGGCCCGAATGCGAATACATCGGCGAATGTGTGCCCTGCCTAGAGTGACAGAGAAAAAGAGCGACACAAGCCGCAAAACATACGTTACATTGGGGCAATAAAAAGAAATAAAGCGAGACAGAGGGAACGGCGGAAAGTGCGGCAGTGACGCGTCCAACGTGAGGTAGAGCACCTAAGCTAAGCTCCCGCGCAGGGTTAAAAAGCTCCTCTTTTATAGGGTGTGCTGACGGCGACACCATCTGTGCGGTTCAAGCTTCGGTGACTAAGGCGCACTGCGAAAGGCAGTCCGCAAGCAAGATTAGCGACGCTCAATAAAGCATGCCGAAAGTACCTTCGAATATTCACGGAATCAAACGCTGAGCTCTGGCCTCGTGAACGAGTGAGTGAGTGAGTGGGGACAATACCCTTCCCTCTGGTTATTGTCCTGCAAACGCGCACTGTCACCTCGCTGTTTCCTTATCCCATAAATGGATAGTGCCATATTCGAAAGCTCCCTATTAACCCCAGGAGCGTCCTCCGCCTCCGCAGTGGCGCCCCGTTAGTCCCCTCTACACCCAATCGACAGGGACTCCAAAACTCGCTACTTCGATATGCACGTCCAAATATTGAGTACGTGGTAGGTGCACCTCCATACACTTACGCTGAGGCACACTATCATCGGGCACTCTACGAGTCGAAAATATGTGCATGCTCTTAGAAGTACTACTATCCATCAACCATTCACATCACCACAACGATAGCTTATCGAGGTCTTTCTCAATCCGCAAGAAAACCGCATGGCTGAGGACAACTGGAAGGGCAAGGCATTCACGTAAACAAGGAAGGGTAAGGGCCCCACAACGTTTCATTGATCAAAGAGTCAAACTGAGGCAGCAGTATCCGTGGGTAGCAGAGCGTACACTCTAAGAACTAAAGGAGTGCGGGGAACTCCTTTCGATGGAGTATACGCTTGTCCCACATTTCACTCCTTTTTGCAGAGTCGCCGCACTCCTGCAAGGCGCACTCCCTCTGCAGGAGTAGATACACTCCTTCATTACGAATGGCTGGGGAAAAAAAGCTGCGCCGGAGCGAGGATTCGAACCGGGCAACACTGCATTGCGAGCCGAGTGCGCTACCTCTCGCCTATACTTGAAACAAATGGTAGAGCTTTTGAATAGGTATATATGCTTACATTTTGAGTTTGTTTGTTTCGTGCGTATATGTCGCGAATTCTGTTTTTCAAATTCGTAGATCGCTGGCTGGTTAGAGTTGGCACAGCTGAGTAAATGATGAAACAGTAAAGGCAACATCTGAACGCCACTCGACAGCAATTTACGACAGCAATTTCATGGTGCACGGTACGTTGACTCGCCCTTCGCGAACGAGCTAACTGGTGTCCTGATGCACTATTATTCGTATTAAAATGATGTGTAGCTTCCCTACAGCACTCGTCGATCATTCATACCCGTAGTAGCAATGCAATATGAAGTGTTTAGACTAATGTTTCGCTGTCGACCGCGAAGGTTTACGGGATCTGACAGAAGTGTTTTCCTTTAACAGAAGCATCGCTCGTTTTTGCGAACCGCTTTTCCTTGGAGGTCGCTGAGTTGAAATAGATGTTGCAAAATGTGAATGGCGGTTCCGAAGGGCATAAAATATATTCACACAGCAATAAACTAATGTTTCGGATAAATTGCGACTGTTACCATGAGAGACTCTCCTAGCTTATACGCATTCTACGGAAGTGCATGACTTCGCTGAATTGTATACACTATTCGGAACCCCGCGGCGGTCGCATTTCGATGAAAGCGAAACGCCAATGCCTCATGCACTGCGCGATGTTAGTGCACTTCGCTTTGGGATGCCGCGATGTCAGTGCAGTCGCCTTGGGACGTAAAATCCTTTGAAATCAAATCCGCAGTGAATGCTGTATGAATGCAGCGCAATAATCTCCAAGGTGTACACTGCACGTATCGATTATGTACAAGGTCTGGCTCTGTGGGCGGAGCACAGCGCACTTTCTTGTTTGTTTGTTTTTTGCTTATCACTAGTTTGCATGAGATGCGAGTCACAGGTCACTATATATATGGCTCCGCTGCAGTACAAAAGCTAAGAAAATAACCTCCAACTCCCTCAGGCCCTAGAGGGAGTGCACTCGCAGTTTTACTCTTTACTGGAGGAGTCGTTTCACTCCTTAGGAAATTTGGGCGGAGTAAACTGCTGCTAAAGAGAGTGCAGTAGCCGGTATACTCTACCATAGAGAGTATCAGTTCTTAGAGTGTAAGCAGTTTATATAATCCCTTCCCACTCAGTAGCACTTGCTTGACAGCTAAATGCTGGATTCATCATAAAAACACCTGTAGTTTCTTCCTCAGATCAAGTCTGCTGTCATTTAAAGTTGGCGATTTCAAGTGGAATCGTTGTTCGCCTTTAAAGGGCCCCTGCCCACCCCCGGGCAGCAGACACTCTACCTCTCTTTGAGCGAGCCTCCTCTCCTTCCATTCCCTCCTCGAAATTCTTCTCTCCCGCTCCTCGTCGAGTAGGCTCGGCAAGGCAAAATCACCCCTTCGTTCTCCGACGTAAGCCGGAGGCGTGGTGTCTGTGGAGTGCGTCACAGGGTACGTCATGGCCCCGCCTTCAATAGAATCCTTTTCTTGGTTTTTGCTGCTGGGTCTGTTCGAGGGGAGGGGGGGGGGGGGGGGGTGCGCTGCGGGCGCGCACACTGAACGATCGAGAGGCGTGATCGGCTCGACCACCTAGACTTGTTAGCGAGCGCATCCTTTCATACATCTGTTTGTCATTCCCCAGTTAACGAGCCACCTTATCATTTTTTTAGGCCTCCCCACCCCTTCACGAGCGGTGGGGCGGAAGTCGGTTCTGCTCGAAACACACGGCGAAGTGCGGGCCCGGCAACCGCCCGTTTGCTTTTCTTCATCTGTGTTCGTGTTCTGTGTGTTTGTGTCTTTTCTCCGCTCCGAAGCCCATGTTGTTCATTGGAGTCAAGGCGTACGCAATATGCTTGAAGGATAAGCGGTGTCTGTGCGGAGTGGTCAAGTAGGCGAGCGAGGGAAAGGCTCTGCTGCACTACAAAACCTTGTTTTGGGGGGCTTGCATAGAAGAAAAAAAAAACTGAGAAAGGAGCGCGCACGCAGAGCGTCTCGTGACGTGATCACGGCGGGGGGGGGGGGGGGGGGGGGGGGGAACCAACTCCCTCAGTTTTACTATTTTTTTTACTTTTTATGGCTAGGGTTCAAGGCTGTCGCCGCACGCCCCCTCCGCAGTTTTTTTTTTTTTTTTGTTCCTTCATGTGGGTTAGGCATGAGCCAGAACAGAAGGCGCTGCGGAAAGCGTTGTGCAGACGACGCGACGCCAAGGCTACGCCCAACCTTCTCCCGTCAGTCAGAACGATGCACCAATGGAGTGCCTTTAGCGAAAGTAACCCCCCATGACGTGAACGGGGTTCAGAGTAGTGGGGCGGGCCGTTTTTGGTGAAGGAAAGAACGAGCGGGCTTTGATTTGAATTTTCGCAGCTTTTCGGGGCGCGCATGGCTCTAGTATTTTGCAGAGGTTATCTTCGATGCCTCATCTATGCAGTGGGCTTGTTTTTCAAAAATGTCCGGACCCTGGGCAGTGGCCCTTTAAAAAAGGAAACGGTTAAGTGCTACCGGAAACGATCGGCAACGTTCGGGTGGGGGGGTGTAGCCCGCCTCATGGCTGAAGTTTCGTTTTTACGAGAAGGGCCTCCATGAAGAGTGCGGTTGGCGCAATGACGGCGCGGTATACGGCTTAGTACTTATCTTCGTTTCGGCCTTATCTGAGAAGCGAGCCCCCTTGAAAAGGAGGGGCACGGTAAGGACGGCAGCAACTGCCGCATTCTGCAAAGGCGGCTAGAAGGAGAGGCGGTAGTAGCCATCGTTGACGAAGCTTCCTGCTTCCTTTCTGCCCTTGTAGCCGGGTTTGCGCCATTCCCTGGCCTTGATTCGCGTACGTGACCGCCACCATGTTTAAAGAGCGCGCTTTCAAGAAAAGAAAGAGAGACCTATACGCGAATAAACACGGTACAACTCTCCCTTATTTCATGGCGGAGCTCAGGTGCCCGAAATAAGTTAACAGTATGCAGCGATCAGCAGCTCCACCGTTTCAGGGGCACTGTACACAGCTGCACATGCGCTACTGGGGACAAAAGTCTCCAGGACTCGTGAGAGGCAATCAAAGCATATCAAAACACACCATTCACCTGGCAGTGAAAACTGGGATCAGAAACACGCATCTGTGGTAATCAAATGAAGAGATGATGCGCAGATGCGGAAACTATGCGTCTAGAACGCTTCTGCGCGTCCTGAAGACTTTTGTGCCTGATTTCGTTTGGGCCCAATTTAGCGCCCCTTGTATCATAAATAGGGCGCTTTTTTTTTGTCAACTAATAAACGCAGCACGTAATACTGCTCAGAAGAATGAGTCTGGCAACACGCCCTCCACCAAATACACGCAGGATTTGTGATGGGTAATAACACGCACGCACGCACGCACGCACGCACGCACGCACGCACACACACACACTCTCTCTCTCTCTCTCTTCTGTGTTCCTCGCTTCATGTGCACCTTCGAAACAAACTATACGAATTGTTTGATCCTTCGAGGAATTGACAGACCAATCCTGGTGATCCTATGTTGCAATTTCCAACCATTGTAACACTTTGTACAAAATTTCGCACGTGACGGCAAAACAATTACCGCTGGCGCTTACCACTGTCAACCGGACTGCATAAAAGCTAGACGGAAAAGCGAACTTACTGAAGAGGCACCCGAAAGGATTAACTCGGCGACACAAAGAAGAGACACGCCAGGCGGAGCAGCGCACGTCCCGTCCTCTTGTGTTGTCTGTTGCGCAGGGCTTTACGGCGCGTGAGCGGCTAAGGATATCATGCGCCAAACACGGGGTTATAAGGTCCGTTAAACCATCCCTTCGTGTCGACCTCGCAGCTATTTTCTCCCGTTCGGGTAATGTCTGAATAACTGGCCCTTCAAATCCGACTAGTTACGTCAAGTGGCGTATTTTGCGACGCAACTCTCACCGAGACGACTGCTGCCACGGTCTGACAACGCGCGTTTGACCGAAGCAGTGTTTACGAGCGGCCACGCCGACCTCGAAGAGGCGCAGCGCACACGCGCCTTGCATGTGGGCCTCCGCCAAGAACGATGAGCCTGCAAGGTGCGGCCCTCCCCACCCACGAACGTGGGCAAAAAAACCCCCGATATCCGCGGCGTATCAGGCAAACTGCGAAGAAGCAGTTTTCACCGTAGGCGCAAGAACAACCGTCTTCTTTGTGAGCCCCCCGATAGCGGGCGTCGGACGAGTGGACCAGCTGCTCTCGAGTGGACGCGCGTCGTTTCAGGGACGCGCTGAAATGCAGGGCCCTCCGCGCTGGGAACAAAAAGAAGGACGCCTCCGAAGAACAGCGAGACAAGTGCCGGGGACACGCAAGGTCTTTTCGCAAGACCCGGCTGAGAAGATCGATACGGCTCGCAGCATGCGCGATTCCTCGAAGGAACGCTCTATCGGAAACAGTCCAGATAATAACACTCGCGAATCACACGGACGGAAAAGGAACAAAAGGTATTGCCGGCTGGCTGTTTGCCTGCGCTGCACGGACGGCCGTCGCTCCGAGCAGGCGCCAGCGACTCCGGCGTGCGGTACGCAGAGGCGATAAGGACAAAAGGAGGGTTGGGGCACCCTTATCGCGCCGATAAGAGGCCGGCCCGACAAAGGAACTATTGCGCGCCGCTGCTCGCGCCCATTGAGCAGGCGGGAAAAGCAAGAAAGGCGGCTCAGAATAGGCTGAAAAGTTCTCGGCTCCTGCCATCGTGAACGGCTGAGAAATGCGCGCCCCTCGCGTAACTGCGCGCACGTCCGTAAGCGCGGGCCCCCAGCACTGCTCGCAGTGTTCGGCCCAGCAAACGAACATTATTCACCTGCCAGTACCGCAAGTACTCGCGGTACCCAAGAAAACAGGCACGATCACCAGCCGGCTTGCCAAGCGGACTTCCTGGCCCGTTGTTGTCCAGCTTCCTGCGAAAGGGGGGTCATCCTTCGTGGCTTGTACGTTGCGACAGCGAACTTAAAATCTGACTGGTCCTTGTGTACCATCGCTCAAGGGAGCTCGACAGCCAGAATCTCACTCAGCGCAGCGTACATGTACTCACGTTGATGTATATCGCATTACCTGGTGCCTGCTGCACATCCGGTATACGTCGACGCCAATACATTTTCGCTGAGCTAAAACTCTCCACTAAAAGAGGACTGCGCACATTACCACTGCCAAGCCGGGCCTGTCCTCTAGCTTCCACTGGGCTAGCATGGTCGAGGGAAGGAAAGCCTTGGCAGTAGCAACAAAAAGTTACACCATCATTGGATGACGTTTCGGAGCCCTTTCAGCGTTACCAGACCGAAGCGGTAGCGGTTCGATCATATGTACGTTTGTCCTAGTAAAACTCTTATTATGGTTACCGAAACCAATGTCTAACATCGTCACTCGTGGCATCATGGCACGAATGTGCTCAGTGCCTGAGTCATGAGCACGGCCGCCTCTCCGAGCCCAAGTAACTCGTCTACACAGCGGACAGAACTACATTAGGAATAATGAGCAGTTGCACAGTCTCGTGCCAACATCGTGAGCCGCGCGCTCTGCGAGTTCGAACTTACCACCCGAGCGCGAGTTTTACAACAGAATCGTGCAGCCCGAGTCTGCGCTCGTAAACCTCGGGCACAATACGGCTTAGAAAAGGAGCTGGTAGCTGCGGGCCCCGGGCGGCTGCGAAAGCGGATTCTCCGTTCAGTAGTGCTTCCTTTTTTTTCCCTCCCCCTCTACAGCGTTGCGGACAATGCCGTGCCACTCGTTCACAGACTCGCCCCTCGTTTCCCTCTCAAACAACACTATCCGCAGCCCCCGCAGGGGAAAGACAGCAGAGAACATTTCGAAAGCGGCGCTGCTACGAATTCGCGGAGCAAGCACGGAGGACGGCGGCGCCTCGGGCGTACTCCTGCTCTTGATCATTTCATAGCGAGCCGAGCCAGTGCAATACTTTTCGGCGCCCGCTGGAGCGAAACAAGACGCATCACACGGCGCGGCCTTCTGATTGGCATTCAGCGCCCTCCTCCTCCTCTGGGACAGGGCGGCCGGCGAGGGGGGGCACGCCGGTAAGCTTATTTTCCATTTCCAACACTAGTGACCCGTGAAATTAAGAGAGCGCACCCGGCCAGCCCGGATCCCGCGAACACGCGGCGGTCCTGCTATTTGCTAAGCACCGAGGGGCGCCCCGCAGAAGACGACGGCACGTGGGACGCGGAGTTAAAAACAAGAGGAGAAATCGGCTCGGCTGGAAGGGCGCTGCCTTCAAGGGGGAGGGGAGGGGGGACAAGAATCGATTCCTCACAAACGGAGGACGACGTAGCGCTGGAAAGGGCACACGATACTACTTAGGACTTTCGCTTCGAGAGGGGGCAAAGGTGGAGAGAGGCGCGCGCACTTTCTGGAGGTGCCCAGTACGAGCGAGTAGCGATAGCGACCGAGCGCTTTTCCGATTCTAGAAGGCAGCACACTGTGCGGCCAAACTTCCTGCAGCTGTGCGCGAGAAGTGAGGAGTACAGAATACAGCTACGCGGGTTTTCGGCTGCGCTCGTAACTATGAAGGTTCCCACCTGCAAAGGTTACACACATGTCTTACACTTAGTCTGCACATGCCCTCCATATAGTGCCCGGGGACATTCACCATGCTGAGCACTGGACCGCCGTGACCCTCGGCAACTGACAGCAGACGACGGCATTCTTCGGACGGTGGCCGCAGCAGTCGTAGGTTCTGACGCCTTGCCAGGAACCCTTCTGTTCCTAGAGGGTGTCATTCCTGTGCCATTAACTATGCCGTATCCGCAAAGTCAAGTACGTCCTCCTAACTTCATCCACCCGGAAAAACAATAAAAGCCTCATTCATACTCGCATTGTCAAAAGCTGCAAAATAACGCGATAGCCGCACTGTTACGCCAAACCAGCTCGAAGTAACCAGTACGCGCCTTTAAAATGCGTTCTCCAGCGATGATCCAGAAACAAAGGCACTCTTAAATGCAAAACCGCTAAGCAAAACTGACTCCTTTTTCCCCCCTGCATATGCTCACTATCCGGGAAGTTGACAAATTAGAAGCAGACGATATCTCCAGCAAGGCCATAGTCACTAGAGCTCTTGTGGTCCCCGCACAAGCCCGCTCGCAGTTACAGGCTGGAATTGGAGCTTGCACAATTACAGTACCCACGGCTACTTAGAGATATAGAAACTGTAATGACAGGAAAAGTCGGCAGAGAGGTCGGCGGGAGAAACGCGTCTCAGGCCTGCTACTCCACACCGGGGGAAAGGCCATGATGATGAGTTTCAATGGCGCAAGGGCAGCTTTGGCCAAAGAGCGCCATGACACGCTCATGTTTCGTCTACGCAAGGTGAGGAAACGTGAAGGGAATGAATGAGCTATGAAGTGTAGACGGAAGGTGACGGTGGCATTATAAGGCCACTCACGAAAGCTCTGCCTTTATTTCAGGTAACCGCTTCCATCGCGGCTCTCACCTTCTCCGCGCCACGAATATCGCTGCAGCAACAATCCACCAGAACTCCATCCACTCCGCAAGAAAGCGACGTCGCAGGAAGCGGAGCCAGTCGGCGCAGCAGCAGCAGCCGTTCGCACGGGTATTCTCTGCCCCCGGCAGCTCCAAAAACACTGCGGTTAGCCCCTGCTGCCTCCGAAGTAGCCGCGTCATCAGCAGCCCGGAGGCGATGTCTGCAATGCGCCAAGCCGGAATGGAACCAGCGGCCACCTCGCACACGCCGACGACAAGTACACGGGACTAGGATGGCCACCGAGGCGCGTTTTATTCGCCAGCCGGGAACGTGCAGACAGCAGGGCGGAAAAAAAGAAGGCGGGTGGGGGGGGGGGGGAGGGGGGGGGGGGGGGGGGGAGCGAGCCGCAATTAGCCGCGGAAAACGCCGCCGGCCGAGAGCACCTCCTCCGGGTGCATCGGAAGTGGCGAGCGCGCCGGAACGACTCCCGGGCCCTTCCAGAACCGATCCATTCGCGGCGTCTCCTCGGAAGGCGACGCAGATTTTCCGAGAGCACGGCTTTTAACGCCACTGCGTGCATATCCCTTCCCCTCTTCGCGCTGCTCTCTCTCTTCACCACTAACCCCACTGTCTCTGCCCGCTCCTCCACAAGACTAGGAAAGAGAACGGTCCATGGAAATTCGCGTTCAGACTGCACGCTTCACTGTTGCGAGCGCATCGCAGTTGACGTCCCTGTGAATTACATCGCAGTAAACAAAACCAAAAAACGGGAGATATATCCAGGCGGGGGCTGCTGCTGCAAACCGTACTCGGCGCTGCGATGAGCCGTCGTCTCATCCGGCCATCACCCGGGGGACTAGGGCGCTAACTGGCGAGACAGCAGCGTGCGCGCAGATTAATGTTCGGTCGCGGCCGGCGAGGCACCACCTCCGCCCACCGCCGCGCGCTTATCCGTCTCGGAGGCCGCATCGGAAAACAGGGCACGTGGCAGGCGTCCAAGTCGCGCGCCCCTTACACTGGCGGCGACAGCGACACGCGATGCCCGCCCGAGATTTGAATTGCGCCGAGACGCGACGCGGGGAAACCGACGGCGGGAAGGGAGAAAGAAAACACGCGCGAGCGGCGCCATGTCGAGGCCGTCAGCATGCAGAGAGAACATATCATCACGACGACGGGGAAGGGGGGCCCCGCGACTGGATGGTCACCGTAATTATGGCGGGCACCTGCTGCTCTGCTCCTAACAAACGTACAAGCGAGCCAGTGGGGAAAAAAAAGGAGGGAGGGGGGGGGGGGGGGGGGACGTCCAACGATGCGCTCGTTCAACTTCCAATTGTGTTGCGTCGCTGATAAGAAAATTACGGTTGTGGTATTACCACTGGGCTGCTATAGCGGGGTGATTTCGGAGTGATACTTTCACTTTCTATGGGTCATTCCATGCCAAACGAACCAGGTTGCGCTCGACCCCCTCCCATCTTTTCTATAAAATGCGTAGCTCTTTACTGATCCGTCTACAGGAGTTACCATTTGGGGCAAAGAATTCCTGTGCATGTGACAGCTCTTTGAATCTCTCAGACGAGTACAAAAAGTTTGTCTCATTAAAAAAAATTACAAAAAAAAATAGCTACTCCACTTTTGCGCTCGAAAAGTTTTTACAGATAACGCATATGCATTGTGGCTTTTTATTGCACAGCAAGAGATTTTCAACCCAAAGTTCTTTTCGTTGTTTTAATTCATTATTTTACACCAAGAAGCATCATTTCTGCTGTTTTTTTACAACTGTTTCATGACATCCCTGAGCAACATCATATTATAAGCGTTCTCGTTTTGCACGAACTAACAAGGGCGAAGAATGTCGCCGCGTTCCCTAGTTTCGCAATCTCCACGATTTCAGCTACACACAGTGCTTTCAAGACTCTCAATAAAAACAATACCCAGTGAACGAGACCGGAGCAATTCTCGGTGGGTCCGAGGACAGCATCCCACCGTCAGCTTCAGACTCCTGCGTCCATGCGCAATAAATCGAGCCTGTCAACGACACACGTGGTATCGTAAGTATTGCGAACACTTTGTTATTGTTATTATTATTACCTCCACGATTACTGAGCCGCGCCAACGCACCACCATGAACGGGCCAACTGGGCAAAGACGTTCAACATATTATTTAATTCCACCACTGTGTACTCTCAAACGCTATCGCGAATTTCATTGTGTTATATTAATTAAGTGTTATGAGACTTTGTTTAGATCCTTTTGTAACCAACCTCAACTGTCCCTTAGTGTTACTTGTATGTTCTTATTGCCGTGCATATTTTTTGTTTCTTTATTGAATACAACCCACTCCCCTCTGTAATGTTTATACCCTGATGGTAATAATAAATGATAAATAAATAATAAATGACCTCCTTTGACGGGGCTTGAAGATCCCAAGTCGTACGGGGTGGCGAGCGCCTCAAATGCCTAACGAAAACTTCACAGAATCCCCGCCAGACAGAAAACTCAGAAATGCAAGCTGTCAACGCGATCATACGTGGCGTCTAATTAGCGATTAGCCATCGGCCTGCCCCCGGCTCAACTCGTCCGCGTGCGCAATTCCTCGACTAGCTGAAAAGCAAGGAGTCCCCTCTAGGTGAAGTACACAGCAAAGAAATAAGTGGGCAGTACTACCCTCCAGGCGCGTATCGCAGGGAAGGAAACAAAAAAAGGAAAAGGTCGGTGAGTTTTGAGTACGTTTTCGGTGTATTTTATATATTACTACCGCGGTGGCTGCATCTGAAAGGAGTTCCGCGACCGTATTGACACCTTGAGTGCCAAGAGATAACTCCAGGAGACACTGAGCAGCGGCAGCAACTCTTTCGATAACTTCTTGGCCGGCTCTGTGCCCCTTCACTCCTTTCAGGAAAAACTGACACTTCCCGAGCTGATCACGAAAGCACCAGGTAACGCGATTTGGCAACGACCACCCTCTCCCTCGCTCTCTACGAGGCGGCGCCCAGGCGGCCCAGCGCACCACGGGGCTCGCCTACTAAGCCGTGGCTACGATATCAAGAATCACGCAATAAGGCTGTGCAAGTCTCGGGAGTTCTACATACTCCATCAGGGAAGCCTGAGAAGAAAATTTTGGATCCAACAAGCGCTGCCAGCACCGCGACGAGGACGCACTCAGCAAGCGACACCTCATGGCTTTCCCTTCGCCACGACAGCCACACAGTCGGCAAGGCCCATCTCAGGGTCAGACGCGAGGCAAAGCCGACTGCGTGGGGGCGGCGGCGCGGGGAAGCGGCCATCAACATCACACGGGTGCCTTTGGGAACTTATACGAAGTACTAGAATGCCCCAGTTCACTGGGCGAGAACGAATCACAAGCAGTACTCTCGACAGTTGCCTGGCGTACCCAGTGAAAGCTTCAGTAACACTAGAACCGCTGGGAACGCGTGATACGTCGACGTCGAATGATATGGCGCCCGTCGGCTGCGCCCGTTGGTTCGCCCCCGTCCGGGGATATAATGACCGGCGTGTATGTGCTTGAGTGCGCGGTTGGTGCGCGTCAGGCGCCGATGGATGCGAGACACCGCAGAAGGGCGCGCAGACCGGTGCCTGGAAGACGGCGAACAGCCGACGGCAGACGTATGCCACAGGAAGGGGTGTACGCGCCGTCCAAGCGCAGAAAGACCGTATGCAGTGGCCGAGGGGCCGGCACGCTGGCGCCAGAGGGACGGCTGGCAACCGAGAAAAGCTGGCTCCTGAAAAGCGCGCTCTCGCTCGAGAAAGGGTGTCACCCGATCTGGCCGTGGTCTGAAGTGGCAAGCGGCGGACGCCTGCTTATAACGGCCGCAGGGTTCCTGGAACATACCGGGGCTCGTTGCCTTTGCAAGGGAAGGAGTTTGCAAAACAACGAAGAAGGCAGAGCAACCAAGAGCCCGCAGGCGAGGGGGATTCCGAGGCAGAGAGACGGCTTCGACGAGAGGCGGTCGACGCAAGGGGAACGACGAGGGATTGTTCCCGGGTGCCCAGACGAGAGGCCGCAGCCTGATAGTACCAAAGTTGTCGCCGCATTGTACATGGTGTAAATAAATTCCGTGTATTCCGTAATGACAGCGATTGGTCCGGCTTCAGAGGGCGGTAAGTGTTGAGAAGATAAAAACCTGCCAAACTACGCTGGTCGTGCACGAATCCGGAAGTGGCTGCACACTCGGGGACAAATTCAGCGCAGAAAGCAGCGACGTCGTCTGAGACGCCAACTTCGTCGCGAAAGTTGGTTCCATTTGGCTAGGCGAATAATTGACGAGCCCCCGCGCTCCCACACGGGATGCTCCCCGATGAGGAGGCACGAAGAGACCTCATCAACCTGGCGCGAAAGTATTAATTGTCATCAGAATCTCCACAAACTCTGCCCTTCATGGCTAGATTCCATCACGCAGAACTGAGCCTGCGTTTGCGATTCTCACGTCGTCCCTTCGAGCACGATGTCCTTCGAGGTAGCCAGACATCCTGAAGAGCTTTAGGGTTTTCCAAACTGGCGCGCTCACCGAGCTAGCGCACGGACCGTGCTGTTCTCACGCGCAACAGAAGGCTCTCGAAGAAAATAAAAACCACGGCGCGAAGTACTCCGGCCTCCGGCGAGACTCGGCAGGGGCAGAGGTGCACTTCGCTCCCGCAGGCCCTGTCCACGGCAGACCGGCTGGGCGTCGAAGTCTGCGGGCCCGCCGTCGCCCGGAGGGGCCCGACGCCGGCGCCGCGACCTCACCCCCGAAAGCACCCCGCATTCCTGCGCGCACTCCAACAGCCGGAGAGACTGTAATGGGGCACAACACTGGCCACGAATCGACCGCCCGGACGAGACTTGAACTGCGGCTCGCCGCACAGGCGGGTCGGCGCCAGCAGTAATAAGACACGGGCTGCTCGGCAGACGACAGCGGCGGGCGCAGCGCTGCCCGCCATCGGCTCCTCATCCGGCTTTGTTTATGGCACACTTTTGTTTTGCTGCCCCGCTCCGCTACTGCACAGGGCGGCCGTTGAGTGCCGGGGCAATCTGGGCAAGTGCTTGCGCGCTTGCCGGGGGACTGGACTCCGGTTGCAAGACACTGCAACCGCCCCCGTCCGACTCTCTGCAGACTGGCCGGACCTTCCGGCTCCTCCGTGGCGGGATCGCATGACGCACAGGTAGGCGCCACAAAGAGCGGCTGCCACTTGAGTCGTCGCGTCACTCCGGCGGATAACAGGGACGATTGAGAAAAAAAGAAAGAGAGAGAAAGGCCAGCGAGGCACGGCCTCCAGTCAAATGCGCCTCGTTTTCGGTGTCCGCTTGCGTGTGGTCTCCGTAGCTTCGCGTGCGCGATTTTGGCTTCAGACGATGGAAGACGACGGCGTAGGCAACACGTGTCCGCAATAAAACGCCGCGAGCATGAACAAGATTTCGAGCTCACGAACATGGTTTCGGTGGATCAGGACCACAGTGAGCACAAAACTATCAAAACGGGAAAGGTGTGTGCGGGTGCTTTGCAAGATGACGTCATCTTACGCAGACGACAACGACGTGATCTCGGGGCTTTTGGGGGCAGCGGGCCTTCTTTGAACAGTTGACGCAATGAAGACGAACGTCGATGACGGCCAGCGGGCGCGTAGCATCATGCAGCCCTTAAGAGCAGCGACAACAGTTTCTGTAGTGAGAAAGCAGCTTTGCGCTGCCAAAAAAAAAAGTATTATCTGAATCTCTTTGTCTAATCGAGCAGTATAGTTCTGAGATGAGTCGGAAGAAATTAAACTTAGTCATAGGACGTATGCCGGAACTGATCACCAAAATTAATCTTGATGGAATAGAACTCGAGGGACCTGAACTGGCTAACGCGTTCAATGACTTTCTCACTTCTACAGCTCAGCCTGCGTCGCCTAGTGAAGACTATTCACTCACTTACCCCCAAACTCTGAAAGCTTCCTTACCTCAGTAAGGAAGCCTTCATTGCAGTGAGGCGCCCTCATGTCAATATGAAAGCTTCCTTACTGAGGCGCCCTAAGTAAGGTCGTCCTTGGTGCCTCCTCACAGTTAAGGCAGCTGCCAGCTGCCTTCATGCGTCCTTACGTCGCTCCTGGCCCTGGAGGAGCGCTTCACCTCACTGCTGCCACAAGTGACTCCGCACACTCAAGGACGCGAGCCCGGCGTGAGCGCAGTTGAGCAGGAGGGAGAAAATGGCAGCGTGGACTGACCGCTACGCGGGCGACTACAAGCAGTTTTTTAACCGTGCTTGTGAATACGCATTCGATGAAGTGTACCTGTATCCTCCAACAGCCAGGTCGCTTCGCGACGCGGTGAATCCAGTGGAAGTGCACTCAGGGGAAGAATTTGCGTTCAGATTTCGCACCAGTGCGGCTCTGTCACACTTCGGCATTCGGCGGTGACAGCGAGCGAAATCCGCCGCCGCCGACCTCCCGGCCACCACGTTGCCGCTCGGGGCGTGAGAGATATGGCTAGCAAATAGCATAAATCGACGCTGTCTATGTACCATAAGCGTGTGCATGCTTACGTGCGCTAAACGCAGGTATTTTGCGGGACGTTACAACGTTTCTCAAATTTCCACTTTTAATTCAGCTTATGCAAACAGCGACGCAATGACATGACGATTGACGTTTATGTGGCTATTCCCTTTGCATCACGTGGACGAGTTTTCCGCCTAGCTCAGCCTAGTGGCGCCATCTGGTTGTTAAGACGGAAACCATTTCTGTCAACAAACCATGGTCTTAAGCCTAAAAGCGGCTGAATCGCCAATCTAAACAGAAAAATAAGGCAAATTTATCACTCATACTTTCCTTAGAGGCGAGATGAAAGGAAGCGAAAGACCGATGGCCCATTTATGGCCAGCGAACGCACTGAAAAACGCAGTAACGACGACGAATTCAGTCCGAATCGAGGGGCCCAGCTTCGAAGGGCGCCGCCATGTTTGTTGTTGCCGCGGGAATGCAACTTCCTACTCGGCGCCCTATTGGCCGATGTGAAGGAACCCTCAAACCCAGACACGCGGCATGCGTTCCTTACTTGAGGAGAGGCGAGGGGCGCTTTCAGAGTAAGCTGGCTTCCTCCATCGAACATTCGCGGAAAGGCGGCCTCACGTAAGGTTAGGAAGACTTCGAAGGAAAAGAAGCTTTCAGAGTTTGGGCCTTATTCTCGTAATAGCTATACCACTTTTTTATTTTCAATTCTGTTTCAGAAGGCGAGGCGGTTGCTGCTTCCTACAGCCTTAAGAATAGCAAATCCGTAGATAGCACGGGTGGTCTTTTAGACCCCCTTCTTTCTACTCTTTACATCAATTATATTGTTAGCTATCGTTAGATATTGTTATCAACGATACTGTTTATTTACGCGGACGACAGCAGCCTGTTTTCCCCTGGTTATTCCGGCATTGAACTATCCATCCGCGTAAACTCAACCCTGGCCAAAATTGAAGATTGGGCGTATAAAATTAATTTAAAACTAAACGGAAATAAAACTAATGTCGTGCTCTTTCGCCCCAGAAACAAAGCATTCGAGCTTCCCCCTCTGGTACTCGGTGGCAATCGGGTAGAAGTTCTCAAATCTGTAAAAAACGTTAAGCGTTCCCTTTTCAGAGCACGCGACCTGGGATGCCCAAGCAGAATATTTATGCAGCAAGCTATCACGAACTATCGGTTCCATACGCCGTTATTGCTCAGTATTTCCAGTTTCGGTCAATATTCTGCTTTATATAGAATGCAACTTTTCCCCCAATTTTAAACTATCGTTTACTAGTGTGGGCAACTACAACTGAAGAAAACACCACAAAGTTATTAATTTTCAAAAAAAAAAAAGTCAGCGGACTAATTACTAAACCTCCCTACCTCGCGCAAACAGGACCAGTATTTAGGCAGCTCAAAATCGTTAAAATAGCATCTTTGTATAACTATATTATTAAAAAGGACAAGTGACTAACACTACTAGCGAGGCTTCAAGTAAACGTGAGTACTTATAGCACCCACAATCCCGGAACTTGGCACGCTACTGGCTGCCGTGCGAACTATGGCAACAAAATGTTTCGCTTCAGGTTGCCTACCTCACTCAACGAATACTCAGCCAATAGTGGTGAAGATTTTTCACTTGTTTCCTTGAAAGCAATCCGCGAAATGTTTCTATGAACGTTGACGTACGTTTTCACCGGTGATTTCGTACCGGTTTTGTAATTTCCCCGCTACTAGAATCATAAATTACTAAATACACAATTTCACAAGGACAATTAAACTCTCCCGGTCTCACTGACGATGCCTTATATGCCGCAGTGTCAATGAATGTGTTTATTCCCTCCAGTCAGAAATCCTTTTGAACATACACAGTTTGATTTCGCATGTTTCTTTGTATGAATGCCATGAGTTTTGCCTCAACTACTCGTTGCGTTTTTTTTTTTTTTTTGCGCTTTGATCTAAGTTCCTTTCATTAATTACCTCGGCATGTTTGCATTCTGTGTGCTGACTTGTTTCGTGCTGCCAAATGTCGTGAATATGTGGGCAGCCCCTCTTCGAAGCAGCTATTTTGCGGCTGCTCCTTTCCTTGTACCGAGGTAAAATGTGTTCTTTATTATTATTATTATTATTATTATTATTATTATTATTATTATTATTATTATTATTATTATTATTATTATTATTATTATTAAAAACGAAACGTGGCGATAACGGAAGAGAACGCGCAAAGCCAAAGAAAATTTGTAAGGAAACGAGTGCGCCACACAGGCCAACAGCCAATAATCTGAAAGCAATCGCGCAATATACGGGAGCAACAGCTTGCTACAACAGGTCAGTCATACAGATCGATCCGCCACGTCCCGTGTTAGACGAATGCGCTTCGCCAGCCTGTGAAGAAGACCAGTTGGCGATCGCATCGGCCGTCCGAGCGAGAAATGCACAAGACGCCAGCGCTGTGATAGAGAAAACAGAAAGGATTTTGCGTATCTGATCACGCTCATCTCAAAATATAAGCGCCAACGAAAAGAGGAAACGTTTGGTATCGCCATGAATCACCCACGGTGGCCTCCGTTTCCAGGAAACTAGCGCTCGCTCGCTGTGAACCACACGAAAGAGAGGAACACACGCTGCAGGCAGCTGCATCGCGAACATAAAAATAATACCCGACACTGTTGTGTCTGCACCGTCGCTCTGAGGTTTAGCCGAGGGAGGAGCGCGAAGCAGATACGCCGGCGACACGCAACACGACCCGCCGGAGCATTCGCGAAGACCGCGTTCTCAAGAGAACCCGGCGCCTAGCCGGCAAGCGGGGCTGCAGCAGTCACCTGACAGCCGCGCGCCAAGACAGCCGCGAGCCAGACGACGAGCGGAGGAGCGGCTGCTCGCTAACTTGCTCCAACACACTCGCACGAAATAATTAAAAAAGAAAAAACACAGCATTATATTTTCTCTTCCAAAACCGACAAGTTCACCGTGAAAGACCGACCCGCGTATGTCAACCTTTACGAAGACCTGGGTAAAAATGGCCTCCGTACACTCCATCCTACGCGGCCGGGCGCCCCACCCCGGCCGCGAGTGCAGTGTGCAGCGCGCGCGATTAGTCCGAGACAGGACGCTACGTGCGCGCGGCTATGTAGTACATACAGTTTGCTTTTTTTTGTAAGTGATTGTGCGCAGTGGCCGTTCGCGCGCACTTATTTTCGGACAGAGGGTGGACAATTGCGCGCGAGCGGCGCGAACTTGATTACTTTTAAGGCGGAGGCCTTTAATGCCTCATCGTTGTAAGCAGGAGCTGTCGACAGAAATGTCACGCTTTTCAATTGGTCGAAACGGTTGTGACGTCACAGTGCGCGAATTTCAAACGGGGCCAATTGTACTTTGGCTACAGCTCCTTCTCTCGAGCGGTGGGAGACCGTGCTGGCTAGCTCTGACCCCAGAACGCAAGTTTTGGCGGTGGAGTGGGCTGACAAAGTCGTCGAGGGCTATGTACTCTCGACCACTTAACGCGACCTCTTGCCAAGCTCTTCCCGGCGAATAAAATGTTTTACAATCAATTACTAACCATGCAACCCATTAAAGGGATCGTATAGTGATCGTATAGTGATGCTCCATGTAAGTTTGACTGAGTTTAGTTAATTGCTTACTTAACCAATTAGTCTAATTAACCTTTCTAGTCAGACCAGATAAATAAATAAAACCGAGTAAGAAATTGGCCGAGCTTGGGAATCGAACCCCGGTCTCCGGAGTGCGAGTCGAGCACGCTACCACTCCACCATGCCAGCTCGATGGTTTCGAATGAATAAAGGTGCGGCTAGTGAATACGGTGTCTTCGTTCACTCCCACCTTCCTCCCTTCCCGTTACGGCGAGGTTTAGGTGTCCACCGAGATATGAGAGACAGATACATTTCCTTTCCTCAAAACCCAATTTACCGACGAGCAAGTCGTATTTGTCCGCGTTTCAGATTGGTCCAAATTGTCGTGACGTCACCACGCGCGAATTTTGACGGGTGTCCACCGAAATATGTGAGACAGTTACTGCGCAACTCCCTTTCCTCAAATACAATTCTCGACTAGTGTCTACTGAGATATGTGAGACAGTTAATGCGTAATTCCCTTTCCTCAAATACAATTTTCATTTTCTTCATTACGGCCCCTCTTTCTTCTTTCACTCACACTTCCTCCCTTCCTGTACGGTGCGGCTCAGGTGTCCACCGAGATGACAGACAGAGAATTACTGCGCCATTTCCTTTCCTCAAAAAGCGTTGCGTTCAAAGGGCAACGCATCGCGCCGAACGGGTGGTGACGTTCCTTGAACTCCGTGGCAGCGCTACAGTACGCTGTCGCGTTCCACTCCTAAAGGCGAAGCCTAAGCGTCATTAATTGGCAGTTAATTAATGCACCAACAAAATGTGCAGTGAACAATCGCGCAGCAGAATGCAGCACTCAGGCTTACGCCTTTCACCACTTTAGCCGCTAAAGTTGCTCGTAATTTTTGTATTTTGTAACTAGCGTACAGAGCTCTCCCCTGTCCTTTCTTGCTGTCGCTCTTTTCTATACTCTCCTCGCTATCCTCTCCCTTTCATTTCCGCCGGCTGCAGCTCGGGTGCTTAAGATATTAGACAGCAATCTCCATCCTCTACACACTCCATCCTCTATTTCAACGTCCTTTTTATCGTTTCAAAGGGCTCTCCTATCTTTTTTTTAATTCAACTGTGCGGCGACTTGAGTTTCCCAAATCAGCTTGTCGTGTGATCGCGCGTGTGCTACCAACAGCGGGTCTTAGTGCTACGCGAATTCGAAAGATTAGCCACGGGAAGATGGAATCGAAGCGTTTTCGCTGCACTGCGACAAGCAGGGCAGAGGGTGGTGTTTTCGACGGGTCAACACCTTCCTGGAGCTCGAAAAGCGGGGGCTCGCCTCAGAAGAGAGCACGCACAACTACCACAATGTTTAAACGCCCCGGCCAGAGGTCATCGACCCGCAATCTCGTCAGCGGTCAGAGATGGTTTGCGCTGCGCTACTGATCTCAGCAACGCGTGCAGACGGCGCGTTGTCAGAGCTTGGGTATCAAATCGAAGCGACAAACGGATGCACTTCCGGCAGTGCAAGCACAGAAGCTGGACACGTAATACAATATGCAGCCTTTACCTTGATTTCTGAGGGCACTAAACAAACGGTGATAACAAGTATCGCGGGACAAAGCCGTCAGACTGGACTCAGTCGCTTCGCCGCCCCCTCTGCACTCCATCGAGCGGAATGCTCTTTCCTTGGGCGCATTTCCGTAGCCTCCGCAAATCACGTACACTACCCGGCGGTGTGCACGCATCTACGCTTCTGGCGAGCTGGAAATGAGCTATTCGCAGCAGATCATCCGGATTTCCGTACCGAGAGCAGCGCCAGGGGGCCGTACACATGCGCGAGATATTCCAGCATGCCGCCTTGGACCAGGTGGGGACAAAGGACGACGGTGGGCACGCTTCCGAGAGTGCAGCTGCGTTAACGAGCCGGCACGTTGAGCGCGCGGCGAATGACCAGATTAGCCACTTTCTTGCGAAGCGGGCAGGCGAGCGAGGACAGCGCGCTAACAAGGGGCGCCACCGCGCCAGGCGAGCCGCGATCAATCCATTCGCTCCGATCAGCCGGCAACGAGAGCAGCGATGGTCCTTTAATTGCGACCCGGGGAGGCGGCATTGGCAGCGCAGAAACAACGAGGCGCTGCGAGGAGGGGGGAGCGGCTCCCTTTGAAGAGGCCGCGGGAGCCAATCACGCCGCTGCACGGCCGCCCTTTCCGCCGCCACCTGCTAAGAGCCGCATCAGGTGCAAAGCACACCGCGAAGGCTGCCGGGAGATGCGGATCTCCTCCGCCATGCGAGGGAGACGCGGCCGGGATGCCCTCCGCCCTTCGGGGACGCTGCTCCCGACCCGCTGGGAAGAACGGGTCCCGGAACGCTAACGCCACGAGACAGGAGGGGCTCAACGAGGAAATACTTTTACTTGCACGGAAGATAGGTTGCGAAAGTCTTGCATCGACATACTGTCGTGAGCAGAAGTGGATGCATAGCTCGCTTGCTCTGGCGACGCCTTCCGGTGCATTCACCATGCAGGAGCGCCGCGGATCAAAACGAACGAACTGGCACACCGCCTCGTCGCCTGTCTCGGTAGCTGCTCAACCGGCCTCGGGAAGGGTTTTCACAGAACTAAACGCTTCGATAACATTGCAGCGTCGCTGCCATTTCACTTTCTTCTGGAGGTTCGGCAGACGTCGCCGCACGTAAGTAGAGCCTCGCGTTGCTGGAATCGGCGAAAGTCCCGACGAACGCCGTGGCGGCCCGCGAGGCAGGCAGGACGCCCAAGAACAAAGAGGCAGGCGGAACCGGCGGCGTGCCCTTCGCCGGCAAGGGGGCGCCCTTCACCGCAGCGGCGCTTCACGATTGCGCGTGAACGGCTGGCAGCCTCACGACCGCGTATCTCGTTACGTGCAGAGCCGGCGCGGGAGACGGCCACACAGTCACGCTTTGCTGACCCGTTAATAGTGCCCCGGGGAAAGCCGCAATTAAGAGAGCCGCGCAGTGGCCCGGCCGGGCGCAGGGGAACCAGCTCGCACAGAGCACGCGTGAATTCATCGCCACGCGGGGCAGATAACTGTCCACGGCTGCAGCAGGAAATTACCCTCGCGGACAAGCACCCCGGAACGCCCGATAATCCGCGGTACGCGCCCGGCCGCCCAACAGGGCTGCCGAGAGGGCCAAGAAGGCTGCCGCCGCTCATGTGGTGCCAGGGGCGCCGCACCAACGGGTGGCCGCCTTCGACAAAGCTATCCTGGGACAAGACGAAGAGACGCAACGTCCGGGTGCAGCGCGCCCCGATGCTACGTCGGCGACACCGCTGCGCCACAGAATGGCGGAAAAGCGCAGCCGTCCGGACAAGAATGATGAACACGCCAGCGGTTGGGACAAATATTCGAGGCGGCCGAGCCCATCGGGCGTCCTGGAAGGGGCGCGAAGGTGGGGAGCGAAAGAAAGATGGAAGCACGTGGGTGGTGACCCCCGCCGACCCCGCGTCAGTCGTCCCGGCCGGCGACACGTTTTCCAGAAAAGAAACACGTCCGCCGCTGTCTCGCCGGTGGATGACGAGCCACCCTTTTGGGCGTCGCGGCTGCCTGGGTGGCGCGGACGCCCCGCTGCTCCTCGCGCGTGCCCGGGGGAACCACTCCTGCGAGGGCTCGAAAGGAGGCTCGGGAACGAGTCCGCCGCCTCTTGGCGAAGATCATGCCACAGTGACTACAGCGACAGAAGGGAGTGATCACACGTGGCCGCTTCAGAGGGCAATGTCAATCAGGCCCGAGGATCCATTAATGGCCTTCGCTAGCCTATGTGTGCGAAAATCATGTATTTGCACATAACGCGAGGGGAACGAATAGCGGCACCGACAGAGTCAAACAATGTTCTCCCCAGGGAAGTTCATCTAACGCTACCAACGACCACAATTCACACCATTAAAGGTACAGCCCTTGTCAAAATATATACAGCCCTGTTCTTTTTGTTTTGTTTTGTTTTCCAAGCCGTGTAGGGGGCTCTCAGCACACTTGACACTCCTATGGCTAGCAGGGCCATGGACGGGAGTTCCTCCCGCCTCCGAGAAACTAGAGTCGATGAGGATGCAAAACAAGCTACGCTGCAGGGAAGGAAATTTCTTCACTTTCCTGTGAAACACGCCACGGCGATGGACGCACGGGACTAATTTCCAGCGAGGGCAGCCCAGCGTCGCCTCTTGCGCTTCTGGAGCGCCCGCACCACCGACAAAAAGCTCACCATCGCCGCCCCGTCAGGAAAACAACAGGTGCGCAACGTGGATGGATTAAAGAACCGCCGAGGCAGCGCTCAATCTCTCCGCAAGGCAGGACTATCCAGACACGGCAGGCGACGTCTTCCCGCCGCAATGTTCAGCCGTCAGTCCAGGGAGTCGCCGCAGCGTCAAAAGGGAAGGAGGAACGGCCGCGCATACGAAACAGTCGGTCGAAGCCGCGTTGCTGCGAGAGGCGGTGCGCGCACAATGGAGCAACAACGGCCGGGCCCGCGGCGCGTTCCGGCACGCTTCGTGTCCGTAAATCACGCTTCCCCTTCTTATCACCCCCCACCACGGGCGCGCTGGGTGCGCCCGTCCAGGGGCAGCCAGACCTCACGCAACTCGCGCGCACCCTCCCCTCGCACCAGCGCCGGGACGTCGAGCTGTCACGCGGGGCGCCGACAAGCATCCTCCTCCTCCCGCGGGTGTACGCGAGATAAAACCCTATCACAGGCTGATCAACAAACAGCGCGAAATGAGCCTGCCCGCAGAGGGGGAGGCCCCTCCGGCGCTGACCGTGCCCTCCACATCCAAGGCGCGCCGAGTGTCCTCGGCCGCAGCACCCCCGACGCCCACGGCGGGCGGAAACAAAGCCGCCCCTCGACGCCAGGCTTCATTACAAGGAAACAAGGATGTGCCGTCGGAGAGGATTCTTTACGCGCATGCAAAGAGAGAAGATGTTCATTGTGGTTTACCGCTCTTTTTCTTTTTTTGAGCGGATACCCATCTCGCAGTGCCCTCAAGAAAGGTTACTCGTGCAAAAGCCGCATATCTCCTCCCCAGGCAGCGAATCGCCGACAGGAACGAAAGAGCAGGGTAACAACTATGACGTTCTTTAAACACGAGCAAAGGCGCGTAATATCCCTGTCACACGGGAAATCTCTATGTACATCGAGTAAATGGTCATCGAAATTTTCGAGGGTCATCAAGATGCACAAGAGAGTGAGTAGTGAGTAGGCGATCCGACAGATGGCGCTAGGAGTATCGATATTTAAAAAAAAAAAACAACGGAGTGAACCTCAGTAAAACGAGCCGAATGTTGGAGTACGTGCCACTTAAATAGACTTTTTTTTTTTTTGGAAAAAGCTATTCAGATGCTACGCAGACACAATCTAGAGACAGCGGTGGCGGGGCGAGGATGAGCAGGGATGCGCACTTTGTTTCAGAAGCATTCACATCTGCTGGCGCTGCTTGCACAGCTCACTGATCGTCTTTGTCGTGTTCATAGCCACTACAGATTGCAGCATTTGTGGGCCACTTCCCATAGGCCACGAAGGCTCTCTTTTTTTTTTTCATTTATTGCATGGAAATCAAACCTGCTCAGCTACCAAATGCTTTGGGTAGACGCATACTATTCCGAGATGCAGACACACAGTCTCATGTCTTTGTACACTGCACTCCACTAGCACATTAAAATTACGGAAGACATATATATATACAGGGTGTTTCACGTAACTTGAACCAAGGATTTAAAAAAAAAAGCGGTATACCGCAGCCCACTGAAACAAACGATACATTGTTTGCTATCATGTGGCGCTCCTCAGAATATTTTTATTGCGCTTAATTAGTTAATTAACTAAGATGAATCATGCAAATTTTCAAATATTCATTTTAGGGCCAAGACCGTTACGTTAGGTTGTAGAGCAGGTTTATAAACAACCGATCCAGTTTATTGTAGCATCGTATCTCCTACGGGGTCCTTTTTTCCGGTATCTTAAGAAAGTCCGCGAAATATGAAAAAATACCACGTGACTACGCTCGTGCGCTACCAAATTGCAGCGCTCTCAACGGCGTTTCGAGCAAACGGAGCGTGCCCTCTGACCGTGGCGAAGTGAACGGCCGCCGCTCTTAGCAGCGGCTTGACAGTGCGCCAATAGCTGATGCCCAGTGCCCATGCGCTAAAATTTGAATTCAGCGTGCCTGGCCCTTGTTGCGTACGCTAGGATATTAGAGTTGTCAAGATAACGACATCCAGGTGGCTCGCTTCACGGCAAATTCGTCGTTGCTAGTGCATTTTTTGGCGTGTTCATACCAATAACAGCTGCACGGGGCTTTCGCTTTGCCTCACCTCACTTCCAGCACAAAGAATTAGCGATGATTTTACTCCGTTTTTCATTTTGTCCCGCGGCTGCGGCGTCCCTACGCATTAACAAGATGCGTCGTTTTCCAAGTGCATCACCTTGGTTTGGATTCTCACACCCGTGTGGACGTGAAGAGGACTTGTGCCTGTCTCTCTGTCTCTGTGGTTGCTGTTTAGCTGCTCCTGTCACTCCGCTCAAATATGCTCGGCAGAAGGGACGTGAAAAAGGATGCTGGTACGCACCACGACGACGCTACAAAATTTGACGCGAAGAATTTTGTAGCGTCGTCGTGGTGCGTACCAGCATCCTTTTATAACCGCTCTATTTTGTAGCGTGAATGTAAACCACAGCTAGGCTGAACATACTATACCGGCCCGGTGCGACCTGGCTATCTAAAAACAATAACAACAAAAAAGAAATATCTTATTTCGAAGCCAGATGTCGTTACTGCGGTTTGCGTGCGTTAAACTAAAAGCGCCGGAGTGGCACACAGCGTAACGTCCCGCAAAGTGCTTGCGTATAGCGTGCATAAGCGCCTCTTAGGATATATACTACAGTCAGATGCAACTCAATAACGAAGTGGCAGACGACGCCCTTCAAACGAAGCCCTCTAGCCAATGGCGTAGACCAATTTTCACGATTTTACATTGAACTGCGGACTTAATTTACCAGAAATTCTGGCGGGTTCACCCTCCACGTTCGGCAACTATCACCTAGAGTGCGATATACCTTTTCCCAGTAACGTCCTGCGCAGGAGCCAAGCCTCTTCGTCCGCCATTTTTGTCGACCATGGCAGGCGAAAATAAGGGAGGAGTTCGCTGCACGTGTTCATCCACGAAAGGCGTTTCCTTAGTCGACAACGCGACAAACTACGGGACAATAATTAGGTGCAGTGCTAGCACCTTCTAGGCCCTCGCAGATGCACGTCTATGCTCCATGTCATAAATTCCTTGCAGCACTATGGAAGCTAGAAACCCCCTCAGCCAATCAGGAGAGTGCCTTAAACGTGTTCTTCCGCGCCAGGTCAGCTACTTGTCGTGTGCTCGCACAGTATTAAGTAAGATATGGTAGGAAAAGAGTACAACTAGACGCTGTCTACGTGCCGAAACCTGAATCGGTCGGCAGTTTAAAAGTAGTGTACGGACGCTTATGTACGCAAAATGCGAGGGTTATGCGGGACGTTACGCTATCACATGTGCAACCAAGACGCAAGGATAACTTCAGTCTAGTAGTGCCATCTGATTTTTATAAAAGATACCCCCCCCCCCCCCCCCCCCCCCTCCAAACCAACGCTGCTTTTCGGCCCTAGGAGCGGCAGATTCGCCACTCGAAATACCACCGCGGTGGCTCAGTGGTTATGGTGCTCGGCTGCTGACCCGCGTTCGATCCCGGCCGCGGCGGTCTCATTTCGATGGAGGAGAAATGCTAGAGGCCCCCTACTGTGCGATGTGAGTGCACGTTAAAGATGCCCAGCTAGGTGGTCGAAATTATAAGGAACCCTCCTTTACGGCGTCTCTCATAGCCTAAGTCGCTTTGGGACGTTAAACCCATAAAATGAAAACCAAACCAAGTCACTCGAAAAGCACTATCGCTTATGGTATTCATGTAGGTGTGGCGAGACGAAACAAAACCCCGATACCCCATTTATGACCACTGAACGTACTGAAAAACCAAAAAACAACGACGAATTCACTCCGAAGCGCGGGTGCCTGGTTCTTTGAAACAGCGTTTGGCTTATGCGCACCCATCCCATATCCCACACTATCCCATATGCTCATACTATACTGGCACCACATTCCGCAGCGTCAGAATTGTCACCTCCGCATTCGTCGCAGCCTCTGTAGTGCTGCCACAAGTACCGATATAGAGTGTAGTCCCCGCACGCCCAGACCCCAGGAGAGACGACGCAATCAGGCTCACCAGCGTCCTTTAGTCACGGATTAAACAGACCAAATGAAGGCCGGCAGGTGCGCCCACAGGTGGTGACAGGCAAAGTCAGCAATGCCCGTAACTACTGCCCGCAAAATAAGGGCACCACACCACTGCAAATAAATTTTCTCAGCAAAGATACAAGGGACCTTTGGCCGCTAGAAGGGTGCGCTACTGGAAAAAAGAAGTCCATTAACTAGGACTACAGTTCATAGAATTAAGTTTATTCCTCTCTTCCCCAGCCATTAAACATGCGGATTCGCTCGCCGCCCACAGCGTCGCAACGCGACGGCGCTCTTTCCTGTATCAGCGCACAGCTCGCAACGGAAGCCTCGGATCTTGGAGCCGGTCCAAAGGGAAGACAATACAGGGCGGCGGGCTACCTGGCCGAGCCGAGCCGCGCACGCGGGGCGACGCCGGCGGTGGGAACGACATGCGCGCTCACCGCGGCGTCGGGTGTCCCGGCTCCGGCCCGTGGGAGACCGCGTCAGGCGGCGGCGGCCGCTGCTTCCGCCGCCCAACGGGACCGGCGCTTTGAGCGCTGGCTCCCGCGCATCGCCGGGGCGCGAAACCCGAGAGCCGGCGATATGCGACGGAGAAAGAGGGGCCGCGGAGGCCGCCCGCGCGCCGCACGGCTTACCGCGGATGGAATGAGTGACGGCACCCGCAACGTCCACACAAAGGCCGAGCACCGCTGTTGCTACAGGCCAGCTACTGTGCGGTAACCGGGGGCGCCGCTTCGGAGGGTCAATGTGGCCGATCGCGCTTCCATGCCGACCAGCCGCAAACGTTCTCGCCAGGGCCACGCCACTATTGCACGACAGATCCATCGGCAGACGAGGCGCCATTTCAGGTGCACCACATTTCTCAGAGTGCGAGCCTAGCGCAATATGCAAGCAACTCACTTTCGCACGAACTAGTGAACTGTGTAGATGATGTTGCCAAATTTACCGACACTTTTGAGCGGTAAGGCGAGCACGGGGTGACTATGGCTCGCTTTTCGTCCTTGCGTCTTCATCGCCGCCGCGAGGCTGTCGTTCTGCGGCTACTGTTGGTGGTGCCGGCGCTGGCATACTCCCGCGTGACGAACGACCGCGTATCGTAACGTCTAATCACAGAGATGACTGGTGCCACCTGCGCAGCGGCCTATAGGGCATGCCAAGCACCCAGAGCTCCACGACCGACCTGGCTGCAGCGCAGCAGCACCTCGACTGCGCACGGTGATAACTTGAGGACAAACCGCAGTGCAATCAACAGCGATTGCCCATCGTTTCTGCGACCACCGACGCATATACATGTTACGCGCTACGGCACTCTCGGGGACCAGCGACCGGCTGTACAACTAGGCGGGCCTCGCCATTCACGCCGTCGCTCCTCGACCATGCGCTTGGGCAAAAGCCAGGCACCCTCCTCTTTGTAGCTCTGCTTTCCGTCTCCAGACGGGCATCAACTGCCAGCCCCGAAGACATTCGTCATCGAGAAGGGGGTAGGGGCCAGAGACGCTCCGCTGCGCCCATCGTGCTGGCGCACAGAGGTCGCTGCTGTCGCGGGTTCTGTCCAGACCCGGAGACGGGCACGGAGCGCCTCCGCGGGAGGGGAAGGGGGCGCGACCGGCGTCCACGACCACTCGGCGAAGCGCTCAAGTTGCGCGGCAAGCATCCGTCGCCGTCTGTCTGGCGCACAAAGCGAGGCCAGTGTGCGCGACTCGCTGTCGGGGTCGCGGATGCCGCCACCCGAGCCGCAGTCGTCGCGCAAGGGTGCCTCCGCGGCTGACCATCTTTTCCAGAGCTCCGCACGCGACCGCCATACCCGCCTCCGTACAAGTCCACGCAAATCAGGCAAAGGTTCGACGCCTGGCCGCTCCGGACAGCGGCGTGAACCGCCTGCGACAGGCGGTGCGCAGTCAGTAAAGTTGGAGATTGATAGACAAGCAGGACCAGTGCTCGTTTTGGGGGAAAGCAAAGCGAAATACCCCATAAACATTCAATATTCAATACCCCATAAACAGCAAAGTGTATTCCTTTCTTCAGGTCTGCCTTTCTTTGACATTGTGTTCAAACAAATCACTGTACTCAGATATTTCTGGAACTCTGAATTTCAGTTCCACAACGTTAAAGCAATCCCATTAAGAAAAGTTTCTCGATATATTGTCCCTGCAGTGCGAACTCATTTTGGTATGTCTATGAGGTCATATTATATCCCATGTATATTCAATGAGATGCCTGATAATGTTTTCAACTTGAACACTCGCAGACAGTTACGGGATACTATTGCCGAGCTTGAACAGCCCTAGTGCATTTGTTTTTATCTACACAAAAAAAAAAAGAATTGATTTGTTAACAGAGGTTGTTGCTGCTGCCGGACGGCGCCCTACAAGCCCAATTGAGGCTTTGGCGCGTCCGCGTCTTGTATTGTTTCTTTGGAGTAAATAAAGTATTTATTTATTATTTATTTAAAAAAAAGGGGGGCTGCAGCGGCGGGAGAGGATTTTACTCGGCAGCAGTGATGTGATTGCCCCGAGTCACTTTGGAGCACCTTTTGGGACAGCAAAATGAGAGTTTGGAGCGGGTGTGCATACAATATTATGGACAGAGTCGATCACACTTCTCTAGAGCGCTCGAGCGGTGCCGTCCGGGGGAAATAAAGCGAAATTCTAAAGCAAGCATTGACTTTCTCTGTCCACTTTCGCTGGGGACATGTGCACCACACAGGCACCAGCCCCTTACCCCCAGCAAAGAAGCTGTGAAAAGATTTCACTTCATCTGCTCCCCAGCACACCGCCCGGGCGCTGTAGACAAGTGTGATCGACTCTGTCAATACTTATTTAGTTGTAGGAAAGGCGCCTCTCTCCATCGATGCTTTTTCACATTGCCGCAAGAAAAAAAAAAAAATGGGCCCTAGTCGACTTCTGTCGCATTCACGTAAACAACGTTTATGACGGTGTGGGTAAACAACACCAAAGCCCCAGACACAGCCTCCGACAACAATCACAGACATGCAAACAATCGAGTTTTACCGAGAACTGTAAATTGGATGGAGCTGTCGAAACTTCCGGCTGTGTTGCGATGGGAGGCCGTGCTGGTCAGCTCGGACCCGGGCATTCAAGCCTTGGCCACCGAGTGGGCCGCTCAGGTCGCCGCCAGCCATGGTTTGGTGGCCATCTAGGCGGACCGTCTGCATCTGCATTTTTGACGGAATAAATATTTTCCAATCCAATCCGGCTGTGTTCGCTCTCATTCTTCCGTCTTGTGTGTGTGTCTCAGGTTGCGCTGTTCACTTCATCATATTCCTTCAAGGTCCGTATTCGGTGTACAAATGTGTTTGTAGATCACCTAGCGGGTCCCGACGCTGTCTCCGACTATGGGACAAAAAAAAAATTAATAAGCCACTGACTCAATCACTAACTCCTAGCGCAAACACATACCAAGCGGTGGAAAACAGACCAGCGAGAAACAGCGACAGTGCACTATGCTCACAGTTTGAACGCGGCGGGATAGGCCAGAGAAGTTAAATTTACTCGCGCCTACAGCACGTTCCAACGCCCGACTGTGTAGCCAGGCTGGGAGTTGCGGCCGAAGCCTCAGCTCCCGCTGGCGGTTCAGTGTGTTACGGCAGCACCAGTTTCTGCCTGCGGCCATCAGAGGCGCTGACCTCTTTTCCTTCCGACTTTCCGGCCAAACACAGACCGACGCAACTCGGAAACATCCCAGGCATCCAGCGGGGTTCAGCGGCGCGACTGAGTACGGCTAGCAGCGCCAAGCAAAAAGAACGCGTTCGAGCTCTCCTTCAGCCGCATTCTGTGCGGAGCTCATTCTCCGCACGAGGGGCCAGGCGTAACTCGCCGAGCATGGCGGTTTCTATTTCTTGCTATCTTTGCGCACCGGGTTCAAACAGCGGGCTCCGGCATAAACAGCCGAACGAACTCCTCTCTTCAGACTCCAGAGTGACAACAAACAGAAAAATAAACCGAGAAAGAACAAGACTCGCCTCGAGAACCGCCAATGCACGCTATAGACACGAAACAGTGCAAGCGCGCAGTTATTACTGTCTTCCCGGTCAGGTAAGCTAAGCTGATTCCCTTTCGTTTCTTTTTCTTCTCTCCCTTTTAACAGAGCAGCTTTCTGCAGCCCAAGAAACGGGCTGTTTATTTGAATTCCACGAGTTGAACGCGAACCAGAAAAAGAATCGGAACAAAAAGCTCAAAACAAAACGCTGCAAGCGCCGAGGAAGACCGACAAAAAGCAAGGTCTCTGAACAATGAACTCCGAACTTCTCCAATTTATCTCCTCTTGCGAGAGGGACCAGAAGGGGAAGAGGGGATGAAAAAGAGAGAAAAAAAGAGACAGAGCGGAGTCTTGGAAAGCAATAACCCGAAGAGTGGAAATTCCGGAGCTGCCGGGATGAATTCTGAAGGCCAGTTGGCCGCCTGCGTCTTTCGGGAAGCGCGCTATCGCGTACAGCCCCAACGAAACAGAGAAACAGGAGAGAGCGCATCTCCACCGTTTTCCAGAAGACGGAGAAATTGCATTAGAAGGAGCGGGCCAGGGCGAACGGAAGAACACCATCCACTCCGCGATTCGCCTTTGAAGTGGAACGGCATTCCACCGACGATCTGTCCAACGCGGCGTCCGATATTGAACGCCGCCGAAGGAAAGAGAAGACCGGGGATGAGGAGGGGTCGGAGAAAGGAAGAGGAGGCCCCCCTTCATCGGCACAACGCCTGGACGACAATGCGCAGCACGGCCACTCCCCCTCCGCAAGACGGCGCCCGCCAAGGGACGCGGGTGACGGTGCACAATGGGGGTGGATGCGACGCACAGCACGCGCGTTGTTCCGCGGCAGTGCGCACCCGAATGGCACCCGAGCGACGCCACAAAACTGTGGGCGTCGCCGCCTGCGGGACAAGGGCGCCAACGAAGTCCTCCCCCGAGGAATTGAGTCGTCGCAGAGGCTCCTTAGCCCCTGTTACACGCACGTCGTCGCCACGGGGCTGGACAAGTGGATTTACGCCGCTCGAAGGAGCGGTGAATCGACCTGAGCCCGGCGTGTTTCGCGGCATCACGACTCGCCTTTTGAGAATCGGCGATTAGACCGCTATTGTTGTAAGGACTGATTTCGCTACTGACTCCTTCAGCCCGGCATAAACTGAGGCCCTTACGGGAGACTCGCTGGAATGAATGTAAGAGAACTTGCTATTGCGCTAGTTAGTTTCGGTTCATTCTTTAAGGCATGAAAACAGGACAAAGCAACAGGCGCTTCGTCCTGTTATCGAGCTTCGTGATTTGTCTCTTCGCGCCTTAAAAATAAGGAATCAATGAATATCAACTTGGTAGTAAGGGGAAATGACGCTCCTACAATCACCATGGTAACAAAATGCGCTCGAGTCGCCCGCCGCCTTCAGCCTTTTATTATTAATTTATTTTTTTCAGAGACTCGGAAGCATGGCCGGCGACGCGAACGAATGAAGGAACGTGCCCCTGCATTCCAACGCTTCCGCGGCACGTGCAGTGCAAAAGGCGCCTGCGACTCCGTGCGCACTGCAGCGACCATTCGCCATTTTGCAGCACGGGCAACCCTTGCGCGCCGGACAAGTCCCCGCAGAGCACCTGCCGGCATCTGTCGGAGAGTTCCGACAGCGGGCGCCCATCGGAGGCGAAAGGCCTCCTCACTTCATTTCTTAAAACCAACAAAGCCGATAAAGAGCGCGGTAAAAAGCTGCGCCGGCGATGACATCGCGTAGCGATCAGCCGAAGCGAAGTGATAGTGGCCGTGGAAACAGCAAAACCGGTTCCGCCAGCTCCGAGCCACGGCAGATTCGACAAGCCGGCCCGGCGGCGCAAGGGAGGCGCCGCGGTCCCCGAAGACAGCGCGTGGCCACTCGGTTGCCGGATTCAATCCAGACGGGGGCTGGTATCTCTTCCGCGCAGAAAATGGCGGATGGGGCTCCACTTGACGCCGGGCTGCGCAGCCGCCGGGTGTCGCCGCGCGCGCGATCAATCTCCGCGCCGCCAGAGTCGGAGTGACAAGTTCCAGAACGGATAAGATAGCGCGCCAGCGAGGCAGATTCGGTCGCGCCCGAGCGGCAGCAGCGCGGCCTCGAAATGGAAAGCGGCGACCTTAGCGATAGCAACAAAGTCCGCGCAGGGGCGCCGCACGCGCTGCGCGTGCCGACGACAGCACGCTTCGGATGCGGCGACAACACTCCTCCGCTCTTCTACAATGCCGAAATACCGAGCAACAGCTCCATATTCGTCAGCGAGGGTGAAGCCGCAGCGCCTCGAGGCAGAGCACAGGAGGAGCGCAAAGAGCCAGGCGCTGTCTCGACGCGGTTTCTTCTCTCCGCCCCAGCAAAAGCGCGGATGGCCCCCCTCTTCTGCCTGGTCCGGAAGGGGCGAGGGCGGAGCTGCTGCCGTCGGTGTTTGCACCCATCTCCCCGGCGCAAATAGAGCGCCGCGCAAACGAAATCCGTCTGTCCGCGCACACTGCGGCGCCTTCATCCGCGAGGAGGGCGCCGCGCAGATGGTCGCCGTCCGCGCGACGCCTTCGACCGCGGAACCAGCGCGTCACCTGTTCCCTTTCCACGGTATCCGAACGGCGGAGCGCTCCTACTCGTCGAGAGGCGCCAGAGCAGGCAGGCCGAATCAGACGAGCGCTGCGAAAACGCACCGTCATGCCCACCCTGCAAAAAAGAAATCGCTCATGGAACGTTTTATTCACGCAGTAGACCATGGCTCGAAAACGCACCGAACGCTTTGAATCTGTGGCACCCATCCGCATCTACGCAACCTTGATCTATACAAACGAGTAGCAATGGCGAGAACAAACTGCCAGTATTAGAGCGAGTGAAGGAATCGTTCATGGCTTTTTTTTTTTTTTATTGAGCATCAGATGCTTTTAGCTCCCGTTCTCGGCAAGCTCGGTGGAATATCATCAGCGAACCGCGGCAAATCGCAAAGAGAGGATGACACCGAATCTGAAGCGAACCTTGCGAAACTTTCAGTCCGAACAGTTATCAGCGCGAAGCGCGCGCTTCCGACGCTTCTGGTATCAAGACGAAGATCGGGTTGCCGGCAGCAGCTCTGTAACACAGAGTGCTGTAGCCATTCTATCTCATCATCGCGGCTTCACTCTTCCTCCGCTAGCAACAGACACAGGGCAACCATTAAAAAAAAAAAAAAGCAGGGCGGCAGAAAGCGGATGCTCAGAAGAGCACACACCAAACAAAGCCAGGCACTCTCGCACCCGAGCGGTTGTTACGGTTGTGTTTGGCTACAGGCAAGGCCTTGGAAGTTGACGCGTGCTTCTCTGGCTCGTTGTGCACTTCAACGAGGTCGTGCTGTGGCGCGGCATGACATGGACGAGGCCTATTTCACGAATGCCTGCACCATCTAAAACCCATCCTGGAGAGTGCTACGCCCGATACTGCAATGAATTCCATGCTTACAAGCTACACTCGACGACGAGAGAGCATAGTTGAAGTGGACAGTCGCTGCAGTCCACCGCAGCATTTTTCGCGGAATCCAACATCGCGGAAGGGCAGAAAGGAAAGGCCCGAACACGGAACGCGTGGCCACAGAGCGGAAACCAATAGGCCCAGAAGACGCGGGACATACAGAGCGCCAGCGTGATCGGACAACAACGCAGGGCAGTTCTCGCTTACGATGCCCGCACCAGCGGGCCCCTCGGCGGCGGCGCATACATTACCACTACTCGTCCGGAAAGCGTCAAGCTCGACCTCCCCTGGTTTACCGCATTCACCAGGGGCGCACGTTCAGGGCCAGCTTCTTTTCGTAATGGCCGAGGCGATTACGTGCCCGGCAGCCGCCATCGCGGCCTCGACGCCGACCAGCGGCCGGAGGAGCGACCGGGGGCCTGCGACGAGCCCGCGGCGGCAATTACGCACAGCCCCGCTCCGTCCACTGCTTTACGTCTCGGCACAGGTGGCTGCTAAATCATTCGCTCCCCCGCCCGAGGGGGGGGGGGGGGGGGGGGGGGAAGGAGAGAGAGAAAAGCTGTCACTCGCGGCTGGAACGCCGGCGGCTGGCGATACTGCTGCTGCTTTTCACGTGCGTGTCGCACTCGCGAGCCTCTTTAACGACGCTGCCGACTAGCCTCCGAAGCGTAGCCCAACACGCCTGGAGCTCGGGCAGGAGCCAGGCCGAACCGGGCATCGAGCTCAAACTCCGTCGCACGGAGCGCTCGTGCGGCCCGAAGACGGCTCGCTAGCGCATAGGCTGGCTGGTTTGGTTTATTGGGGTTTAACGTCCCAAAGCGACTTAGGCTATGAGGGACGCCGTAGTGAAGGGCTCCGGACAATTTTGATCACCTGGGGTTCTTCAACGTGCACTGACATCGCACAGCACACGGGCCTCTAGCATTTCGTCGCCATCGAAATGCCACCACGGCGGCCGGGATCGAACCCGCCTCTTTTGGGGACAGCAGCCAAGCACCATATGACCACTGAGCCACCGCGACGGCTTCAGAGGCTGGCTCTTCAAAGCCTCGTACGCAGTGAAAGCGAAGCAGCTCAACTTTCCGCTGGGTCCTACACCGCCCACTTGGAAACAGGCTAAATTTTTTTGCCCGCGTGCGCCTTGAAATCTGCCAGTACTTTTTTAACCCCTGAACCGACATGCCCACGTGAGCACAATGGCAGCAGCCAAGCCGAAGCCAGTTTCGACTTCACAAAGTCGCCACGACCAGCGAACCACCTGCAGACACTACATAAGTCGGGACGAAGCTCAGGACGGCTGGCTTCGAAACGGTCGCCCAGGTGCGCGTCACCAGCCAGGAGATCCGGAGCCGGCGGACGCGGAAACGGCGGTCCATTAGCGTCCACCGCTCTGGCCGAGAGTGCTTCGCAATCCCCCATCGCCAGCACTTTTTTTTTTGTTTCTTTCTGCCACTCGCGCACTTCTCGGCAATGCACTCTCCCGCGACGGGAAATGCCCAGAATTATCGATACGATGTCAGGCGCGAAGGCGGAGAGCCTCGTTCTCGCGGGAGCCGCCGAGAGTAGACTGCCACCTCCCACGATGGAGGCCCAGCGTTCGCCCCGCACTGGTCATGGTGCGAGTAAAGTGCGCAATTCGTTCCGCTGCAAGCTAGATCTAGCCAGGCTTGCATCGCTTTTGTCGCCAGTCCTCATTAACAGCCAGCTCAGCATCTTCGAATGAGTCCTCCTCTTTGTAGGATGCACGCAAAAAGCATTAAAGGGCCACTGCCCAGGGTCCGGACATTTTTGAAAAACAAGCCCACTGCATAGATGAGGCATCGAAGATAACCTCTGCAAAATACTAGAGCCATGCGCGCCCCGAAAAGCTGCGAAAATTCAAATCAAAGTCCGCTCGTTCTTTCCTTCAACAAAAACGGCCCGCCCCAACTACTCTGAACCCCGTTGACGTCATGGGGGTTACTTTGGCTAAAGGCACTCCATTGGTGTATCGTTCTGACTGACGGGAGAAGGTTGGGCGTAGCCTTGGCGTCGCGTCGTCTGCACAACGCTTTCCGCAGCGCCTTCTGTTCTGGCTCATGCCTACAAACCCGCATGAAGGAACAAAAAAAAAAACTGCGGAGGGAGCGTGCGGCGACGGCCTTGAACCCTAGCCATAAAAAGTAAAAAAATAGTAAAAATGAGGGAGGTGGTTTTTTTTTTTTTGACAAGGTTTTTTTTTATTATTATAATTACTGATGGTCGACATCTAAAACCGCAACTCTCGCTTTAACCTAACAAATCTAAGCTGCCACGTACGCTTGACAGCAATCAAACGGCACGCCTTGCGGAGATGTCAGAGCTTCCGCAATACTATAGTACTCCATTTCAAAGATCAGGTGCAACGCTGTGAAAAGTACGGAAGCAGTCCGCATGAAAAAAAATAAAGGGAGGCGAGTAACTCCGCGCTCGTTTTGTGGTCGAGTGTCGTCAGGAATAAGAGCGCATTTCATAAAACTCATGACACACGTATCACGTAATAAGCCTGCAGGCAAAGCATTTATTATTTTGCGCTCACCCCGAGGAACGCATTACTCGTTGATCGCGGATGAAGGCAGCGCAAACAACAGCGCTACTTTGAAAATCCCTGCACCTACGTGTGAAACGGTGCATACATACCCGCACAGGGACGCAGTGTACCAACAACCGGTATCAAAAACGCACCCAAATCCAGCCCGCAGCGATTACTACGAGGCGCGAAGGCGGGTGACAAAGATGCTCACCTCAGAACTCGCTTCATTACGAAAACTTGTATCAAGAACGAAGGGAGGCAGTCGCACAGCGAGGCTTTATAAGGCGCCCGAGCTCCTGCATTAGAGCTCATTTATCCTAAGGGTGCGCCGAACGCACATCTTCGAAGCCCCGTGACGTTCAAGTTTGGCCAACGGGCAGGCGAGGTGAGACGCTGGCGGCGGCATGCCGAGAAGAACGCCGTATCCGACAGCGGAAGAAAGAAACCGCTGCAACAGTGTGCACGCGTCCTCCCCCCGTGGCCCCGGAGCAGGGCAGCCACCACTGGGACGTCCCCTTCGCGTGACGCCGGTGGCTGGGCAATCGATCCCGACACGCGCTTCCCCCGCGGGGAAAGAAGGAACACCGCGCACCCACGCCACGGAGGAATGTGCGAAGCCCCCCGCGCAAGGGTTTAACGACGCTAGGAATGAAGGATAGGGAAAACAGAAAAAATAAAAGCAGCGGGTTTGGTTTGGTTGGGGAAAGCCAAAGGCGACCGTCCGCGCACTGTGCAACCGTGGACTGCGCGTGCGCAGCCGGCCCGCAGTATTCCGGTACATGTCTGCGCCACTACGCCTCCGCTCTTTTAAAAGCGAGGGACGCAGCAATAACGCACCAGCGTCCGTCGTTCGAATTCCAGCCCACAAGCTCCTCTCGGGCTTTTTCTCGGGCGCAAGAATCGGCCCCCCGAGACTGGCCGCCGTTCCGGCAGGTGGTGTGCGTTCGTGCCGTGCTCGCTGGACGGCGAAGAGGGGGGAGTTGGGCGAATACAACGGACGGCAACAGTGAAGGCGATACAGAAAGATTATAATAAACTGGATGGACGGAGAACGGGGAGGGGTGCCCGAAACGAGACGGGCCCGATCAGGAGGCGAGATCGAGAATAAATAAGGCGGATATAAATAACAGCCGCTATTTGGCGTCAGGGAGGGGGGGAGAAGAGGCTCACCCTATCTGGCCGATAGGCGCTCCAGCGTGGCCCGGCCGAGCGGCCAGACAGCGCCAACTGCGAAACAACCATTCATCAGCCACGCAGCCGAGCCCCGGCGCGAGGAGGAGTGCGCCCACATCGTGCGCAGGAAAGTGGCTCTCCCTCGCCGGAGTCCTTGAACTTGCTGCCTGCCCCCTCCCCGGCTGACAATCGCGCCGCGTCGCTTCCGTCTCGGGCGGAGACAGCGCGGGCCGCGGCAGCTTCTTCGGCACTGCTCGGCCCCGAAAGCGTAACGGTCGCCAACGCGAGGGAGAAACGACGCCCGCGCGCGGGAATCCGCCGTCGGCAGCCTAGGTCCACACAGCCCTTCATTCATTCATTGTCTCGCGCGTGGTTCTGGTCAATCGTAGCAGCACTTTGCCAGCGTATGAACAGTCGTAGCGTGCGAGCAGTGAGCAATCGCGCTGGCTTCGATGCAGAAACGCCAAGGGCCGCACGGTGAGTCCGAAACACAAATCATCCACGAGAGGCGACACAGGCGAGTAAATGCTTTCAGCAATGCAAACTGCATGGAGTAAAGACTGGAGGGAATACTTAAGCCCCGCCTTAAAGGTGCAACGCGATACGCGGAATTGGTCATTCTCTACATTCAGAAAACCCTGGGGTCCTCACACCCTCCTGGACGCGGTTAAGCGATGTACCACTGCACTGTGATGGCAGGTGCGGCCAGCGGTGGGGCTTCCGAGACCCGGGCTGCTCTTCCCGCGCAACCTCCCGCGACCAATCAGTAATTTAACTGCAACGATGCGTAGTTTCCTCACAATCCGGCGGGCAGGTTCTGATACGACTTAGGTGACCCGCCTGCCCCTTAGGTTCCTCCTCTGGGGATTCCCCGCTGTTATTTCACTCACGGCCAACGAAGACGACGACGGCTTTTGTCTGCGACACTAGGCCCTTCACGCTATCGAGTTAAGACAAAATGAAATACGGCATCCCCGAGATCCACGGCGCAAGAGCCGTAAGAAAGCAAAGCGGCGCAGGCCGGGCGAACGTGCTCCTCCCGTTCTTCCATTCCGTAGCGCCCCGCAGAGAAGCCGATTTCGCATATCACGCGCGCTCAACACGCGGACCACGCTGGATCCTGGGAAATAGTGCACTTGTGAATACCGGTGCAAGCTGGAATACCACTTAAACCGTTTATTACGCGAGCGAAAAGTAGATGGGAGCTACGCGGCTCCAAGCCCGTATGGCCAGCTTGCCGGTTGGCCCTCGGAAGCCGCCGAAGAAAGCCAGAACAAAAAAGAAGAGGAAACCGCAGACACTCCGCAGCGTGGGGGCTCCAGTGACAGCCACCAAGCAAGCCCTGTCGCGGTCAGGACAGGCAGGCTACAGCCGGCAAGCAGCCCGCGGCGTTAATCACGGGCACAAACACAAAGGGGTCTCGGGCGCAAAGCGCTGACAAATTGCTCGGACGAGGAGGCGAGCATTTCTGGCCATCACATGCTCGCGCGGCGCTTCAGCAATAACTCCTTCTTTTAGGCTTGTTTTGACTTTTCCCGCGGCGCAGCGCGCTCCTCTGAATGCCAAGCAAACATCGCGAGCAAAGTGCGGGGCACAGCAACGAGCCCCGGAGAAAGCAGGGGGCGGGGGGCGAAGCGGTGGCGCAAAACCTGTTTCTCGGCCGGCGAGGAGGGGGCGCCCGTCACCGCACGCAGCAGCAGCAGCGGGGAGCAGGGAGAGCGCCGGGGATGCCGCCCGGCGACAGCCGGCCGGAATGCCCAACACCTCCGCACCGCTGAGCAACGAGCTGCACCTGACGGAGGAGGCGCCGCGGGTTTAGTCGCGCACTCCCCGAACGCCTCTCGGGTCTCGGCCCAGCGACGCCCCAAGCAGAGCGTGCAGAGCGTAGCACGTACAGACTCCCGACGTCGACCACCGACGCGCTTCACCTGTCAGCCATGATCCTTTACCGCTTTCATAACAGTCACAACGTACGATGTCGCCCTTGTTAGATCACCCGAAATAACATGTGACAACATTCAAGCCTTTAAAGCGGTAGCGGATGAGGTAAATTTAAGCCAAAGGATGCCAAATCCTCGACAGAAAAGAAAAAAAAAACGCGGAAGAAGCGGGTGTAGAGGGGACGACAAAAACAGAATGGCGCGAAAGCGACCAAGTCGACAATCGAGAGCGATGCAAGCGTACACGCGCCTTGGCACGTTCTTTTTCCCCGGCAGCCACCGGAGAAGCGGGGGCGACGAGGCGTGCATCGAGTGCTCCGGTTCTTCTGCGGAAAGGCAGCCCGCACATAACCTCCGGTTTTGGGGAGGAGGGCGGCGGAGAAATCTGCCCAGCGGCAGCGGCCGCACGACTTCGCGGGTAACCCCCACTTTCCCCGCTCGCGTCGCTCCGTTTTCCCACGACTGGCGAATCTCTTTTGTTCCTTGTTTCTGGCTGCGCCGTTCGACGGCTCGCCAGAGACTCTAACAACGCTCTAGTGACATAGACGTCCGGAGGCGGCTGCTCGCCCGGGCGCGCGCGGCCGTCGTTCAGATTCCATTAGCGCGCCCAGCACGGCCGGCCGCAACCGGCGGCGAAAAAAAAAAACAAAAAAAGGCGCCTCGTTGCGGATCGCCCCCTTCCCGATTCGTCCCTCTCTACCACCACTCTATAGGCGCCGAAGCGCCACCGTGCTTATTACGAGGCACTCCTGCCTAGACGGAACGACTGCGATCCCGTCTGCTGTCTTGGCTTCTCTTTTTATTTAGCTTTCTCCCCATTCGCTTAGCGTTGCACACAAAGAAGCGCAGAGCAAAGCCGTTCACTTTCCGTTCCTTTTTTCTTCTCTTCACTCGGGAGAGGTTAACGTACATCCAGAGTATCATTTCCTGTCGATTATACCACGGCCGGTGCTGTTTGTGCCGGCAGTGGTCTCAGCTGCAGCCGCAAAAGGTCTAAGAGCACGAGGGCCCTCCTCACACACTTTCTTTTTGTTCTTTTCAATAGCGAGCACCCTGGTCCAGAGTTCTCAAGAAAAAGACCGAGTCGGTCGGAGAGGTCCAAGCTCCTCGAAGAAGAATGCCGCATAAGAAAGGAAAACACGGATGAAGTGAGAGCCGACGGGCAAACAAACAGGCGTCGAAACAGCCAGTGCGATGAGGCCACGGCGCATGGGCGCTAAAGATCGCTGCGGCCTTTGGAGAGGAGAGAAAGGCGCGCGCCGCTCAGCCACGTGGCACGGCGACGACAACCGGGCGACGCTCGCCGACAGCGAAGGCCGCAAATCATGACAGTTGCCAGGCTCTGCGGCGCGAAACGAGAAGCCGAGCGACACACACACACAACGAGGGCGGGACGGCCACGGATGAGTTCCTAATTGTTTCTCTCAACGGGGCCCCGTTAGCGGAGGGGGGGGGGGGTGACCGGCACCCGCCCCCGGGAACAACAACGCGCCAGTGGCCAAGTGGCCGGAGCCGAGCTGCCCCCTCCGCTGTCCTAGCCAGGTCGGCCGCGTAACTGCTCCTTTGAACTTTGCCGCGCTGGCGTGGCTACATCGTCGTCGCCTTTACGGCTTTTTACGGGCCACCGTGCAGCGGCGACCGCCCTCTCTCGCCGGCGAGGGAAAGCCCCCCTCCTCGTGGCGGCGCTTAATCCGTCTTCATCCCGGTGCGCGCGAGAACAGCGCACCGCGGACTCAGCCGGCGGAGGAGAGGTTCGCGCCCAGCTGTCTGCGGACGCCACTCGAATTAGAGACCCCCCCGCTCATCTGGCGCGGGCCCCCGCGGCAGGAAACACACCACCACCCACGTACGCGCAGCCAAAGAAAACACGGCCGCCCTTTGTCTCTGCGCCCTCCTGGCAGGAGGAGGAGAGGGCGACTTCCGAGAAGCAGCCCTTCTCAGGCCCGCTGTCGGACTCGCCGGATAGGGCTCGCGCACCGAGGGCCCGTATTACACGCCACGGGCGGATGAGACCGACCGGCGGATGAGCGAGGCGGTGCCGGTTTTTCGGGGCACGCCGGGCGACGCACGCGTGCTCTCGACGCCGCGTTAGCACTGCAAACAGGTTTGCGTTTTAAGCCCCGGCGCCGCGAATCCATTATCATCCCGCCAAGACTGTGCGGGATTACGCGGTCGACAAACTGGGTGAGACGTCTCACTCAGGCAGTCCGCGACACCGCGGGCCCGGCTCAGGCTTCGGCGAACGAAGAGGAAGGACACGTCCCCACCCTCCGCGGCTCCCGCCAGGCACGCGAAGCATGCACCGGCTCAACCCCGCTCCTTATTCAGTAAGGCAAACCTGTATGGCGTGATTGGAGCTAGGCTGTTAGCGCGATTCTTCCTTGCTCCACTGTAGTGGGACACGTATGCTGCAATTTATTTGGAGTGTGACCGCTAAATTCGACTCAAGAAAAAAATGCACCATCACAGAGCGGTGGGAGGCCATTCGGCAACATGCTTTTCATGCGAATATATGCCTGTAACCACCGCAGAACGCAGGCCGAGAACGAGGCGACTGGTCTGCTCGCGTCACGCATGCAGCTTGTTTCAAGGTGCACCACGGGATCTGCAAAATAAAGGCTGCGCAACCCGACTACGTATTACTCCGCTGAAAGGAAAAAGCCCTTAGCCGCGATTACCTTAACAAACGCCGGCACCAACCGTCACTGTGATTGAACTGAAGAGTTAAGGACAGTTATAATGCCCAAAAGCAGCTACTCTAGCGTGAATGTTCCCCATCGCGAGAGGGACTGCGTCAGTGACCGAACGGAAATTACAACGAAAAATTTCACTCCTCACATTACGCGCAGACTATTTTACAAACGCCGACGCGGCAAGAAACCTGTTTATTCAGCGAGAAGAGGAAGAAAAGAGGACTGAGAGGACCGCACGACAAATCGCTTGTGTGACCTCCCACGACTTTACTTTTATTGACGCTGAGCAAATAGACGCACGCCGCCAAAGCGCGTCGCCATAGCAGCAGCGCGCGGTAAAACTCGCACATTATAAGTCAACTCTGCGACGTGGCGTGCGCTGGACAAGTTTGCTTCCCTGGCAGCAGCCACAGACATTAACCGAATATGGAGTGTAGAAGCCGGCGGTCAAGACATGGTTCAACGCGACACCCTGTCATTTCTCGGCGACACACCTGTCAACAAACGTGTGAACAATGTAATTATTTTTTCCCCTACTCTCCACCCACTTTTCCGTCCGCACTTGGCGGAACCACTCTCGCACTGCACACCTCACCTGGACGACAAAGATCACGTGCAGAACAGTAAAGATCAACTGTGCGTTCAAAAGCGCACACCACATGTACATACACGGCCACGTGTAGCGCGCTTTGCATACCTTTAGGAAAAAAGGATGGGTTACGCACGGTTAACTGTGAGGGTTCGGACGAAAGAGAACAAGACTGTCTCCACAGGATACCAGGGGCTACCGCGGATGAGAGAATGCACTTGTATGCTAGTTGAGAGGACCCAACATTTCGCGCGTCCATATACATTTTCGGCTTCTCCGCCGCTAGAGCAGTGACGAAGCCGGGAGGAGCCGCGCGTCCACTCTTTCCAGCGTGGCGCGACTCCGGGGCGAACGGGACGGTCAGCCCGGCGCTTGTCAACGCGCAGCGCACGAGGACGGAATACGTAGGCAGGAAGAGGCCGAGGTGAGCGAACGCGCAGGCAGCCGCACCTCATCGGCTCCTCCGCCGAGATAGCGGCCACAGCCCGGTTCTCCAGCAGCCGGGGCCAGCAGCCTATCGAGTCGCGCATCGTTTCTCCCAAATGGCCGCATCAATCTCGCTGCCCAGGGAAACGAGCAACGGGTCATAAACGAAGACGCGCCCCTGAAAGCCTCACCTTCAATGGCGCCAGCACAACCTCCCCGCCGCCCAAACTCGGCACGGGCCAGAAAAGGGGGGAAAAAAAGAGCACTGCCTCCTCACTCGGCCCCGCTGTTTCCTCGAGAATTCACACGTCCCGAGGCCGCGTCAGGCAGCTATAACTTGATGGAAACGTCAGCAGCTGAAAGCTTAGGATACGCAATTACAGAGGCATGCCAAAGGTTGCATGCTGAAGAAAGCGCGTGCGCCGAGGACAGTGCCTGGAATGCTCAAAACGATTGACACGTGGCAAAATAGCTTTGCACAAGGTTCTGCAACGCACCAGAATAACAGCATCTTTCCAGTGGCTTTCTGGTTCCCACACGTGAATGGCGCGCTAAGTACTTGGATAATAATAGACACTTTTAGTTGGCCGTACGTAACGGGCTTACGTACGCAACGCACACTACGTTGCGTACGGTACGAATGGCGCGTCCATCACACTTTTAGTTAGCCGTACGTTAGCGTCCTTCCGACTGGACGTACCAAGCGCATCCTAAAATTCTCCGCTGTGCTTCTCCGCGCCATCTGGCGCAAGAAATAAGAACTGATGCTTGAAAAGTTCTTGACATCAGCCAAGCCAAGCCTCTCGCCAATCCTCCTCCAGCCGTTCTCGCTGTTTTGTTTGCTTCAGGTTGTGATTCTCGTGTGCTCCGCGACTACCACAGCAGCTATCGAAATGCCGAGAAGCATTTAATTACTGGTAACGGAGCTGGCTGCATCGCGAGTCTTTTTTTTTGTTCCAAGAAAAACTATGCAAGCAGAAGAAAATGAAATAATTGACTAAAAGCCAGAGAAGTGCTCCGCCAGGTGTCGTTGTTACGAGGTAAACACAGTTAGGCCTACAGCTTGAAAATCGCCAAATTATTTGAAAAACAGGGGCTAGTTATCGCTTATACTTCTGCGTGTAGGCGAGAGTGTGCAAAATAAAAGCGAACCGCTACCATTTGAGAGAGCTATCCCGCCGGAGAATGCAGCGGCGACATGTTTTTATTTCGAAGCGGGCGAGCTGGGCGCCGCCATCTTGTCAACGCAACCCGTAACGTGCCCGTAGCGCACGCACGCAACGACAGGATGCGTGCGTACGTACGCAAGCGGCCCAGCGGTACGGAACGTTCTGCGCATGCGCACTCGCGACCCGCAACGTTCCTGCGTACGTAACGCCGTTCCGTACGGCCAACTAAAAGTGTCTAATGCCCGCCACTACGCTTCCGAAGCGTCCAGGCTCAGGAAGCACGCCAGAGTAGTGAACCACGATTAATTTCAACCCCCTGGGGTTCCTTCACGACAGTGGCGGTCTTAAAGGGGGGGTCACAAGCGCCAAAATCTCCGCACACATAATGCACTCCTGCTGCATGCGGCCACGCACTGAGCAACACAGCGTATAATCAATGAGCGTACAAAGATAAGGTAAAGGTCATGACTCATAAGGAGTTACAATATGGAGAGGATCTAACAAGTTCTGAAGAAGGGAGGCAGCCTAAAAGCGGTCAAGAGGAAATTAGCCATCGGCGAACATCAGATGTACACCCCAAGAGACAAGGAGGGCAATGTCATTACCAATATGGATAAGATAGTTAAAACAGCTGAACAATTCTACAGAGATTTCTTCCATAGCCTAAGTAATCAGAATGCTAGCCAGTGGTGCATGAATTGGACATTCCGTTTGTAACGAAATAGGAAACAAAGAAAGCGTTGCAATCAATGCCAAGGGGGAAAGCGGCTGGTGAGGATTAGGCAACTGCACACCCGTTGAAGGACGGTGGGGAGATCGTGCTAGAAATACCTGCCACCCTGTTACGTAGTGTTTCGTGACCTCGAGCGCACCGGAATATTGGAATAACGCTGACATCATCTCAATTCACAAGAAATGGGACGTCAAGGAATTGAAAAATTAGACCGATCATTTACTGTCCTTTGTTTACAAGGTATTTACCAAAGTGATAGCTTAGAGTTCAGTCAACCAAAGGACCAGACCAGACTGGCTTTTACAAAGGCTACTCGACGGTAGACAATATTCACACCATCAATCAGCAGATAGAGAAATGCGCAGAATACAACCAACCGCTATATATAGCCTTCACAGACTACAAGAAAGCCTTCGACGCAGTCGACATGACATGAGTGGATGCGAATGGAGAGTGGATGTGACAGGTGGGTGGATGCGACAGCGAAGTTTGGCACGTGTATTTCGCGACGATGGCATCCGCTTAGCTATTTTCATGTTATTAACAACTTGAGAGGAACAAATATTCACTGCCGAAGGCGCTCGAGGGCGAGGCAGCATGAGGGCATCTTTGGACGACCGAAGCAGGGGTTTCCGTTGGCGCTGGAACGGCAGTCTTCCGTTCTTGATCGCCTAACAAGTTCACCGTTGCATGCGAGAAAGCCCTTCGCGGGCGCAATGATCCGCTACGGGATGTGTCGGATCCTCTGATCGAATTGCGGCCCACCACTAGAACGGTAGTGACTATGCGGGTCCATCTCATATACGCAAAATTCCAATGTTTGCTGCTCATCAACGACTGTCCGCTTACCGGCATTAATCAGCGCAAGGTGGGGTCTTGAGTCCGGGTTGTTAAGAGTGGACAACGTGGTCCTGGGAGCCGGGTGTGACTCATCGCAAAGCAAGGGATATGACGAGGCCTGGCGCCGGCGGCAGAAGCATAGACGACGACGGCCGGGGCTGTTGCACTCCAAATCACCGAACCTCCGAACCGATCGAAGGAGGCTGTCTCCCACGGGCCTGGGAGAAATTACTGTCAGACGAGTGTCGTCGTTAGGCAAAGCTGCGGCGAGGAGCTTGCGACAGCAGCAGCACGGCGGAAGCAGCGGTATACGTTGGCCGAGTCGACCTTCGGGTCACCGGACTGGATGATGCTACGCAGGGTCACGCTGAGCGAGGCTGCTAATTGAAAGACGCTGTGTCGAATGGGTCTCGTGCTTCGGCCATCCGGCGGGGGAGTTCGAGAAGGTTCAACCACCTGCGAGGAGACTGCGGGATTCTGCTTTCCCACGGAGGCAACGCACAGAAAACTTGCGGCAGTGGTCAAGGTGACGCATCTGTGTTTGATGACTGTCTTCCCCTTCTCATCCCCCGAGCTGTGAGAGAGCGAGAGAGCTTCAGCACCGCCCCGTGCCGGGGGTGGTACCGCCAGCGTCATCAATGGCCCATCCGATTGGACAACGTTATTCGAACTAAGTTCCCCAGTCAGGGATCTGGGGAACGCGAACCGTATTTAACGGGATGTTGTTGTGTGATCGGAGCATTGCATTCGATTCGATTCCATTCTCTTCTGTAAATATGTAGAATAAACCTTTTTGTACAGTTTCCTCGATAGCGCAGTCCGACAACGTCATTCGGAGCCGGTACCTGCGGGGCTAAACGAGTTAGTCATCTCCAGGACCCCTCCGTCTCCAACACTGGTTCCAGCGGTGGGATTGTGGCCCTGTTCCTAACAGGGTGTATGCATTGTAGAGCTGCACTCGGGCCGTAGTTATTTAATTGGACCAGACCCGGTGCTGGCAGGGCCTTCCATTGCGTTCGCGAAGGAACCTGACCTACTTGCCCGGCTCTCGAACCGCACAAGTTCGGCTCAAGCCCAAGCGCGCTTTTCGGTAACGCCAGAGACTCTTGTTTCTACTATGTACTTGAAGGAGCCCTGCGACGTTAATCAAGCGTGTGGTTTTTAATTTTTGTATCTGGCCTTAGACGTCCAAAGAAGATATCCAAAATGGTAATATTTAATATTTTAATCTGCTCCAGAAATGCTCGTTTCGTGCCGATGGTAACGAAACGCTGCCGATTTTCCGCAGTATATATGAGGCGGCCGACAAATTGGCCGCTCCCTTTTTTATTGGTTGGGCGTAGTTTGAGCTTAATTCTTTACTCGAGATAGAGATCCAAAATACAATGGGGATAAGGTGGCCGCAGATGGAGGGATATGGGATAGGCCTTCGTCCTGCGATGAACAATGGGCTGATGATGATGATATGCTGTTCTCCGAACATTACTCTCATCGGCATGAATCGACAGGAGGGTTTCTGGGGACGAGGCTCATGATTTTTTTTTTTACGCGTGGAAAAAAAAAAGGCGCAACGTCATTCCAACACCGCGTCCATTAGCGTAAACTTTTGTTACGGTCAGCTACTTTGACAGCCCTTTCTTGGATATTAAAGGTGCACTGAAGAGGATTCTGAACTCGTCTTTTTGGCGCGGGAACTCGATCTACACATTCTGAGCATTCTTAGAAACTGCGATTTATTGCCCTGTGTGGCCGATTTCCCCAATTAAAACGAATTAACGTCCGGCTCCCGCGTTTTTTTTTTTTTTTTTTGAATTCTGCCTCGTACGGTGGGCGGAGTCGACCAACGCGTGGAGCGCCTCTCACCCAGTCCCGTGGAGGCTTTGCTTTCGCTTATTTTGTTTTTTAGGTTTCCATGAATAAATAGTTTGATTCGCAGATAATATGGCCGCAAAATAAGCCCGAAGAAATAAAAATACGCGCGGACTATTTGCTACTACGGACTACTACGTATTACTCCGCCGATGGCAGAGCGGCAAGCCGCCACGGGATTGGGTGAAAGGCGCTCCACGCGTTGGTCGACTCCGCCCACCGTACGAGGCAGAATTTTAAAAAAAAACGGCGGGAGCCGGACGTTAATTCGATTTAATTGGGGAAATAGGCCACACAGGGCAGTAAATCGCAGTTTCTAAGAAAGCTCGGAACGTGTAGATCGAGTTCCCGCGGCAAAAACAAAAGTTCAGATTCCTCTTCAGTGCACCTTTAAACCTACAGGTTACACTTAGACTCCGGGGAAAAGGCAGGCTTAAAACCGCAGATATATAGTAGTGAACCAAACGACGTTAGATTCGGTTTTTCGAATTTGACATGTTTATGAGCTTGGTGGGAAGACAATACCACACCTTTTACGCGATACCAACCAATATTTACCACCACATTAAGCCACAATTTGTCCCAACCGCTAATTTATTGAATTACTTTCTGCAGCGCGTGAAGATACCGGCGATTATAAGCAATTTCATAACAAAATCAGGCATCAATTTCAAGAATACCTTTTCACAATAACCTAATGCCCTCAGTACTTCGCGCGCAGGCCTTTTACGGCAATCACTGCCTCGTACCGCCGAGGCATAAGACATAACCACTGAGCGATTTGTTCTTCGGACGCGACGCTTTAGTTATTTAACACTGCTCAATTGAATTAATGTCAGCAGACCAGCTTGGCCACTACATAAGGTCGACCCTCCTCTTCGTCAACCAATTTTCACCAAGAGTAAAAGAGTGTATGGTGTCGTCCTTCTGTTAAAACACGTATTCAAAGCCAAAGTCGTTGCGTGCCTAAGGAATCGCATCGCAACCCTTTCGAGAATTCAGAACCTTTTGGTCACGGTACCTTGGATTCGGTGAAGTAGACCAAATCCAAGAGCGAAGTATCAACCCGAAGGCATTACGCATCCGCCTCTGTGGTTTAATGCGCTAAGCTGATAACGAGGTCCACGTCGAGGGCGTTCGGGCGACGTATGTAACGAATCCCGTCGCTTTCAACAAAGAAAGAAATTTATGTGATTTATTCGACGACTTCACTCTTTTCCACTGGTCACCTGTCCACATCAGGTGTTCCTTTGCATGTCATTCTGGCAGTGCAGTCATTTTCAATGATGACCGAGTTTTGAGCTGGGCTCCTGGCATTTAGCTCAGCACATGGCACATAACGTCTCACAGTCCATGGAGCCAATGAAGAGACTGGTACCAGGGCCAAATCTTTGGAAACGTCCATAACAGACGGTCGAAAGGTGTTTTGGCTCGCGCGAACGTCTTTGCTGACACTTTGGTTGGTCCATCTGGGGTGTCCCGGTGAAGATCGGAAAACCAAACCTCCTCTAAATCTCTCTTGAAACACGCGAAGCCGTGGACAGCCCCAGTGTGAAATGCATTGAAAGCTGGTAGTGTTTCACCCCAGAGTAGTGGCCGCGACGCTTCCTGCACCTCGCACTCAGCCCACTCGTTATGAAAATATGAATCAATACATTTGGTTTGGTTTATGGGGTTTAACGTCCCAAAGCGACTAAGGCTATGAGAGACGCCGTAGTGGAGGGCTCCGGAAATTTCGACCACCTGGGGTTCTTTAACGTGCACTGACATCGCACAGTACACGGGCCTCGAATTTCTCCTCCAAAGAAATTCAGCCGCCGCGGCCGGGATCGAACCCACGTCTTTCGGGCCAGCAGCCGAGCACCATAGCCACTGAGCCACCGCGGCGGCATGAATCAATACATGCGACCGGAGAATATGGCACTTGAAAGCGACCGCAAGTTAATAATAATTTAGAAAAAAAAATTAACACAGAGGGAAGCGCTCATGAAAGGGCGAAAACGAGAAATAACTGAAAGCAAACTGTTACGCCCCAAGAAACTCCTGGCGACAGAAGAGGTCATTATTGCATCAAAACATACTCAGGAAAGGCAGGTATGTTTTTTTTTATTTCCTGATAGTTTATACGGAAAAAATTTAAAAAACATCTTTTTGTTGACTACTGCAGTCGTGGTTCCAAAAACTATTACCTAATAAGAGCAGCAGGGTAGCTACGTGCAGCGCAAAAGCCATGTTGCTCGCGTTGAAGCACTGCCGAGTTTACCACTGTCTCCTTGACGCCAGAGTGAGACGACCTGGAGCGGCACAGGGTCGAGAACGATGTCGATTACCTTCCCCGCCCATCTCTCATGCATCGATACACGCGAGAATGCGGCGCTGGCTGCGGAGCCCCCGTCAGAGCCTCGGCGGGAGAAAAGCAGAGACGCGTACGATCCCGGACCGCCAATCACCGCCGGTCACTTTTTGCATCGTTCTTCCGCCGACCACACAAGCGAGCGCAAGGCAGAACCGGCCCCCGGTGGACGCAGCACGCGATGCCGTCCCCGCGACGCAGTGCGAAACGGCCCGCGATGGAAGTGGGGCCGAGGGGAAAAAGAAAAAAGCCGTCGACCCGCGGTGGCCCGACAAGCACTGCGGCCGACTGCCCACCGGCAGCAGGTCTCCTCGAACGTCCTTGAAGCGTCACGCCAACTTGGCGCTCCGTGCGAATGCATCCCCCCCCCCCACGCCTCACGGTGCTCTCTCGCGGAGCAGAGCACGACGGGACCCCAAATAAATAGACAGGGGCGCTCCTCCCAATCCTCAAATTACAAACTGTGCCCCCCTCCGAAGAAGCCAGAAAGAGCTCTCCGGAGAGAGCCCGGGAAGGGCTCGTCGGTAATCCGCCGTCGACGAGCCATGTCCCCCCCCACCCCGCGCGCTTTTTCCCCGAGCGGGGCAAGAGAGAGAGCGCGCGCTTTCTTCGGGGCCGCGTTGTTCCGTCCATTTTGCTAGACTGGGATAGGGGGCAAAGCCAAATAAAGCCACCTCTTCCCGGCCCCTCCCATGCATTTCGCCAGAGTGAAAATCCCGTGAGCACGCTCCGAGGAGAGAGTTTCCCCCTCCGACGATCCTTTCGGGGGACGTCGTCGTTGCTGCGCACACCTTCATCCTCCTCCCCGCAACGACCGGACCACGGCTTCCTCTTGTTTCCGAGATGAGCAAAGCCGTCACGTCGCCGTCCCAATTTGCGTTTCCCCGCACTTTCCAAGTACCCCTTCGAAGATTTTAAGGACGGAAACAGCGTCGCGCGTTCTTTCTCGCTCGTATGTGCGTGCGTGCCCGGCGACGGGACAGAAGAAAAGCGCGGATACCGAACACAATCAGGGGCGCCAAAAGCCGGCGAGCGAAGAGCGCGCGCATCCGAGCCGCTCTCCTCTCGCGCCATGCCCAACAACCGCGCACGGACCCGACAGGCAGTTTTCTTCGTACACGAAGCAAACAACATTCAAGCCGGCTCTCGCTTTTCTCCGCCTCCGAGCAGGCCGGAAAAAGAAACAAACGCAGCACAGCGCACCAGGCGGCAAGGGGGCTGGAAGCGCGGCCGACGGCTGGGCGGGAGACGTCTTTCCACGAAAAGAGACAGCAGAGCGGCCCCGGAGTCAGCCTGCGTTTCTTTTTTCCACGCATGGGACACGCGCGGTGGTGTGCCTTTCGGGGAGGGACGGCGACACTGCGCACGAGGCGCCCACTCCAGCGCAGTGGCTCAGCGGCCTGGCTCCTTCGACCGCCACGGAGGAGAAACTGCCAGGCCCCACAGAACTCGATCCCCGTTCTGAAGAGCGCAGCAACCAATCTCGGCGCTGCCATCGCCTTGCAACATTCAAATAACACTCTGTAGTCTTTTTTTTTTTGTTCCCCCACTTAAAAGGCAATTTGCGCAGCGACCTTTACTTCGCGGTCAGCGACCTCTCCCTTTACTCTTACGTTCAGCCCCGTCCCAGTGCCCCGACCATACTGCCCGCTCGGAAATGTGAGAAAAGAGCCTGCAGGCCGCGATTTCCGCGCCGCATTTGGCGAGCAGGCGGCAGACGCCACAAGCGTATATGCAAGAGCAGAGGAGGCGAAGCGTGAAGGCGCGCTTTTCCGGCGCGCGCGCGCTGCTCGTGCACGAGGCGAGGCGCCGCGCGATCCTCCAGGAAAAAGACGAGTGCGTTCGCGCGAACGCCTTCTCTCCTCACGTACAAAAGATATACAGCCTTTACAAGCCCCTCGAAAGATGCTGTGAGGGCGCCAAAGTAACGCGTGGCGTGTCCCGTCATGCTGGTCTACACGCGAAAAGTGACCGGCGATGGCCCGCAACGCGTATACGCTGTGCGCTTTGGAAGCAGCCAGGCGAATTAAAGCATTCGTAACCTTCCGAACCTGTCGATCTAAAGTGAGGGGAAAAAAATAAAGAAAACCCGCCCGTGCAAGCTAGACTCGTTAGCGAAAGATGCGTGCGCGGGACAAATACGTCGCCTCCACGCCAACGCACTCCATCACGCTGGCCCAGAGCAGCTTCCGGCCATCCCGTGCTACGCCAACAGCGTGATGGCTCTCGGCATAAAAAGCGCGGATTATGTGGTCGATACGCTGCCTTTCTGCGAGCGAAAGTCGCGGGTGGATCCCGTGTAAGCAAGAAGATTATCCCTCGCTCGGTACACCCTACACGCGAGAGGCATGCGTGCGACCACGTCACCAGGCAGGAGCCGTAGAAAGGAAGCCTCGACAGTGGCGCCGGAGGTCCTTAAAGACATCCAGCTCAGCGGGGGCCGATAAACCGCCGAACAACGCACCCCACAGATTCGCGGTACTGCCGGTGGCAACAAGACTCTCCGATTGACAGCAGCCAAACCATGCTCCGGCGCGATGGCACTCGTGCTGAACGAGCTGGACGGGAAAGGTGTCTGCCCCTGCGACGCCTGTTCCGGCCGACAAAAGGCGGGCCGTGCGCAGCTGACCAAAAGTACGGCGCCTCGCTCCGCACAGCTAGAGCATAGCCCCTCCGCAACTCTCACGCCACGCGTGAACGGAAGAAGAGCAGAAAAATAAAAACATAAAAACGGACAACCGAGCGAATAGCGTGCAGCAGCCGGTAGCGTACACCGAGGCACGTCCACCGCCAGCGTTCGTGGTGCCAGCATCGTTCCTTCCTCATCGACGGCATGTCGCCGAGCTCCGGAGCGCACCACGGGAGCCCAGGAAGAGAGAGCGGCGGCCACGGAGAGAGACGCCCCTGCAGAACAGGTTCCGCGCGAAGTGAGAAACAAAGACGGAGAAGGCGCCGCTGCGGGGAGGGGTGCCGCGACGCACTTCCAGACAAGCGACGTGCCCCCCAGGAGCCCGCGCCGGCCGGGAATCCAAACCGCGGGGGCCGCAAAAACAAACGCGAGCAGGGGGGGACTCGAGCCGCGCGTGTAATCCGGTTAAAGAAAGGCGGCCGGAGAAACGACGGCCCCGCTTCGCGGCTTCCTCCGCGCAAAAGTTCCGCCAGTCGCGTTTCATAATCATGAACACCTGTGTTCCCAGCTTGGGCTAATTGCTCGCCGCATACGGACGTGTTTATGCGAACGCTGCGCCGGGCTTGATTGCACCGTGACCGACTCCGCAGCACTCGGGACCCGGCGGGCAGGCTGCGGCTCCGAGAATCGGGCTAGCGATCGCCTACGAAAGTAGACGCTGCGACGCACGTCAAGGCGCGCCTAAATCGAGACAATTAGAAGCCCCCCGGTCGTGAAAAATAGCGCCATCTTTGCAGTTCGCATTATGAAAAGAGAGAATGGTGACACACGGGCCAGCGCAACACGGCCAAACGTCTCGTGAGAGAAGGCAGAATACTGCGGGCCGGAAAACGCCGCAAATTTCTCCGCACGGCAATCAGCGCCGTCATGAGCAGGTTTCGAAAACAACGACAGCCTCGTCAAACGCAGCGCACACCCGAAGAAGAAGACGCTGCGGGCAAACCGCGAGGCCAGCGTGTCCGCAAAGCGCGCAACCCGCCCCCAGTAGCGTAATTGCTTTTCGCGAGAAGCCGGCAATGCGTTTTTTTACGGAGCGCGGTCCCGGGACGGGAACACTACGGCGAACGTTTTTTTTTTTCTTCTTCTTCCTTCTCCTCCTCTTCGGCTCGCGCGCGCGCCTACCGTTTTCTCCAGAAACCCGGCGCACGGAGCACACGCAACGCCGCTCGTGACCTTGTTCGCGGGTTGGCCGCCACGCGGTCCCCGCTTCCGTTACAGGTGCCTCGCCACAAAGACCGGCCGCGGACGCCACAATGCGCGCCGCGCGAGAGTGGGCGAAAAAGGAAAAAATCAAGAAATGGGCGCGCCGCGCGAGCGTCTTTCGCCTAACCGCTATATTTCTGCCTGTCGGGCGACAAACAAGGCGTGCATCTCTCGTCCGGCGGCAACAGCGCGCCCCTCCCGCGCGTACCATCGATGTCTGCCACGAGACCGTTTTCTCCGCCGAGGATGGGAGCGCGTGGCAACGACCGCAGTTCGACCCGGTCGAGTCCTTGACTAAAGCGCGCCGTCGCTATCGTCCACGTCCGTCGCCCAGCGCAGAGGGCGATACTTAACACCCGCACCTGCGAACAATAGGCGCAGAGAAACGCTAGGGCGACACACGCCGCGTTCCCCGCCACGGTGACATCGCGCACGCGACGGAAGCGGCAGCGCCAGGCGCATTCCGCTGCTCCGACAGGACTGACACCAACTCGCGGCGGCAGCGATCGTCGTCATGCAAGGAGAGAGACTCGTCCGCTGCTCATGCAACGATGACGGTTACCTGGCCGGCAGTCCTCAACAAAGTTGTTCAACGTCCTAGTACCGCGCACGGTAACAATGTGAGAGTCGCAGAATTCTGAAACGTTACTTCGGCCCCTTCTGCGGTCACGTGACACAAAGTGCAACGACCTCGAGGGAGTAATACCCCTGTCACACTAGCAAATTTAATGTCATTCGAACCTAATGGCATTCGATGCATCGAATGTCATTCGGTCTCTTTCGGTGCTACACGGAAAAAAATAATGTCATTCGAAAATGATGGCATCGACGATCAGTGAAAAAAAATAGTCCAACTGAACGACATCAGCGCGCATAAAATATGTTTGAAATTGTTGTGCAGTGTTTCAAAAGTGGGTGAGAACATTTGTGTGCCGTATTATAAGCTTAAAATATTATTTGCGGCCATTCTGCACAACTTTAGCCATCAAAAGCCAAGCCAAGTACAAAGTCAACCGCAAATCCGATAAATGTAAACAAACAAAATGGCTGACATGGCGGCGCGCGGACACGCGCGGAGCTTGGAAATGGCTTCCTAAAGGTGAACTGCTCAGTTACGTCTTTAAGTACCTTCGAGCTTAACGAACATGGCACGCCAACCAACAAGAATCACACATCCCAAAATGACCGACGGTCGCGGGAAAGACGCTGCTTCACGCTCGGCCGCTGCGGTAGGCTGCTGAGACCGAGAGTAAGTTATCCATGACAGCCTCTAGTGTGAACAGATTCGCACAAACATTAACTTTTTTTAGCAGAACTAAATAAATGCACTTTCTAAGTTTGGCAGTGTGCACACTATATTTTTCCCGTCGCTTGTTCCTGCTGCGTATCTGGAGTCCAGAGTACGCATTCGGTTCGAGATCGAATGCGAATGAGTTCCCCTAACTCATTCGATGGCTAATGTCATTCGAACCTAATGACATTACATGTTCCCGTGTAGCAGTCGTTTAATGACATTAGGTGCTAATGTCATTCGATTCGAATGGCATTAAATTTGCTAGTGTGACAGGGGTATAAGACACCCCCGCAAGAATTTACAGCTCACCCGCGGTTACAGGGGATTCAGTAATTCCACGGTTCGACAGCGAGACTCGAGCAAGCAAGAAGGCAAGAGGTTAATCAGCCACACCAACGATTACGACATTTGGCTGACGAAGATGCTGAGCAAAGGTCAAGGCAAACAGGCCTACGCTACAAGGTTAAATCATGCGTACCTTGCACGCCCAGTGAAGATGCAGACGTCGCTCGAAACAGACACGACCGCGTGTCAAGAGCGAGCACTTCATGACTGCACATTTCATATCGTGGTCAAAAATGTTAGCTTTCTCACGTGTTAATTCCAGCATCGGAAGCTGAAATTAGTGCAACAGAAGCAATTCAGGATGAGCGTTGCGACGGACTTGACGACCTGCAGCGCCTGGCGGCAGAAAAAAGACGTGCCACATCCGGAAAGTAACATTCTCCCACAACGTCAACTACGATATGATCGCTACAAGGAAATCCCCAAATTTAAACTACTGCTACTTGCCCACATATCATAGCAGTATGCGGTTATTTATTAAACGAATCAAAGAGTTTTGCCCGCCGCGGCATCTGCTATCGGTTACTGAAGAACCTGAGCGCACCAAGCGAAAATAAAGGGACAGCGAACAGCCAGGAAGGTGAAGAGGGAGAAAGGACAGGGTTAGGGACCTGCCCTGTCGGTCTGCAATTTTTTTTTCACGCGCAAATAATTTTACTAACAAGGAGCTACCAGCAAGCCGCGTCCACTGCATCTCGCGGGGTCCGACGGCGGCCAGATAAGACGCGGCGCAGTCGCGATGGGGGCAATCTACATTGTATCTGGCGCCTCCAAGTGGCCGGCCGCGGCTGACTCAGCGAACAGCAGCGGGGGAGAAAGCGCACAGCGGGCGAGAGGCGCCTCCGCGGCAGAAAACAGGCCCCGCCGAAGATGGACGGCCGCAGGAAGCGGGGCCTCCCGGGAAAACGTATTTGACCAGCAGCAAGCCCAAACAAACCACGCCCAGAAGGCATCGTCGTCAGCGGGGGAAAGAATTCCGCACTCCCCCACCCCCACTTCGGAGAGCGGGGAGGTGCCTCAGCCCGCTGGAGAGAGAGCCCGACGACTCCCGCACCACGGAGGTCCCGCGCGCGGTGCTCAGCCATCTCCGCAGGCGCCTGGGAAACGACGCGCTCGACACGGGCCGCTCCTCGGCCGCGGGGTCACGTGACAGCCATCCCGCAGCAATCGGCCCAAGTGCATGCATGGCCCTCAGTAACATTTGTGTCAAAGCTGGTGCTCACGAAAGCCTGCGTGAATGGTGCCGTGCACGAAGCACTTTTCGCAGAAACTAAGGTGAATCATCTCACGCGGCCCCCAATACACCCTCCAGGCTTCGTTATGCGTTCGTTTAAAAACCCATCTCATTGCCATGCCCGTCAGTTTCGTGATAGAGAACCCCAGGACCTATACGCCCGCACTGCACGCCGAGCGAGGAGGCGAGGAAGCACGTAGGAGCATTAGGCCTGTCGTGCAGCTCACACACCTGTCACGCGGGCGCATTTAGTGCCACTTTCAACCAGTGACATTGACCTAAAGTGCCATTCGCGCAGTGTCACACGATGCGCTTTGGCGACGCTGGCTGCAGAAGGCACTTTCCCCGTAGTGAGTTTGGCGAACTCACTCCACATGGTGCGGCAAGGCGAGTGCGCATTCTCGACAGACGTGCTCAGACATTAAATTTCTTTTTGAGAATTAAAAAGCCTTAAAATCTCCATCTTAGTTTCTTGATTGCGTCTTTTAATGGGAACTTACTTTAAATCATTAGCAACTAAAAATGCGCACGCTTGAACAGCCACTCTCGCTCTGCAAATGACGACGATACCCCGTCCGCGATAGGCCTAATCACAGGGTGTGTGTACGCAATTTCGGTGATTGTGGAGAGCGAATTTGGTTTGGTTTGGTTTGGTTTATGGGGTTTAACGTCCCAAAGCGACTAAGGCTATGAGAGACGCCGTAGTGGAGGGCTCCGGAAATTTTGACCACCTGGGGTTCTTTAACGTGCACTGACATCGCACAGTACACGGGCCTCGAATTTCTCCTCCAAAGAAATTCAGCCGCCGCGACCGGGATCGAACCCGCGTCTTTCGGGCCAGCAGCCGAGCACCATAGCCACTGAGCCACCGCGGCGGCAGAGCGAATTTAAGAGTTTAGCGAATGCAAATGGACATCGAGTGTAGTTTTGACAAAAGTGACCTGAAATAGACTGTTGCTTACATTACAGGACGCGCATGCACTGAACGGGAAGCGCCGGTGAGACGCAGACTGCCGCTCAATGCTTTAGGCAACCAGCAGCAGTCACTGCCGTCGTTTCTGGATGACAAATAAGGCCGTTTCAATGAATGCGAATGGCCGCCGAACATGCTTCTGGATAAACTGATTCAAAATGAAGTAATCGGAGAAAGCAGGTAGGATAAGCGAGAAACGCAGGACCTACGCGATGTCAGCAACCCGACTACCAAGTGTTTCACAGGCGCATCGGGGCTTCCTGCAGAGTTGCCGCACTGTGTAAACAAGCAAGGGTACAACAGGTACAAAGATGAGACTGTTTAAGATAACTAAAGCGCAGCTTGCGTTTTATGCCATGCAAACGAGCACTAGCAGTTTGCAGCTTGTACACAGCGAAGTAAAGAAGAGTACTGGAGTGCAGTCATCCTCATCGGTGCATTCCTGGGGAAATTTTGCGCTATTGCGGTAAATGTTCAGTGATGTACTATGATCTTCAAGCACTCATTTAGCGTGTGCACAAAATATTTGCTAAACAAGATGCAGAAAAATGCGAAAAACACATTAAAATAAACATCCACAGAACCGAAGCAGTCGGGCGTTGCTGTGGGAAGCGATGGCAACGGCAGTTGGTCAGTGCGGGCTGTGTTCGAGTTTCGGAGACATGCCAAAATCTCAAATGTCTTCGCGGTGCTCCGTTCACTGGAATGTATCTCAGCCAAGTGATGTTAAAAAATTTGACTAGCAGCACTAGGCAGCAGTCGAGTCGAATGGCATTCGGTTGGAAGGCATTCGAAACGCCCCTGTAGCAGGGGTCTCGGATCGTGATGTTTTTTGTAGTTAACATTTATTCCGATGTGGAAATCGAACTGCGAATCAACTCGGAGTAATTAGATTTGCGATAAAATTCTATTTTCTACGTATTTCCCCGAAAACAAATTAATTTCTGAAAGGTGCTGCAACATCCATCGCCACTGCCATCATTTCCAAATAACACTTCTTTGTGCCGTGTGGCAGCGCGCACCGAAAGTGTCATTCGTTCAAGGCAAGTGCACCTAGTAAAAGTGTCACTAACCTTGCCAGTGTGACAGGGGTATTAATTAACACGGTGACAACGCCGACAGAAGCAAAAAAATAAATGCCTCAAAGCAAGGAAAATGGGCGCCGATTAAAGGGTTCTTTATTAGACAAATGTCATACGGAGTGGCTCGCACCTTATTGTGCTGAGTTAACGGTAAAAAGCAAAGCATACCCGAAAATAAAATTTCTAGCTACACTTCCGCAAATGATGTAATTTTTCTCCTGACAGCCGTTTGTCAATGCAGCTGTTCAGAACTAACGACAACATCTGCCACACCCTGCGGCCAGTTATGAGCGAACAATACAACCAACGCCTCTGTAATCAGTTTCTGAAACTGGGAAAGGATAATCGACACCGTTAACAAAGCGCCGATAATTTATCTAAAGCTGCAAATGCAATGGAGAAAAGCGCAAGACCTCTCGAAATGTGACTAATTAGTTACATACCCTCGTGCAGTACCACTTTTCGTTGACCTCTGCTCACTCTTCCGGGTGCCTCCAATTCAACCGCGGCACAAGCCGCGCTGCGCGAAGCTCGCGAGACAGAGCACGGCTGCTTTCGAGTTTCGCTTGCGTCTTTCAGGTCTTGGTTACCTAATTAACCAGACGCAAAAGTCTCCACCGCCTTCAGAAAGCCACCAATTTCATCACGGTAGGTGAAAAAAAAAATGAATAAATGCGTATGAACTACAACAACCACTGGAATGCTTCCTCATGTAAGCCTCACAAACGGCGCTGTTCAAAGCAACTGCGAGACCTCCTTCTGGGGCCCACCGCTGGCAACGCTCTACACAACAACGGGAGGCTGCACTGATGTAGTCGGCGAATTAGTCATGCAATCGCGGCACTACTTCAGGCGTTGACGTAGTGATTAAAGGCACTTGGCGTGCAAGTAGCACCACGGCTATTGCGCAGATGTCCGATGAATGACACAGTGATGAATGAAGAGCGGTCACACAGAACAGAGCTGACCACTTAACTAATCACCGTTGCATACGGACATGTACTATCAGCAACGAATGAAACGCGAACAAGAAAACTGAGGTGGCAGCACAAAAGCACCAATGTATTAGCTCCTCTATTGGAAATACAAGCGCGGTTGAACAGCACTTCTAAAGAATAGTCTTCGTGCCTTCGAAATTAAAAAAGCAGGAGCTAGTATTCAGCTTCCCCTGGATCATTTTGCAGTCGGTGGTTCAGTTGTCTTGTTCGCGTTTCATTTCTTGCTGATAGTACACACACGCACACACATACAGAGGAACGAGGACGACACGCCTGGCTAAAAAAAAAAAAAAAGGCACGTGCGACCACGAGACCACTTTTGCGCTTAAGCAACGTTCTTACGAGTACGACACAGCCGGGAACAGCACCAAATTCACGTAAATCGTCACGCCCGCTTCGCGCCGGAAAGTGCAGTCTCCTGCAAACCACACTAGCCGCGCGACGGCAGACAAATCGGGAACATCAAATTACGCACATGCACGGCACCTCGGCGGAGCGTGCCAAGAGACTGCTGCCCCTGGAACGAAAAGCAGACACAAGCCAGGCGCGCGCGCACACACCCGCACTCGCGCGACAAGCGCGCCCGGGGCAGACTCGCCGCGGCAGTGACGTCACTGGCGGACACGCCCGGCGGCGGCGGGACTGCCCGAGGCGCAAACGCGGCGGTCACCTTTCCCTTTCGCCCCCTCGGCAACAGGTCGCAGGGACCTCCCGCGAGCCCCCAAACACGGCCGCTAACTGCCACACATCGGCCGAGATAAAAAAGCGTGCGCTATAAAAACGTGCTCTGACTCACCATTGAGACGGCGGCGCCGAGGGCTCCGTTGTGGTAGGGATTCGGAACGACATATCCAAACGGCCCCGGAATGGGTTCGAACGAAGTCTTTCCTGGAGAAATGAAAAAGCACAGCGCGCCGTTGGTACCGGCGCCAGCGAGCGCAGCATCACACGCAGCGGGAGATAAGGCACCGCCGCCCTTCCCACTCAGCGTTTACTGCGGCCATCGCACGATGCGGGGCACTTCGCGTACTGCCCTGTTTACGAGGAGCGACCGTCCGACGCCGCACACCAGCAGCGCAGGTGCGGCGACGAGCGCAGCCCCGAGCACTACGTGGTGCGAGCACGCCGCCCTTCGCGACCACAGTGCTCCCCGCACGCAGTCCTCGGAATGGAACTGCGCTCCGTGATTCGCACTCCTCGACAGTCGTCGCAGCTGCGCTGCCGGCTCGTCGGAGCGCTCCAGCTCGTCAATTTGTCCAATGGTATCCGGAGAGAGACACAAACTGGTTGTCGAGCACACTACTGCTAGCTAGTACAACGCGACGAATGTCTGCTAACATGCTAGAGGTGGTGTCACGCTTCAGGCAACAGGGGGTTCCCCGACGTTACAGCGGCCGCCATTTTGGCACGCATACAGCACGGCGAAAGGCCACCGCGCGCAATGCAACTAAATGGCACTCATGGCATGAAACGGAGACGACAGCCGTCAAAGCGCCACAGTCTAACCGGAAGTGCACCTGCAGCAACGGCAGGCAGACGATAACGGGACGCGCACTGAATCAGCGGCTGTTACCCGATTGTCTACAGTAAACCAATACAGCAACGCTCACAGGGCATACGCACTATTTGTGCAGAGGGCATGGCACCTTCAGTCCTTCCCACCTCGCGGTAGTTCACGAGGTTGTGGTAAACTTAAAACCCAGTCTAGCCACACTGCTCTTTCTGGCGCTCTGTTTGCTGCCCGTTTCGAAATCTTGTACAAAAAACTAAGTTTATAAATAAGTCTAATGACAGAAGGCTCCAAGACATAGTTCATTTAGTCGAAATCTTGTTTCACTGTAATGCGCATGAACTTTAGGTAAATTAATGTTGGTAGGCAAATAAACTGCGCACTTAGCCATTCAGTGTCCGCTAGGAATGACGAATACCCAAACATTCAGTGGTGAAAATAATGGTAGCATCGATCTTGTTGTCAGTAAAGCAAGGTCAGGTCAGGATGACTAAACCGCTATCAAGAAAATCACAACTGAGACAGAGAGGCAGAAACATATATTTGCGGGTTTCCCCCCGCATGACTCGCGTTCGGATGCGTGTCAACTGAAACAGTTACTTTGTCCAACAGCGGAGTGGCGAGAACATCCTCCGCCTGATGGTAAAACGAAGCGTACAGAGCACAGCTACACCACTTTCATCTTTACGCAAATAGAGTTTCCGCGGCTTAACCCCCCAGAGTCCAGCGGGCAGATGGAATTGGCGAAGCTTCAACGCACTTTCCCAGCTTCCGAGCTCTGCAGTCAAGCAGACATGGAATCCTCAGAAAAAAGAAAAAAGACACTGTCCACTAGCGTCCGTCAAGAAGAACAAAGTCAAAAGAGAAAAGCTCTCCGTTCGAAATCCCGCGCAGCGAAACTGCGCCGAAATGTTGCCGGCGGAAGGACGAACTTTCGCGCCGACTACGCTCCATGATGATCCGGGCGTGCTCCGAGAGCGAGAGCGTCGCTGCGCACGGGTTTCGCCCCGGTGGAGAGGGAACGCGCAGGCAGCGGAGGGCCGCCCGCAGGATACCCCCGGCGCACGCCTCCGCTGGCGGCGTTTCATCCATCACACAGACGGCCACAGGTGCGGCCGATGCTAATCCAATACGGCCGGGGTCGGCCAGCCAACGCTGGCACAGCGGAAAACCCTCTCGAACGGGGCTCCGATGGGCGCGGAGCTGCGGCCAGCAGCAGCACCCCGGCAACCCAACGACGGCACACTCGCCTCGTAAAAAAGGAGGACCCCAGCGGGTCGACCACGCGAGCGGCTTTTGAGAAAAACGTCCACTCGGCCGCTGGAGGCCACACATTTCCGGAGGTGAGCACTGCCCTGGGAGAAAAGTTGACGCCGTCGTAGAGAAGTCGGGACGTCACCACGAGGGCAAATGTGGCACGTGACGGGAAGGAAGGAAGCGTGGGGGGGGGGGGGGGGGGGGGGAGGCATACGAGCCGAGACGCGCCAGGCGCGCTCGTTTCGGTGCAACCTCGCGGGTTCCGCCGCCAGGAGCGAGGCACGATCCTCCGTTACTCAACGAGCGGGCCGAAATAAAAAAGGCCGTCAGGGGGGGGCAGCTCCCTTCCCAGCGAAGCAAAAACACGCCAGCGAGCCGCGAAGGCGCGCATCCGAGAAAGAAGGTTACGCGTTAGCCCCCACCTCACCCTCCGACCAAAATCCCATTACCTTTATAAAAACAAATGCCCCGGCTGCGCCAAAGATCGAAACAGAAAGGAGGGGCAGCGGCGGGGAAAGAGAGGGGCCCCAGTCACGCAGGCCACCTCTGAACTCGGCCGCGATAAAGAGCAGCGCCGGGGCCATCTTGAGTCCCGCGGCGTGCTGCACCGTCACCTCCCCCCTGCCCCCCGCGGCCGTTGCCTCCCGAGCAACACACTGCCACAACTGTCTTCTCCTCCGGCCCAACCGGCGGGAGAGAGCCGGGCGCCCAGCCAGCACCACGCTTCACAGATCCTTGAGCGGCCTCCTCGCACGTACACGGCGCGTTTGCCTTTTGTTCCCCCGCTGCTGCTGCTGCTGTTCGCAGTCGCCACCATGCGCTGGAGGGAAATACCGCGCCCGAATCTCCTCGCTGCGCGCGCACCAGGGCGAGACACACACACTGCGCCCAGCAACGATTCGCCAAGATCTGCGCGCATAGCGCACGCATGAGCGACTGCATGCGCGCCTAGTCGATTCCAGAACAATATGGACACGTACCGCAGTGCCACGCTAGGCTTGAAGACTAATGCGAACTGGTGGTCAAGGGACAGCCGACACTTTTCGTAGGATACGTAGAGACGCACTAGGTAGTAGTAATGCGGAGTATCAGTGACAGCGTATACCGATCGCGAGGAACACAGGAGCTGGACAATACGAACAGTGTGGCGTGCATGTGGTAAGTCGGGTGCTTCACGATATCCTTCAAAGCAAAAAATAGACGTTTCCCTTCGGCACCCACTCACCTGTGGAACCCAAGCGTGGAGGGTAACGAAAAATAAAAGAGGTTTAAAATGAGATTATAACGACAGGCCGGCGAGAGGTGGAAAGGAAATGTACAGTGGCGTGGTATGCGAACAAACGGGATTTAATGTCAGTCCGGCTGAAATTTGAAGGAAAATAAACTCCGGCTAGACATGTAATGCGCAGAGCAGGTAACCATTAGTCTACCAGCCCGACAGTGGACACCAACGAAGCAAATCGCAGCCAAATGCGGCTTAACTCAGCTGATAACGACGATGAATTCCTAAACTTCAAGCTCTATACACTTCGGGCATGATTAAAATGACGCCCCACCCACCACAGCACTTGCCTACTTAGTCCGCGAAAGAGTAATCGGAAAGAAGGTACGAGGACAGGGCTCCGCTTCCTTACTCCTCCCGCAGCACCGTGGCAGACACTATGTACAGTCTCTGCCAAAAATATACGTCCAATGGGTTTGCTTCCAAGTCGTGTAGCGGGGCTCTTCAGCCCATCAGACAGTCCTAAGTTCATCCCGCTTTCGTGAGGTTAGAGTCCCTGAGAATGCAAGCTGAACCGCGCTGCAGGGCTCAAGAAGCAGACCCCTAGGGCCGTATACTTTTGACAAAGAATGTTCTTCGCGTTAACCAGCGGCCGAAATTAAAGCGGGCTTGTCTCCAATACGAAAACAGTAATACACCAACGAAGCGACAAAATTCTGACTGCAAGCATTTCGATGCCCCCTGAGATTGCCACGACAGTGGAACATGAAGTAATGAAAGTTTTCCTCCGTAAAATTTAATGAAAAGGAAAGACAGATATCGTAATCATGTTGAATTTGTAGGGGGGGGGGGGGGGGGAGAGAAAATTAGCACCTGTTAAGGAATCGCATCCATTGGGTAAAAATACACAGCACTGCCCTGCCAGAAAGCGCGAGTTATAATCAGCCGACTTTTCCCGAAGGTTCTGGGTCGATCTCCTCCGAACGCCGATGGATGATAGCTCGGCAAGAGAAATGCGGGTGCCCACGATCAGCTGCTCGCAGCCCACATCCTGCGGGAGCAAGGTTCATTGCCACGCTCAGCCCTCGACACAGTCTTGGGCATCGACGGTGGTGCGAGGCTCCCGCTATCGGGGCAAGGCCTCGCCATCCACGCTCAGGACGCCCGCCCCGCGTAAGACGCACCGTGATGAGCCCTCTCCGCAAAAGGGACTGCGCGCTCAGAAGCCACCGCGATAACGAAAAATATCCGGAGAAAACTGTTCAAAGGAGTATTTTTCTTTAGGAATGTCGATAACAGCATCGTTGAACTAAAGGCGCCTCTTTCTTATCACCAATAAATTCTTAAATGTGTCTAGTCTGTAAGACAATTTATCGGTCACGACGCAGGCACGTGGCCAGAAACGCTCTGGAGCCTGCCGACACACCACTACCAGTTTCTGTTCTCAGTCGACCCACATCTCAGACCCAGAATTCCGCGTCGTCTGGAAACACTAGCACCGACTTCGCCTGAACGCTGCATTTACAAATGGCTTACGATACCGTTTACGTGAAATGAACTGTTCGCTTTGTGACAACTGCGGCTCGATCGAAACCGCGAAACACATCCTGCTTGAGTGCCCTGCATATGCTGACGAGCGTGCGTATGAACATTGCACGGTGAAGCTCTGCCCAGAGCCTCTAACAATTTACAGTGTTTTAGGTCCCATAGCCTGCCCTAGGCAACAGAACCATGCAATAAGCTTTTTACTTGCGCATTTAAAGGACATTGGACATCTTGACAACCTCTAATTTCACCTTGCATGTTATCCTCAACCATTCTTCACGCAACGAACTTTGTCAGCTGATATGTCGGACTACGCACTTCATCATTTCATATTGACACAGTGCATTCCGCATGTTCGCCTAGCGCTGCCACAAAAGAGAGGAAGTGAAAGTGACAGTAATCTGCAGCTGTGGTCAAGAGGTTCGTCGAAGCCCACTGCTGTTTCTTGTGATCTCCCTCATTCACGCGTGACAACACGCGTTTGTAAATGTAGCATCTCATTACTCGCCGATGCACTTAAGTACGCATTTAATGGCCGCACTTTATCTTCTCCCCTTTTTGTTTTATTTTAACTTTTCCGCACCACCCTCCTTCCGCTTTATCTCCCAAATTCCCTTCCCCACGCAGAGTAGCATGCCAGCGATTTTTAGACGCCGGCGAAATTCTCTGCTTTTTCATTAAAGGCTTCTCTCCCGAAAGTTTTTTCGAGAGGGGCCCAGGGGAAATTATTGTACCCCGGAACGGAAGGGGGGGGAAGGGGGGTGCATGGTTAGCCAGAAACTTTTAGGAGGACTGGTGAGGGGAGGTGTTGAGCCCGATTTCGGTGGAGTGGGGCCACCAGGGGGGGTCCGCCGGTTACCCACCGATTTTCCTAATGCGTACAAGATTTCCCCGGCTTGGTGCTCGGCTCTGCTGGGGTGAGATGTTAGGGGGAAATGGTCTTGGACCCTAGAAAGAATCTCAGCAAACGGGTGTTTTGAATTTCGCCTCCACTAAAATGCGGCCGCCGCAGACATAGCATCGAATGCGCGACCTCGCTTCAGCTGGAAAACATTACTCGCACTTTCCACGGCGGGAACATTGCGCCGCTCCCAAAGCGTACGCCTACAGAGGAAAGCGGTGTTCCTGGCGCTGCAGCTAGTCTGTAGAGTTCTGGTAGCTAGCTAGGGAAACCGCATGTCATTTTACCCGGGGTGAGAAAAAAAAAAAAACTAACGAGAATGCTAGCTGCTGTATACACTGCCAATGTTCCAACACTGCGCCGCGTTCGCTAGCACACAAGTGCACCTAGGAGGTACAACGGGCTGACACATCCGCAAAGACCAGTGGTAGTGTCCATAGGAAATACATGGGAACTTTCAGAAGCTGTACCGTGTCTAAACATGGCTCGATTTTCATGAGGTTTGTGGCAGCGTTTTCGTCTTGAGTGAATAGAGGAAATGTTGCGGACAGATTTTATTGTTTAAGATTCATTTTTTTACCAATTAGACGCAAAGTTCCAGAAAAATGGTGCTTTTAGATATGTCGAACTTTCATGTCATCTCGGGAAAAAACTAAGCCAAATATCAAAATTTCTTCCGCAACATTTCCTCCCTTTTTCTTTCTTGATTGGTAAGCCGCAATTTTTATCCATATCGAACCTAGTGTTTGTATTTTACAGGCTCTGAAAGTTGTGTATGTATTTTCTGCGGGGATTTGAATTTCGCGCTAAACTTTTACTAGTGCGACGTGGCTCCACCTGGCGACAAATTATTTTGTCACTACTACACTCTACCACCAACTTCTTGCTTGTCTGTGTTCGTGCGCACACTTTTTTTTTAGAACCTGGACGAACTTGATTTCTTTCTTTCCTTTTTTTCTTGTTTGGGCTGTATTTCGAAAGGATTCTGCTTTTCTTTTTTTCTCGAGCTTGTGGTGCGAAAAGGAAGCGGAATGCAAGGCCACACCCAAAAGCACCTCACCCCCCCCCCACCCCTCCCGCAGCTCCACAGTAAGGCATTGTTCGCACCAAAGCACACGTGAGTCGAGTTATCGGGTCAAAAACCGGTTACTGGGTTCATGTAAACGCGCCGAGTCCAGTCAAGGGATCGGGGGCTGACTCAACTGTGCTTGTAAACGCTGCCGGGCCGAAAAAACGGAGGGGAGAGGATAAATGCAAACTTGTTTTTCACTTGCGCTGTCGCACCTCCGAAGCAGCGGTGGTGTGCCTCAATCTTGGCAGTGTTGTAGGCGTTAAAAGTAAAAAAGTAAAACTTTTTGACGAAAAAAAAGTAACTAAATACGTTACTCGTTACACAAAAAAAAACGCGTTACCGTTACCGAAAAAAAAGTATCGCACGTTACTTTGCCGTTACTCCATGGCAATAAATTTTATTGAGTGCGTCTTCGCTGTAAGAACTCAAGATAACAATTTTATAAAGCTCACACTTCATTTAATTCCAACTTCACAAAGAAAACATAGCTGAACTCAACAAATTTACAGTAATTTTGGTGTGCTTCTGCTTACGAAAGTACGCGGAAATTGTGTAGCAATAAAGAAATGCTTACATGTCATAGTTCCGGATAAAATATATTAGCGCACATAAACAATTTTTTTTTTACTTGAACCTATAATTATCGCAAAAATACGAGTGTTTACGTCAAGGTGTTCAAGGTCAGCTTCGCTCGCTTAGGAACTCAATAACCTGAAACGTAGCCGCAGTTGCAGATAAAACAGCAGGTTGACTGCAATCCCCTTTTCTGTGCTGTACCATTGTACTCTTTCGACGGCTCTCTTGGGGCCACCTTGAAGTAAACTGGCGACATTCCTGAGTTTGCTCAGAAGAGGGAATGCGAGTGTGTCGCATGGGAACGAGACCTTTTGGCTGGAAATAAGCTTGCGCAGAAATTGACTTACAGATTTCTACAAACGGTCCATTGGTGGCTCGGCATGCGTCCACTCTTTAGAGAGTTGTGTATGTGAGTGGTTTGGGGGTGAAGACAAGTGTGTGACTGCGTGTTCGTGTTTTTTTTTAGTTGAGTGCGTCGTCAAGGGCAGGTGTGTTTTGCCATGCATGCGAGCCGCAACAATGGTCGTCGAGAGCACCGGTACATTTTGTTTATTTGCAACATCATTTTCGGCGTTTTTTTTTCTGAAAAAGGGGCGGAGGGGGACAATTGAAATAAAAAAGTAACTAGTAACGTGACACCTCACTTTACCGAAAAATGTTAACGTAAGTACGTTACCCGTTACAGTTCCGAAATGGTAACTAGTACGTTACTAAGTTACCGAAAAAAGTAACGCGTTACCGAAAACACTGAATCTTGGATGCTACCACTGTTCGCTCGCAATGCTCGACGCTTGGTGTCACTGCTTATGAACCGGTCTCGACTAGCTAAAATCGAGTTCATGTAAATACGCGTCGGTCGAGTTGGGTTGACTTCCCTCAGCCCGAATCAACCTGGCGTTATTGGTTCATGTAAACAGAGCTAAGCAAGCACTCGCTTATGCAATGCCAAAGTTTGCGTTCAGTCACCATGCATAGCTACAGGACGCTCTCGGTGTTTTTGCAAACCACACTTCTCGTCATTTTAAGTTTCATCCAACTTTGATTTGCTTGGTGCCTTGTTGGTGCTGAGAAGCGGAAGATGGGTGTTCGGCGCTGGGAAGGCTCCTACGAGACTAGGCAAAGTAAGCTACAGGCTGTCACTACAACCTAGGACATGCTTCTGTAGCTATGTAAGGAAGGCTACGCGGGAATGGGAAAAAACCAGTCATAAGGCCTTGTGCTAGGAGCTCCTTTCTTTCCTTTTATTTAGAGACTATACAATGGAACCTTTTTCGGGTAATGTCCTGCGGATGCACCAAGCCTCTCTTCCGCCATTTTAACTGACCACACCTGTCTGCTCAGGGGAAACCAGTAACCCCACCCTACCATTGTAAAAGAATTTTCGCAGAAAAGACTCAAGGAAGCTTAGGCAACCCAAACCGGAAACGCTAAATTGGTGGGTTACTGGGAAATGGTCCATTGTATGACCCCCACATCCTTCTGTGCTCAATGGCTTGAGATGGGTTAACTTTTTTGTGCTTCGGTCCCCAGAACCTTGGCTGCATACCTACAGAAAGTTGGTCAAATGTTTAGGGGAATCCCCCAAGGTGGAGTAGATCTGTAATAAGGGAGTAATTACTCATTGGCATCCACCCGAGCGCAGCCATACGGCTACAAAGGAAAGCTATACAGCTTTCTCAGAAACTTCGTAGTTAAAGAAAAATTCGTCCTGGTCCGGGGTTCGAACCCAGGACCACCGCTACACCGGAGCAGTCGCTCTACCAATTGAGCTAACCAGGACGGCTAACTTATGGTAGGACGAGAGCGAATTGATCAATAACTCGAAGTGGGAACTTTGTTGGTCAAATGTTTAGGGGAATCCCCCAAGGTGGAGTAGATCTGTAATAAGGGAGTAATTACTCATTGGCATCCACCCGAGCGCAGCCATACGGCTACAAAGGAAAGCTATACAGCTTTCTCAGAAACTCCGTAGTTAAAGAAAAATTCGTCCTGGTCCGGGGTTCGAACCCAGGACCACCGCTACACCGGAGCAGTCGCTCTACCAATTGAGCTAACCAGGACGGCTAACTTATGGTAGGACGAGAGCGAATTGATCAATAACTCGAAGTGGGAACTTTGTTGGTCAAATGTTTAGGGGAATCCCCCAAGGTGGAGTAGATCTGTAATAAGGGAGTAATTACTCATTGGCATCCACCCGAGCGCAGCCATACGGCTACAAAGGAAAGCTATACAGCTTTCTCAGAAACTTCGTAGTTAAAGAAAAATTCGTCCTGGTCCGGGGTTCGAACCCAGGACCACCGCTACACCGGAGCAGTCGCTCTACCAATTGAGCTAACCAGGACGGCTAACTTATGGTAGGACGAGAGCGAATTGATCAATAACTCGAAGTGGGAACTTTGTTGGTCAAATGTTTAGGGGAATCCCCCAAGGTGGAGTAGATCTGTAATAAGGGAGTACTTACTCATTGGCATCCACCCGAGCGCAGCCATACGGCTACAAAGGAAAGCTATACAGCTTTCTCAGAAACTTCGTAGTTAAAGAAAAATTCGTCCTGGTCCGGGGTTCGAACCCAGGACCACCGCTACACCGGAGCAGTCGCTCTACCAATTGAGCTAACCAGGACGGCTAACTTATGGTAGGACGAGAGCGAATTGATCAATAACTCGAAGTGGGAACTTTGTTGGTCAAATGTTTAGGGGAATCCCCCAAGGTGGAGTAGATCTGTAATAAGGGAGTACTTACTCATTGGCATCCACCCGAGCGCAGCCATACGGCTACAAAGGAAAGCTATACAGCTTTCTCAGAAACTCCGTAGTTAAAGAAAAATTCGTCCTGGTCCGGGGTTCGAACCCAGGACCACCGCTACACCGGAGCAGTCGCTCTACCAATTGAGCTAACCAGGACGGCTAACTTATGGTAGGACGAGAGCGAATTGATCAATAACTCGAAGTGGGAACTTTGTTGGTCAAATGTTTAGGGGAATCCCCCAAGGTGGAGTAGATCTGTAATAAGGGAGTAATTACTCATTGGCATCCACCCGAGCGCAGCCATACGGCTACAAAGGAAAGCTATACAGCTTTCTCAGAAACTTCGTAGTTAAAGAAAAATTCGTCCTGGTCCGGGGTTCGAACCCAGGACCACCGCTACACCGGAGCAGTCGCTCTACCAATTGAGCTAACCAGGACGGCTAACTTATGGTAGGACGAGAGCGAATTGATCAATAACTCGAAGTGGGAACTTTGTTGGTCAAATGTTTAGGGGAATCCCCCAAGGTGGAGTAGATCTGTAATAAGGGAGTACTTACTCATTGGCATCCACCCGAGCGCAGCCATACGGCTACAAAGGAAAGCTATACAGCTTTCTCAGAAACTTCGTAGTTAAAGAAAAATTCGTCCTGGTCCGGGGTTCGAACCCAGGACCACCGCTACACCGGAGCAGTCGCTCTACCAATTGAGCTAACCAGGACGGCTAACTTATGGTAGGACGAGAGCGAATTGATCAATAACTCGAAGTGGGAACTTTGTTGGTCAAATGTTTAGGGGAATCCCCCAAGGTGGAGTAGATCTGTAATAAGGGAGTACTTACTCCCTTATTACAGATCTACTCCACCTTGGGGGATTCCCCTAAACATTTGACCAACAAAGTTCCCACTTCGAGTTATTGATCAATTCGCTCTCGTCCTACCATAAGTTAGCCGTCCTGGTTAGCTCAATTGGTAGAGCGACTGCTCCGGTGTAGCGGTGGTCCTGGGCTCGAACCCCGGACCAGGACGAATTTTTCTTTAACTACGAAGTTTCTGAGAAAGCTGTATAGCTTTCCTTTGTAGCCGTATGGCTGCGCTCGGGTGGATGCCAATGAGTAATTACTCCCTTATTACAGATCTACTCCACCTTGGGGGATTCCCCTAAACATTTGACCAACAAAGTTCCCACTTCGAGTTATTGATCAATTCGCTCTCGTCCTACCATAAGTTAGCCGTCCTGGTTAGCTCAATTGGTAGAGCGACTGCTCCGGTGTAGCGGTGGTCCTGGGTTCGAACCCCGGACCAGGACGAATTTTTCTTTAACTACGATGTTTCTGAGAAAGCTGTATAGCTTTCCTTTGTAGCCGTATGGCTGCGCTCGGGTGGATGCCAATGAGTAATTACTCCCTTATTACAGATCTACTCCACCTTGGGGGATTCCCCTAAACATTTGACCAACAAAGTTCCCACTTCGAGTTATTGATCAATTCGCTCTCGTCCTACCATAAGTTAGCCGTCCTGGTTAGCTCAATTGGTAGAGCGACTGCTCCGGTGTAGCGGTGGTCCTGGGTTCGAACCCCGGACCAGGACGAATTTTTCTTTAACTACGGAGTTTCTGAGAAAGCTGTATAGCTTTCCTTTGTAGCCGTATGGCTGCGCTCGGGTGGATGCCAATGAGTAATTACTCCCTTACTACAGAAAGTTCTGGGTCTACTTTTTGTACGCGGAAGAACGAATACTTTCGTGTCGCGGTCAAGGGTCGCGGTGTAGTTTACACACCTGGAGGGGCAATAGAATTTCCCTTCTTTTTGGGGTACTCAGGTGCTGCCATCTATCGACAGAAAAAGTTCAAATCTGAGTTGCCTTGTAGCTGGTGAGCCCTCTTCGTGACATTTCTGCTTTCAGTGTTCTTGCATGGCGATGAATTTTGTGTGCGTACTGTTGCCGCGACTTCAAAAATAACTCTGTATAACCATTTACAGTGACACAACCATTAACAAACGTCAACAGAAACTCCGCACACGCACAAAAAAAAAAAATGCCATGACGCGGATGAAGAAAAAAAACAGGAGGGCATGTGCGTTGTGCCCCTGTCTTTTCTGCTCCGTTTCGTCGATCATGAACTAGCAACGAGACCGGACATCCGCCACAGGAAACTTTCTTTAACAGTATTACGATCGCAACCGGATCGCCCAACGACGCAGTTTTTCCTGCGAAAGCCATTACTCAGAGCCCATCCTGAGCTGTCGCGTAGCTGAAACGCGTTGTAGTGGAGGTTGAAGCGAAACAGACTGGAGCTAAGCCAAGACAAGAGAAAAAGAAGAAAGGGGGGAGGAAGAAAGAAAATGGAAGGACGCCGTCATCGATAGAGATATGGAAAGAGAAAAATTACTTATTGCTCCCACAAAATGTTTTCACTAAACCGTAGCCTAGTTTAGCCAGCAAATTTTTCGTCGAGGTTTCGCCTCCATGTGGGGGCGCTAAAAGCTGTAGGTTGAGAGTACGCAGTGAGTCACGCGTCGAATCACAGTGGAACACGCGAATCTAGACGGAGCACCTCTCAGTGAAAATGGCCCCCAGGGATTGTGCTTGCTTGCTCTCTGTATTCCGCTAATTAACGTACGATTATTCCTCGGGATCGACACATCGCACTGCATTTCTTCAACTGCGGTCGGCTAAAAGCTGAGTCATCACCGACGAGTCTGCAACGCCATTAGAGCCAACTCTCAACCAATGAAACACCGACGACGCGGCATGAAGCATCCAACTAGAAAGCACACTGTCGCGCTGAATCACCAAACTATCTTCCCAACGCACTCGTAAGTAAGAGTTTTTACATGTTTTGTTTTTTTTCCTCAGTGGCGAGGACAAATAATGTGACAGCACTCCAGGAGGCGCGACCAACCACACCACGACAGTGGCCGTAAGGCGCGGGTGATGACAATCCCCAGCGCGCGCCAGACAATGAAGAAAGGGACGCGGCCGACGCTGAACACGCACGCACCCCTTTCACAGCGAGAGCTGTATCTGCGACATTCCTCAACCGAGCGTCACCTCGGAACGTCGACACGGCACGCGACCACTCTCTGCACGCAGCCGAAGAAGAAAAACGAGCCTGTCAAGATTCGAACCTGGATTATTCTAATCCGTGGTGAGACGCGTTATCCGTTGCGCCAGACACAGACGTACAGAGGCGATGGAGTGAAATGCGAACAGATCGGAGCCTACGCGCTCCGCCGTTTGCATTTTTCTCATCCCGCTTTCACGTCGGCGATAGCAAAAAGACGCTAGAGTCGTCCATGATGCATTCTCGGACGACCCTAACGTCTTTTTCTTATCACCCAGGTAATAGTGCGATAAAGAGAACTTCGAACAGCGATGCGCGTAGGCGCCGCGTTGTTCGCGTTTCATTCCATCGCGATAGTACACCGCTATGCCCGTTTGCGCCACGCTGCGTAATGCGGCAAACTCGAGGGTGACGCTTCACGCTTCACGAGGGTGACGCTTAACGCTTCATTCACAGCACAGCTCGAGCGGCCTCGCTCTCGAACTACAGAGCTGTCGCTGCTTCCTTCCTGCCCGTTCACTGCAGGGTGTTCTTGAATATAAGTGAACATCCAATTCTTCCCCACAACACCATCTGAAACGCGGTCCGTCAGCTCAAGGAGGCAGGGGTCTAGCTCCTCCTCGTGGCGATTCCTCAGCCACCACTCAACTTGCTTTCCTGCTTTGCACCGACAGCTGTCAACAGCTCACTCAGCCGTATTTCGGCACACACCAAGAAAAAAAAAAATCGGCTGCCCGACCACTTTAAAACGAACTCTGAGGAGAAATAGCTAGCTGTTGGCCTACATCGATATGGTACCCCGTTCAAAAACCAAACAGGCTACCTTCACTCAGACCGGAGCTATAAAGGCTATAAAATGAAACAGAGATGAAACAGATATCGCCGCCACAGGCCATTTTCGCACGCAAACTGCGGGGCGTCAAAACAGGTTTTTTTAAAGTAGATCCTTGAGGCCAGGCTGCATTGCCATTCACTTTCAAACGGTGATCAGATACTTCTTTCAGGTCTTGACGTCACGAGCTGAATTTAGAGGCAGGAAAATTTTTCAACCCAATGTTCTCAGCTATTAACCCGTTAACATTTAACGCGTTAGCAAGTAGCAAATCGACCTACGACTAGTCACATTCCACACTGCACATCTGTCTCCCATTACGGCCCATCATCTCCTTCCCCAACTGCTCACGTAGAGAAGTCGGGCCTCGACCTCTCTAGCTTTTCTTGTTCTCGCTCTCACTGCACACACATGAGGCTTCACACGCGGCGATAATAGTGGCAACACGTGGCGCCCAGTCTAGCAAAATCACTGAGACCCCATTTTACCACTGCAAAACCAAATTTGAGGACGCGGATCGTCACAACTGCGACACGAACATGGAGCAGGCACATTCCGAAAGCTTTGCTTTTTTCCGACAGCCAGACAAAGCGCCCGAGCTTGATGCCAGTAGCAGGCCGAAGAGATGTCTGGTACCACTCTATAGATCGCTGACGACCTACCCCTTACAGCACATGCGCACTGCCTTTCAAATCACGGTGATTTGCAAAAAAAAAAAATGCCAATCACTTCCGGGTTTTCCAGGAATACAAGCAGCGTTGCTATTTTCAGAGAAAGCTAAGGACCCTCGAAAGGTATCATGCAAATCAAGGCAGTATTCAAAGGTTTCCGAGGAGCTGTACGAACCCTGATCTGATTTACTCGCATCGTAATGCGCGGCGCCTAGCTTGCCTCCAGAAGAAAGCAAGCCCCGGTATCCGGGCTCCTCCTCCTGGCAGGATGGGTGGCGGCCTTCGGAAATGGCTGTCCGAGAGCGGGTGTGATAATAAAACGAACGAGGCAGGTAAGACCGGGGCAGCGTTGCACCTCGCTCGCAAGAGCCCGGCGGCGCCGGCTGGCAGCAGAGGCAGCGCGTACGGACACGAGCCAAGCCAAACAAACAACCCGAGGGCCGCCGCCGCCGCCGCAGAGACGCGCGGCGCCCAGGCAGCCGGGGGGGGGAGGGGGGGGGGGGGGGGGGGGCGGCAAAACTTGGGTGTTTGTTGCCGTTTCCGCCAGGAAGGCTGCGATGAACTCTCGCCGGCCCGCTCTTCATACCAAGCAGGGGCCGGCATGCATCCGGATTAGCTCGCTGACCTGCTCGGGCACACATTCGAACCCCCCCCCCCCCCCCCCCTTATCCCTTAGTATGACGCCTGCATCCCACGTACAGCCGCGCGCCGAGGCCAAGGGCGCGCGGTAGGGCGCACAACAGCGGGCGCTACTCATTGGCTCGCAAGCTACAAGTATGGAACAAGCAAGCAGACACTGCCGTCGTCGATACGCTGCCCGCCGTGCTTATCGGGTCGCTTTTCTCTGGCGCGCTTTCATTCACGCGTCTGCCTCGCCCCACGACAAGGATGCGCCTCACACCACACCGCCCCTCATATATGGCTATAGTATACTGCGCTTGCTGATTTAATCATGACTTTAACGTAATTAAACAACAAACGGACTGCGGCTGATATTTTCGTCAGAAAACAAGATCTGTCGGATCTTTCGCACTGCGCCTGCAAAACGGGACAAAAAGCATAGCAGAGACAGTGCCGCGAAAGCTTGCGCGCTTATCACGAATTGCGCTGCCGCGTTCGCACCGTGCGCGGGAGGAGAGAGTGTGCATCGACGCTCTGCGTTATCGGCGTTCTCTTATCAGACACTCGCGACTGCCAATGCCTGACAGTTCCGGAGCCTAGCATGCCCGCGGCGCGGAAGTTGAGGTGGCTGATGCCCTCCCGACCCAACAGGCTCGTATCTCCGAGCTACAGATGACTCTCAAACACTCCCGTGGCACAACCTCGTGGGGAGCTCGAAGCGATTAAACGCTCCCACCTGCCTCACCCAGCAGCGGCGGCCTTCGCTGCTGCTTATCCCCAAGGGATACGCCTGCCCAAACTGCTTGTAACGACATGATTGCGTCGGCTCAACATCCAGCCGAACACCTGAGAAGGCTATGCACAACCCATAAATTCGTAACCATCCGTAGCTTTTAGCAGGGCTCTTCTGAAGCCACGAGTAATTGATGCTAGAAAAACCAGAAACGTCACTCCGAACTGCGGCACTAATTCGACACTGTAACTACATACAAGTTAACCAACAGTGCGGCTTCATCGGCATTTTGTCGAAACGCGTCGCTGAACTATTGTTACCAGTAAACTGACACGGCAGCTTTCACCGGCAAAGTTCTTAAACCTTTTCCCGCACGGAGAGGCTGAGCTGGCGTAACAGCACCACTGATCAGTTAGCTGAAAACGAGAAGGCAGAAGTCAAGCTGCGCTGCGGGACCGGGAACTTAAATGAAATCCCGACCACTTTTTCAAAGTTCGCCCACAAATGAAGTATCACAAGCCACGGGCAAAAAAAAAAAAGAATTCGTGTGCACTCAATCTGTGTTGGAAGCAACTATGCACGCTGTACAGCAGCAATGCGGATCCAGAAAGGGCTCAATATGAGACAGCAGCTGAATGGTGTAGATGATGCAACACTTGGGAGTCCACTTGGAGGGGGCAGAAAATATCGGACTAACTCACACCCAGTAATCTCGAAAACGATGCTGAAAACGTGCTGCACACAGTGACTCCGGCTCCCATAAAATGCAAAGCTAAGAAAACCTTTCCTGCGGCTCAAACCAGATAAGAAACGCTAACAAAAGCGCGCTGAAAACATTTGGCTACATCCGCGAGAGCAGGTGCACGGCAGTTCGGGGCACAGGAGAACAGCCACACCAGAACTCGACCTTCGCTCCCCGACGCGCGAAAGAGGTGTTCCGCGTTGCGGCAGAAACAAGCGGCCCCGACTAAATGCGCGACACCTGCCCCACTCGCAACTAGCCGGCGTTTCCGTATCAGCTGCAAGAACGGGCAAACAAGGAGACAGTCTCCGCCGTTGTCGCACTCGGCCCGATACGCGCGCACTTCAAGAGGTCACTGAAATGGGCGCTCGGCAGCGTGCGGCCGATACGGTGCAATCGGAAGAGAGGCCCCTATCAGCGCACCCTTCAAACTCTTCGCCGCCATTCACGACTTTCTTCGCGGGTGCTCGGACGCCGGGCTCGAACGTGGTGGCCACCACCCAGCTTCGCAGAAACCACAGCCCGTTTATCGAGAGCCGCTTAATGCGCGACAGCGTAGCCTAGAAAGAAACCAAGTTGTCCCCCAAACATCCTCAGGAGTCGGATAGACTCGTACCTGCGAATAGGAAGGAGGCTTTTGCGGGCACATCGGGACACCCCGCTGGAGTCGCATTCGAGCAGCACGCCTTTCGAAACGCCCGGGAGACTCTCTCCATATCCCGAGCTCACGAAAAACGTTCCGCCTCGGCCATATTTTTCTCGGCTGACCGGGGTGCGAGCGTGGCGGCGCGCCGAGCCGGCGTCGCCGCAGCTGCGGCTAATCAGCGTGGTCATTGTGGGCCCCGGACGGCTTAATGAGAGCGCATTCCGAATGCGGCGGAAAAGGCCGCCGACCCGCGCCACACAGCGCCGCTCCCTTCACGAGCGCGGCCTGAACGCCGCGCGCTGTCCCACTGCGCGCCGACTCGGATTTCATCCCCGTTGTCGAGCGCTACTCGGACGAACGAAGAATTAGCCCCCGTACTTTCGATTCACGCCAAGGAGCGGTCGCAGGAGGCAGGCCCGCTTTGCGCCACACCACTGCACCTTACGGGAAGTAGTATACGTCCACTCGTGCTGTTGCAACTGCTAACCCGCAACAACACTAGCAGCAGGTCGTACATACGTGCGCCCTTGTCGGGTGCAGTGCATACTCACACCCTGGGCACGCGCCAAGGCACCGCACAAGCGCCAACGTGCTGCGAGCGACCAGCCGTTCGCACGCGATGCCCTCAACAGCTCGAAACAATCAGCCGCCGATCCGCGCTCGATAATGGTAAAACTGTTCTGAGCAGAAAGGCCGCGATAGCGGCGACAGGCGTCGTCTCTGGGAACTGATACGCAACTCGGACAACGACGCGAGCATCCTCCAGGCCACAGAGACGCCGCGGATGCCTCCGAAAGTGCGTCCACGAGGCACACCAGAGCGGCCGATTAGCGCGCGTCTTCTCCATACGGCCGCCGGGTCACGACGCCGCTCCCAAGTGACAGGCTCGTTTTGAGGCGAAACATGCCCCAGGTTGCGGCTGCCACGAACGGCGACGCGCCTGACAGGGGCAACGAACCTGGCCACGCATCGGCCCCATCGCGTCAGCTGACAGGGCGGGAATCTCATTAGATGAACGGGGCTCCCGCGGGCAGGCTCCGCCCAGCCTTGTTCGCCTGGCCGCACAATCGCCGGCACACTCTCGAGTCGTCCCCGTGGGGCGCCACTGCTCCCAGAGAACGCACAGGCATGATCTAGTAGGCATGGAGGAGCGTCCACGCAGGGCACATCGCTAGCACGAAGCACCACGGCTCTCTACCGACGATCACCAAGACCATGCAAGACAAACATTCGTCGCGAGGGCACACGACGCCGCGGCTTCAGTTAAGCTCGGCGACTGATTAGTGCTGTCCAAGGACCCCGAGCACTGCGCAGGAACGCAAGCTCCGGAATCGACCCGGCGCGACGACAGCCTGGGGAATCTCCCCACGCCGCTGGCCGTCAAAATTTACGAGTTGACGGCACGAAGGACAACTAAAACAGCAGTCAGGAAGGCGGGGTCCAGGCGACAGCCTGTACAGTGTGTTGGCACACACACTGCCGTAAAATTGGCCACTTGGGGGACACTAGCCATTAGCATCCACAATTAGGGGCTCGAGCGAATTCTCATCGTCAGTCACGGGATGACCGGCTTAATCACTACCTTGTCCGATCTCGAAAGACGACCCTCAACGAGCCTCCACCGCTGCTCGGCCGCGTACACGCGAGGGAGGAGGAAACGCGGGGTGGGGGGACGCCCGGTGAACTTTGTACAGCGGCCGGGCCTGCCCCGGAGCGCATCCCGCGCAAGTAACGGCAGGGTTGGGCGGCGCGATGATTCGGATGAGTGATAACCGCCGCGGCGCCCCATCATTTAGAATGCTGGGCAGCCATGTCGCCAACACGTCGCCCTCCCTCCCCGCCGGCAGACCAGGAGCGGCGACAAAAGAGGCGAGCAGCCACGACGCACGCCGGTAGCGAACGGGCACTACTACTACCTCTTCGACAGTTGTCCGAAGCCTCGGCAGTTCCGTTCACCCGAGAAACTGTCACCCTTCTTATCTGGTAGTTACGACCCCCCTGCGGGGCTTTGCGAGGCCGCTGGATGGAAAGGGACACTCTTTCAACTCGGAGGGGGGCAAGCAGAGGAAAACGGTCGGCGCTCAATTTTCCTTCGGGAAAATACAAGTAAAGCATCCAGCTTCGAAGGATAAAAGAAAATGCGGAACAGGGAGACACCGTTTTGAAAAGGCACCTCGGCTTTTTCATTTTTTAACATTCCGAGTTCATAGCCACCGTTCCTTGCAGTGCCCTCTGTCGGTTAAAACCAACCTTTTTCAAAATACCGAATAAAAATTTTAGTACAGCTGGTACAGAAAGCCGACACTCGGCTGCGTGGTCAGAGAGAGGTGGTGGATTCCGCGATGACGACACAAGACATTGCAAAACTGCCGCACGAGGACTAAACTCCGCTCACAAACTGACCGAATGCGAGCGAGCCATCAAATTTTGTAGAGGGACAAAGTGGGAGACGGGTATCAACGTGTTGGGCATGTTCGTGCCGTCACAAATTCGGTACTGCGAACGCAAACCGCCAAAACTGAGGCTGAGAAAACAGCGCACACTAAAAATGATCTGCACAAGAATGAAGCGCCGGACGACAGCCAGGCTGGGCGAAAACGATCCAAAGCAGAAAGATGCGCCTGCAGCAAACGTTCCCTTACAATGTGCGAACCTCAAAGAACCCCCAGAGTTTCCCTCCATGGTGCCCGATCCCGGACGCGCATACTCGCACGGAAAAAGCACGGACGCCCACACTCGGAGAGGAAGACGCCAGCAAATGGTGAGCGAAGCCCGTAAGCCACGCAGAAGTAGCAGTGGGAGCCGTAAGCAACGTAGCCATGTGATGTAATTAAGCTGAGGTACAGTATTCTAAGACCGTCTTGTTCGGCGAGTGGGTAGCTGTTCATTCAAAATATTTTAAAGGCGCCAAAACACACACACAGTTACGAGAAGCCAACGGGACAGCGCCTTCTCTCTCTCTGTGGGTGTGTTTGACGCCTTTAAATATTTAAATAATATATAGTATTCTAGTTCACAGCAGCTTAAGGTGTACACAAAGCGTCTTCAAAGTCGTCTCATTTCTATTACAGCCAAATCAAGAACGCAGAGTAGTCCACACACCTCGTCTGAAGCGCTAGAACGCCGCGCTCTGTAGTGCGTTTGTGAGAATGGCTGCTGCGCGGCGGGCCCGATGCCGCTTTTAAAGACATGAGGAGTTAAACACAATCCAAGGAACTGTGCATGCACGATAAGGTGAGGATTCAAGCCCTACGCCACTCGTAAATGGCCCGAGTGTACTCATCCGGTGCGCCGTTCGAGCGCTCTGTAGACAGGTGTGTGGACGACTGTACCATGGGCGCTGACACGAGGTCTACTCTGATCAGTCTATGATGGGGGACGACCTTCAGTCAACAGCACGGTTTCGGACCTTGAGCTACAGGGTACGTCGCGTAATGCCAAGTCTTGACAAGTAAAGTCGATTTTAAGGTTGGAGGCTCCTCTATGCAGCACGGGTATCCAAAACCGCTAACTGGGATTCCCCGGTAGCAGATAGAACTTGTGTCAGTGCACGCATGCCACGGAGTCTTGTACAAAGAAAACGACCTCCCACACGGCGACGTCGTTTGCGGAAAGAGTTAAGGTTCTTGAGACCATCTATTCACGAAGCCCCTGACAAGTGTACCAAGAACATACGCGACTAGTGGTGCCTCGCCTCTGTCCCATTAAAACTGTGCTTAAAACTGTGTGTAACACCCAGGCACGCACCTCCCAGCCCCTGTGCAATAAACTACCCGCTCCACTGACGGCTACCGATGCAGGCATCCAGTGTAGGGACATTTTATGAGAGACTGCTCGACGTGTTGCGAAGCTGGGCGCTTCGCGTGAACATTAGGCAAATTTGCGCTGCTTTTGCTCACAGCGCCTAACACCTTGAGACGTTATGCATCGTTTGGCATGCTAAGCGCGACGTTTTCGGCTGACACCACCTGCGAAGCAGCACTAGCCAGCCGCAATAAAAAGACGATTGTGTGGGCTCCATTTTGTTTTTGGGTTTTTAATTTCATTTACTTTACACTGCTGTCACGCGTTCCAAGTGAGGTCGGTCAGGCGGAGGCAAGGAACGCGGACGCTTGCGTTGACACAAGTGTATTTATAGACATTTTACACACGCGACCAGCCAACCTGGCACAAAAACTAACACACTCGAAGAGAGAAACGCGGCCACTATAAGCACGTGAAAGTGCGGACAAGAGGGCGTACGAGGGAGGCTACGGACGCGTGCTAGAACGCATCACAAAGAAAGACAGTCTGCGCGCTCCGAAAGGATTAAAAAGCTGCAGCGCTTTCAGAGAGCCTCTCTTTGACCGTCTCACGAGGGTATTGTGCATTCATAAGCGGATAAAATTTTTCTCTCGTATGGTGTCTTTCATACAAATATTTGCGTCGCTCCTTGTCCTTCGCTGTATGCGAAATTAGCGCCAGTTTTAGCAACGCTGTAGACGTTAGTGTCGTACTAATTGCAAGTTGGCAATTACACAAGCAAACACCCCTCGCACAAGCTTATAAAACTGCATGCAAGGTGCAGTAAGGCTTCGGGATTGTCGCTGCAGCAGCCGGCGTCATCGCTTCGACGGACGCGGCGGTTGCTGAGACGCACGCATACTCTTTCAAATCTTTACTGTGGCACGTATTTCTTTCCAACTCCCTTTTGTCTGCTCACAGCAGCGATAGGGGCCCAAATAGAGCGAGGCGCTGGCCGGACGCGTTCGCTGAAAGTTCAGGGTGAACCGCACGAATGCACTGTTGCATTAAAATCCTGGCTACGTGAATAGTCGGGCCGCTTGATGCGAGGAGAACGGAAGTATCAAGTGACAACAGAGGTCTTCAGCATAGGTTGACAACCGTGCATGCGCAGTCTTGAAGAGAGGACGCGCATCCTGCCTCTGCGCAGGAACATGGAAAAAAATGAACAGAACAACGCGACTCGTATTATAAAACGCAGTTCTTTCCAGCACCATTTACTTTCGCAGCGAGACAAGTCACATGATCCCCCTCGAGGCGCAAGATGGACGCTAGCGCCATTTTCTCTACTGGTGGTGCTCCCGCACAGCACTCGACTAGTCGGGTGCCTGCTGCGACGACCTTGAGCCGCAAGGAGGACCACGTGACTCGCTTGCTGAGGGAGCAAAGGGTACTGTAAAGAATTTCTGCGTTTTCAAAGAGACCTGGCGCTATTCCGTTCATTTTTTTTCCTTTTAGCGAGCTCCTCAGCTGCACACTGCGACCGTGTCTCGTCGTGGTAAGAGCGGCACGTTCTCAATGCGACAAAGTATTCTTCGTCTACTCAGGGTGGGGTCAAAGCCCCATATCCCAAGAATTGCACCCTAAAGAAGCACCAGGGCAGGGGAAAGCTTGCACCTATTGTGGCATCGGTGGATGCCCCGTGGCACTGGGGTTCGAACCCCACACCCCCGTATACGAAGCGGATGCTCAACCGAGTAGGCCACCACAGCGGTTAACAGCAGCAAGCTATTTGTGCTTCTGTTCTGGTGGTTTAACAGTGCATCAGTGACAGACATGAGCGAAAGGGCACGGTGCAAGCTCCGATTTCACCGGAAGGATTGGGAGCTGCGAAAGGAATGTTTATTAACGACGGGAATGGTAAAAAAAAAAAAAAGCGACCTCACATTGTTGTCTATGGCAGCTTCAGTGTCGTCTATGACAGCGGCAACACATGCGCTAAATGATCGCTGAAATGATCACTGCGCTAATTGGTCGCTGAATCTATCAACGGCGGATAAAATTGATGGTATCATTCTGTCTGTTACTGCTCGTTCCCTCAGTGTCAGACGGACTGTACACATGACTGCAAACCCATAAACGCGAAAATTAAACGGCCTGAGACGCACTGCGAAGCAGGAAAGTCGCACACGTGATCCACCTCGCCACGTAACGCGGGCGCTGCCGAGAGATGGCGCCCGTTGTAAAGGGCGTGACCGCGACATCATCATCCTCGCCCAATACGTCCACGTTAGTACACCTCCGCTGAGCTAAACTCCTCCAACGTAGTCCTACGCTCGACCAGTCAAGTTAGTCTGCAGAAATCGCTTGCAGAAACTGGCAAAATGAAAATGACTGTGCGCGCCCGAGTGAAGCTGCTCGCGAGGACAGGGGCACCACTGACTCCATGAAGCATTACGAGCGGGATGACCATTTCCTCGATGACAAGACGCCAAACGCCGCTGGAGGCCTCAGACGCAAAGGCGTCAGCGACGCTTGCTGCCAAGTCAACTATTAGCAGCAGTTGACGCAACGCAAGCCGGTCATTTTTGCACGCGCTATTACAGTGAGGTGATTAGGGTACTGAGCTGCCCGATGAACGACGCTATTAATTACACGTCGTTATTAGCCGTGCTAGCCCGACGGGACAGCTCATGCACAAAAATACAAGGGCGGTTAATAACACTAATCCCCTTTCAAAGAGGCGCAAGCGTTTCGCTTTCCCATTTTCCTTTCGGTCAGGCGAACTACGCAACAGCGGCTACGACCGAAGGCATGAGCTGGTGACGTTTCATGCTCCATGACGCAAAAAAAAAAAAATGGAAAACGCCAAGTCTAACGAACACGTCATAATTTCAACCCTTGCTCAGACAGACTAACCCAACTCTATTAATCCACTGGGCGCCTTGTACAACAGCGCGACGGCTAGCACTGACGTCATCGCTGCCACGATGTCGCAACACCAAGAGCACGAGGAAATGCGCGTTCGTTTAATCCGTTCGCATGAAACAATTTAGTGGCATTTGAATTTTCATGGATATTTTTTCTTCGTACTTAAAATCTGGCCCCGGGCATACTCTATCCTTTACGTCAGATTCTTAGGAGCTCACATCACTGTTTAGGAAGCTGCAAGGCGACCTCTTTTATACGATTTCTTTTCAGGCTGTTGACACAGTTCACGACTATTTTGAAGTGTTAAGCTGCAAGTTACCACCAGCGCCACGCTAATTTGCGCACTCTTGGGTGTGCTTTCGCGGGAAACGGCATCCCGAGAACGCCGAGTCACGGGCAGCGGAGTCCTCTGCTCGAAATCAGTAGCCTAACAAGTAGCCCAACCGAAAGTCAGTTGTCAACCAATGTAGCAACCAATGTATCAACGCCGAGCTTATCTAGAAATGTGCACCTCAGCCACGTACAGCTACATCGAAGTTTGGCGGCTCGCGTAGGTCGCGAAAAAAAAAAAAAAGAAAGACAGTGTCGCTTCTTGAAACTCAAAATGAGACTGCGCTCTGCATGGATTTTGAACATTTCTTCGCTACGTCAGCGGTGAAGAATCGCAACGACAGTCGCATACTGCACACGAGATCCTTGGCGCAGGAGGAGAGCAGTGCACGTAGGCAACAGCCCTTCGCTGCAGTTCCGCGTATGTCGAATCGCGAACCAGACTTTCGCATTCTTACCGTGCTGCAGTCATAGGGCAACAGCCGAATATACAGTTTATGGGGCTTAACGCTCCAAAGCGACTCAGGCGATGAGGGACGCCGTAGTGGAGGGCTCCGGAAATTTCGACCACCTGGTGTTCTTTAATGCGCGCACTGGCATTGCACAGTACATGGGCCTCTAGCATTTCACCCCCATCGAAATGAGACAGCCGCGGCCGGATTCGAACCAGCGCTATCGGGTCAGCAGCCGAGCACCACAACAACTGAGCCACCGCGGCGGCTCTTCAAATTGGTAGCCATGGCATATATGTCTGTGATTCGGATTTCCGCTCACTGTGCAATCTGCCATTTTTTTATCATTCTAATTCTGATCATTATGAGGTGCCCTTGCTTGACAACTGCGATATTCGCACACTGTGTCGGACCGCTTAACAGCACGGAGGTGCTAACAAAGCGATCCGTGCACATATTTCTGTCTCTGGTGGCTCCTCAGCCGGCCAGTAGATCTTGAATGATGATGACACAAACCCCTCCAAAGGCGCCAACTTTTCGCTCCATATCTTGTTATTATTTGAACCGCCACGATGGCTCAGTAGTTACGGCGCTCAGCTGCTGACCCTAAAGACGCGGGTTCGATCCCGGCCGCGGCGGCCGAATTTCGATGGAGGCGAAATTCTAGAGGCCCGTGTACTGTGCAATGTCAGTGCACGTTAAAGAACCACAGGTGGTAGAAATTCACGGAGCCCTTCACTACGGTGACCCTCATAGCATGAGTTAAACCCCAATGAACCAATCTTTTGTTATTCGCCATGTCACCGCGCAGCCTCCGGGCGCTGAAAAGTGCTCCGAGACATGGTCCGCAGTTTCGCTGTTTACACCACACGAATTCAAGAAACTGTGTTTGCGAGGCGTGGTTGACAGCATACGAAGCCAAACGGGAGATGTACGCATCTCCAGGGTATTCAGCTGCCTTACAAAAAGCCGGGGGTGCAAGGAAAAGTTCCGACCGAAAGTACTGCCGATATTATGTTGGCAGGTAACCTGTTACGGCCAACTGCGTGAGCGCCTCAGAAGGGAGAACGCGAACGAATTTTCGGAGCAACACATGAAACAATTGATCGCGACGTGCATTGGTCGCAATTACGCTTTGCGTGCGATGCAGTACATAAAGCAGTGAAACCAAAGGACGCCAACAACCGAGTCGGAGCTTGTCGCTTCTTGACCTACCAGCACAGTTCGCAAAACTACCCGGCCTGTTTCTTCAACCGTTTTAGACGCCGCTCTTGGCTTGCGTCCCAACCAGCAACCAATTCGCTTCGCGCCCGGCTTTCCACTTGCTTTTTACGAGATACGCACCCACGGCGCGGAAGATCCTGAAACACTGGCACCGGCCACTAGACAAAGGCCTCGATTTCGTTCCGCGACCGTGCCAAACGACGCCAAGCAAGGGATCCGCGGCGTGGTCCCCGCTCTTCGCAAAACAAGTAAAGGCAGACCAAAGATAGCCTCGGAAGCAACCGCCTCTTCTCAGCAGAACCGAGGGACGAGAAGGCAGAACACGTCACTAGCACCAGCCGCAGCAAGCGGGAGACAGAAACCGCATTCCGACAGAGGGCCTTCCCCCCTCGCTCCCGCGTTCTCCGCTGCCCCTCTGGGCGCCCGCTGAAGACAGGGCCGCACCCCCCACTTCGGGTTCCCCCGGCGAACGCTTCGTCAGGGCCCTCGGTAGTTCGCGTATCACGCACCCGGCTTATCTTATCTGGATAGCCCGCCCTGCCTTTTGTCAGCGGTTCAACCAAGACCAAGCGCCGCGCTTACAGCCGCTCTTATCGAGTTTTACAATCGGAAGGAAAAGAGAGCGAGGGATACTCCCTAAGCGGCAATGGCACAGGAAACAGTAGCGCAAAGGCTAAAACCCAAGCAAGCAAAATAATGAATGGCACCCATTCACACATTTTGCAACAGTTCATAGATGGCTATGGCTGAAACTGTCCATAAAAAAGGCGATATAACATGGTCCATCCTCAACCGGAATAGGGGGGCAATACAACCACCTAGCGCACAAAAGCCTTCCTTAAGGCAGCGAATTCACAACACTGCCGGGCTTCTCCGACATGACTGAAGCTCTCTAATGGGCACGTCGCGCTGACAGACCTGAGACTTCCTGTAAACGAGTTAAAAAAAATTCTACATGCAAGGACGCCCCATGACTCGCATGATGCGATCACAAAATTCGTAGCAACTACAGAGCACGTGTGGGGAGTGCAAATACCGAAAACACTGCGGAGTACGAGAGAATAGCGCGCTTCACAAGCAAGAAGGCAGGTAGCAATAACAGTCGGCCTCAAAGTTAATACACCTGGTTGCAGAGCATATAATTTAGCCCGCACTACGAATCAGTAGGCGCCGCTAAGTAGTAGCAAAATTTCTAGCGTGGCAACTTAGTACAACGAACACACACAGGTTTAGCATGGCGTAGGTTGCATCGAGACATCAGGTGCCGTCGCATTCTCACGTAATGCGCCTGGGAAGCGCATGAAATGAGAGGGCGATGACAGCGACTTGACAGGGAGCGCCAGCCCGAATACAGAAGCGAGGTCGGCTACAGGCCGGACCATTAAATAAGCCCGTTCGATCGGCCTAGGCGATTAGCGGCAAGTTAATGAAGCCGCTGGGGCATCCATCACCACTCACCGAATAGCGATCCGAAGGCGTCCGGTCGCGTGGGCTTCGGCGACGCGTAGCCGGCGGTCGCTTGCCCAGGTAGGCCCACTATCTTCTCCTGCAAAAACCGGCACAAACCCGAGGTCGGCGTCAAACCCCTCGCGGTCGACGCGTCTTGCTGCAGCCGAGATACTCCAAAGTCAGCGTGGCACGGCGCGACGAGGCAAGCCGAGGTCCTGGCAGCGGCGACGGCGGCACTTACCTCCTCGCCTTCAGTTACCAGGCTGGACTTCAGGTCCGTCAAGTTCTCCGATGAGCGCTTCTCTTCTTCGCCTTCATCTTTGAACACTTTGATCTCGTCCGAGGAGGCCAAGTCGTCTCCGCCGCTGCCATGCGGCATCGTGCCCGCACACACGCCACCGCACCGCACGCGCACACAGACACGGCCGCGCTACACGCGAAGCTGGCCCGCCTTCAACGGCAGCGCTCGTCGCCACCGCCACAGCAACGCGACATCGCCGGTCCGCTCCGCTCGCGCTACTTGCGGCCGGGACAAATCAGAGAGCACGTGCGCTGCGGGCCCCGCTGGCAGCAGCCAATGGCGGCGAGAGGGCACCGCCGGGGAGCCTCGGAATCGGGTCCCGCGCGATCGGCGCGCCGCGGCTGCCGAAATTCCGGCGCCTGCTTCGCACGCTCGCCTCGGCAAAATAAACAACAACACGTGTTGGTGCTGCGCCGGAGAGGGCGCCTTTGTCCGCTCCGGGGCGAGGAGGCGCGCCAAAAGGGTAAACATTCCGGAGCAGCGTGACCGCGCGACGGCCGCTCTCCCTCGCCCCGCGCGGGCCCGTGAAAACGCTAACGAGATGGTGCGGCCAGAGGTGCGGCGCCTGTCTCCGCCTCGCTGCGCGACCACTCGACGCCCGCTCGCGCGCCTCCACCGACACGCTTTCCCGGCTCGGTCACTTTCTCCGCGCTCGCTTTTGGCGGGCTCACGAAGACGGCGCGAATGATCGAACAGCCGTTCACTCGCATGTGCCTGCTACACGTGATCACCCATAGAAGGCACTCTGCGTCAGGCACGGATGGTCACGTTCGCTGCCTACTACCTTTGTTATGGTTACACGCAACGAATTTACCACATTTTCGATGCGCGCGCAACTAGCACGGTAGTCATAATTCACGCAGGGTAAACATTCCTGACACACGGCAGCTGACTTGCTGCCTGCAAGCGAGGAACCTTGCTAGCGCTGTGAAAATGGCTGCAACTTTTGAGCCCAGTGAGGGTTTCAAAACCTCCCGCCTCCAGAACAGCGTCCATGTGGACGTTCGCTTTACGGAAAACATCACGAATCATCTCAGTCGTTTGCAGTGTCCGCAAGTACACCACGCGTGACAGCGAGCCGCTGCAGTGCTGCCCTCTCTCGAAGACAAGCGGCGATGGCGCCGCGGGGCCGGGCGGAATCGGGTCTTATCGAAAATTCAACCTCACGCGAATGCCTTTCAAAGTTTGATGCTAGTTCCTAACGCTGTACATGCTTAAGGCGGCGTTTAACCTTTTATTACGACGCTTCGCGAACACCTTACAATTACCCCTGCTGCTCACAAAGCTTCGAACGAAGGCGGTGACGCGCTACGTTTAAAAGCTGTCAACGCTTGCATTCGATGGTGATTGATATAATGCATGTCTCCCGTGAGACCGCATGTCGGCAGGTGGCGCGATCCCTGAAATTCGGCTGAATTTCCGGCCGAGGTCCAAGATAGAAACTTGGACGACGCTTCACCTACTCTTAGAGGTCCCTCCAGAGCAAGTACTCCTCTTTCATAGATCGCGAGAAGTCCTCATACCACCACTGTGGCGCACTGGAGCAGGACTTCGGCAGTGCTCCACTTCTCCGTCAGGTGGCTGTCTCAAGCACAGCCACTGGTGGGATATGATAGCCAACAACTCTGGACAAAAGCATTTTTGAGCAGGAAAGAGTTTATGAGCGCAATTTTTTCATATATTGTAAGATTTCGCTATAACAATCAATATATCCGCAGATCTCCCGTCGGCAGGCTTGCATTTTTTTGCTATTAGCGTTCTTGCTATCTTCAAAAGCGTTCCCCGTGGGTTTCCTTATGGCTGTCTTAACCGCTCTATTTGAGCGATGGAAACACTATAAAACGAAGATTTTGCTACACATTGGAAGAATGGAGCGCTACCTTCAATATTTCCATGACGTATACAGTTTTCCAATATTCACAATTTTTGCGTAATAATGCTTGACGCATCCTGCCTTGCGACGACATTTGCCTTCATGACGTCAGTTGTGAGGGGGCGGAGCAGGGTCTCGGCCTGTTTTCTTTATTAATGGGAAGCATTCTTTAACTACTGCCCCAGATTTCGCGATGTATGTATCCACCTACCCACACAACGGCGCTCGGCCGCTGATCGGGCAATCAATCGATGAGTCGGCCACCGCCGATGCGCAGCGAAGGCCGATAAGCAACGGCAAATGCGGGAAGCCTCCCGACAACGGCACGCCCGCGAGGCCACCGAGGAACACGAGGAGAGGCTCGAAAAGATGCGTCAAGTTAGGCGTCGTCTTGTGCCGGAACGACCAGCTACTGCCACGGTTAATGCCTACTTTGCGAAGTACTTTCTATGTAAGACAAGTTCGGAGTATCTCCGTGCGCGATAGACTCGTTTACGTCGGACATCACGCGTGTACAAGATCGACACCACGAGATGCGCCCATTGCGTTATTGCGTTCAAACTGAGTTGCGTCGGGAGTATCCTGACTAGGGGTCGGACTTTTTAAGTTTAACCCGAAAGAAAACCTCTAAAAAGTACGCCGAATTCTGTTTTCGCAATTCGGTTTCAACCGAACAAAGTCAGTATTCTTGCCATGCAAGGCATAGACAGCTGGCTGTTGAATGCGAGTTACACTAAGTTAAAGCTGAAATGAACTGAGTAGGGAAGCCAGGGGCATAATGCGGCGGTGGTATTGTTGGCTAAATGTGCGATTTTAGGTGTTCTTTCTCTAGCTTCCACGCCTCTGCAGACCGGGAGGCATCATCTCCTCCTCGCCGCCTTCTAGCCAAGCACTGTTTGTTCACTGTCATCACCTGCTTAGAGGTGTTAATCGGTTAAGAAGGTTTTATCAGCTGCATGTAGGACGCTGACTTGGAACCACCCATGGGTCTCACGAAAAGATACGTGATGGAACGGCAGTTCCATCGCTGCAATCAGCACGCAGACCACGTGATGCCTTGCCATCGAGCAGAACCCAGCGCGACAACCCTGCAAAAATGTGCCAACCTAGTTCTTTGAAGTAGACTTCCACTTTTGTCTGCCGGCTCTTTCATGTAACTTGAGTTACTTCTTTAAAAGACGATAGCAATTTCTTCTTCAAACACAGTTCGAACAACTACCATTTGCATGGTAATTACTGATAAATAAATTGCTCAGGATGTCGAAAACACCAAGAAAGGCTTTGACCACACAGAACTGCTATATTAAACCACTCAAGAAAGCCACTTTTTTATTCGTCGAAAATAATATTCGCGAAAAAAAAAAACGAATCCTGTGCTCTGAAATAAGACTCCGCTACTAACATTCCGCCAAGTTTTCAAAAAATAAAAACCCGAAAAGTCCAACCCTTAATCATGACGAATACTCTAGCACTTCATAGGCAAGCAACGTAATGGTTCCTGCAACTTTTTTTTTTTCGCTCGCTCAGGTGTGCGAGTTAAGAGAGAATATGCTAGATAGGGAACTTTTGCGGGAGGATATGATTGGTGATCGAATATCGATCAGACTTTCGCTTTTCTTACCCTCGGTACAGACCGTTTCAGGGACCCTTTAATGTGGTGCTGTAATCCTGATATGGAATGTGGGATTAAAGACACCTAATCCAGCGTACCAGTGCGGTCCTCCAGCTCTTGAGTGGTAGATTTATTTGCAAGCTCCAAAGAGAGGCCGCGCAATGAAGACCCAAACGCATTGCGTTCTCCGACGGAAAGCATGTCAAACTCCCTGTTCACATGTCACCTATGCATGCCGCGTTTTCAGGTGGTTAGTGGGCAACCGAGAAAAGCATTACGAAAGGTCCGTCTGCACTCTCCACGTTTTTAATCGATTGGTCACTGTTATGAATCAGATAGGTCTGGAGAGCTAAAACGACACTTCTTGTACTATTACACCAAACAGTGTATGCACAAACCAAAATTTCAATAGCCGTGGGCACAGGCGGCATTTCAACCGCCATTATCAGGCGTTGCTCACGTTAACAAACCTATCTAGGAATATTCAGGGTCGGTATGTTTGCTACTCTGGAGGTTAAAAATGCCACGTAACTACGCCACTATGTAGCACTTCACGTTCTCGTCTAACGGGCAGCGCATTCCAAGATGTCGGAATCCGCGCACTGCAGACGGAGGCGTACTGATTTCTGAAACCTGTATTTCGAATAAGATGAACCAGGGAAGAAGCCGGGCAGCACGGCGTTCATGAGCGCTGCTTTTTACAGTCCGCTCTCGGAAAAATCTTGAACACGTAACCAGTGCCCCCTGAAAAGACGCTCAAGCAAGCTCCATCTGTGGGCAACAGGTTCTGCTTCCGGCCGCTTTTCTCCTGAGTAGCCGACAGCGCAATGGACGGCACATCGCTGCTGTGTGTGGTCACTATGACTGAGAGAAGGGACAGGAGTGGTACGGCGACCTTTCTGTCCACGAAGGCCTCGATTCCCGGAAAACCCGCGCACTCTGCCGCAAAGGCTGCCCTTTTACTTCGACGTTTTTTGTAGTACTCGTCGCTGGAAGGCAAGCTTCCGAACAGGATGTGAAGACGGGATTGCTAGTCCAGTGACAATGTGACGAAAACTGCACAGGGCTGCAGGACAAAGGGACGCAAGGGAGACACTCTTCTTGAGGCTGGAAATGCACACCGCCTTTTATGAAGAGTGTCAGCGACATGCTGGAGGCAGCCTCGGTTGTCTGTGTTGGTGTCTTGAAGGCGAAGTCTACTACCCTGGTTCGTGGAGTGATTTCGGCGGGAAAAAGCGAAGTCTGTGAATTGTAGCTGCAGTTCTCTACGAGATGAATATGCAAGTCCTTTCGGGGAACCAAATCGCACGCGGGGAAGCCACCTGAACGTGTATGCGTACACCAGTACCGAGTCCAGAGGAGGCAGTTGGGCGATCGCTAACTGCAGGGTATCTGAGATAACGTGAACCAAGGGTTTTCCGACAAAACAGTACGGATTTCACGAATGAAAATCGGGGAACAATGTCTCCCTTCGGCCAATCGAGCATGCGTTCCTTTGTGCTGTTCATTCGAACAGCACAAAGTAATTAATATGGAGATACATATTAATGCAGTGATATACAGCGCAGATAGGTTTAGAAAGTTGTGGAGCGGTGAAATAAACCGCCGATAAGGTGCATTCTGGAATTTTCGACGCCCTGAAAAAAGTGCGTGCAACTCAGTAGGAGATTTCGTCCGTTGCCCGTAATTTTTTCCTCGCTCGCTCACCGAGGTCATGAAAGAGTGAGGCTTGGAAGGGTCGCAACCAGTGTGTCTCAGAAAAATACGAGCTGCGCACTTGGGCCGTCGCCGCCCCACCACCATCGCTACAACCTTCCTTCGCTTGCGAATGATAGGAATGAGTCCACTCGTGCGCTTTCATTCGGGTTTGTGAGAGTAAATCTTTACTAAGATGGGGCTGGCATGAAGGCGTATTCATGGGAGCGGCTCATGTCGCTCCACCGCAAAGCGCGTCCGCTTTCATTCTTGGCAGTCCAGAGAGAAACGATTCAGGTTTCTGAGCAACAACGGACATGGCGACTCTGCAGTACTCATACTTTAATGGTAAAAAGGGGAAAAAATAGAGGGGCGCCTGCCAGAGGAAATATATAGAAAGGATGGGATAGGCAAGAGGGGGGGGGGGGGGGGAAGGCAGGAAACTATTCGTTCCGCCATTGTGTGAGCCGCTTGCCTGTCGCCTGCAAACCCCTGAGCTGAACGGCAGGTGATGTTGTCACTTGAATGTTAACCACCATGCGAAAACCAGTAAGGCCATAGGGGAATTGCAAAGGGGCCAGTGTGCGCAGGCGCAGGACAATATAACGCTCCTACCTCCGGTTATTATACTGCGTCTGCGCACTGCCCCTTCGCTATTCCCCTACGGCCCTAGCCGATAGCGTCTCCCTATTCTAAAAGTTCCTACTAATTCAAGCACCCTTCTCCACCCGTCCCCACTTACCCGGGCACTCGTGCACACATGCTGGCCGCCGCGGTGGCTAAGTGGTTGCCGCGGCGGTCGAATTTCTATGGAGGCGACTAGAGGCCCGTGTGCTGTGCGATGTCAGGGCACGTTAAAGAGCCCCAGGTGGTCGAAATTATCCGGAGCCCTCCACTACGGCGTCGCCCATAGCCTTAGTCGCTTTGGGACGTTAAACCCCATAAACCAAACCAAAATCTCGGTAGCGGGGAATGATAGCCGCAGGTCGCGGATGATCTGTGGCTGCCTACATCGTGGACAGCCTGAGGTGGGCAAGAGTTTCAACGCGAGTTTATGGCTACTTTTTCGACTTGTCAACAAAGAACTGCGGTATTTTCTACAAAATAATTTGTTTTACACTCGGACACCATTGCCGATATTTTGTGCTCATCAGCACTGTTTATGATAAGTTAAATTTGACTAACCGACAGGGCCCCTCTATTCTAAAATTCTCTGTTAAATCTGGACGTGCAGCACCAACTCCGAAAATAATGGCTTTAACTAACTTTAACATATCGTGTTCGCGTGTAGCAGAGCCGGCCGGTTTATAACCATTTCTCGTGTTGCCTCTAAGTATGTTCCCACTAACTCCTTGCTGTACATACGTGGCACCCGTCTTCATTGCAAACATCAGTCGGAAAGGATAGGAGCGCATTTTTCGTCCGCGAGCAGGAGGGCTTACAGCTCAGAGCTGTGAAGTGCAACCAAAGGTCGAGTACAACCAAGACAAGCTTGCCAACTTCAACCGGTTATAGCCTCCTGCCGGGACTGCAGCTAGTGTCACAAACAAAGAGGGGAAGGGAAACCGGCTTCTACTTGTTCAAGCTGGTGCCTCTGTTGTGTTTCTACCCCCCCCCCCCCCCCCCCCCTAATTCTCTGTGTGTTCCTGTCACACCTGTGTCCACTTAGGCCATGCTCAGAGGCAGTGCGTCGTTCTGCGAAAGTGATCTTCAGGCACGCGCTCCCATGCAACCTCATAACAGGTGGAAACGAACACGAGGGACATATTCAACTCCTGGATTCCTGGTACCACCACTTCTGCCTAGCTGCCACGACGTGTCTTCCGGAGTTCCCCTTAAACGGCACCCAAGTATTGACCTTGCGACATTGTGCGCATCTGTCAAGGTGACATGTCTCAACGCCAGCTGCTACCTGTGGAGACGAGCGTCTGCCAAGCGCATGCCATTCAACCGGTCCTAGCTCTTTTGTCAACCGCGGGGTGACGCCGCGGCAGGTGTTCGCCTTTGGGGAATTTCCTTGGAATAAAGATATGGAATCCACCTGGCCGGAAACGACTAACCCGTCAACACGCACTTCTGGACACTTCCAAGTATCCACGGGCCTCAGCGGATGAAGCGAGGTGACGACGCGGCAGGTGTTCGCCCATCTTGTTTCCTCGAGACAAGATATGAAATCCACCTGGCCTGACGGGCCACTTCCGACTATTCAAGGGCCTCAGCCGAGGAAGACGACGAAGAGGTGAACGACCTTGGAGCACCCGGACGAAGTCCCTACGATTGGTTGAAAAAGGCGGGAAGATCTCGGGAGGGTCTATTTAAAGCGCTCGAGCCGTTCACCAAAGCCATTCCCGGAGCGACTCCCTGAGCAATACGCTCAACGTTTCCCTGAGACTTCTCAGTTTTTACCTTGTTTGTCACTTTTGTAAATAATCATGTAAGTATGTAAATACAGTTTTTCCTTCACTTCCCCTACTCCCCGTCTCCGGCCCACCTTCCTTCCTCCTTCGGCACTGCGGCGGTGATTCTGGACCCGATGCCTGGTGGGACACGCTACTAGCTCGGCAAAACATATCACCTCCAAGAAGCCGTCTCTCCGCTTTTCTGGTGAGCCACGCCAGATGAGTGTGCGTGAGAAGGGCGGAGAGGAAGCATATTGTCACGTAGTGGTGACTGCAGTCTGGAGAGTAGGAAGACGGCGAGAATGGCTTTTAAACAAAGCTGTTTATTTGGACTGACTTGTGCCTGCAAAGAACTGAATGAGTCGGCTGTGGCCTAGCGACAAGCGTGCTCGGTGGTCGTCGAACCGAATGCCCGCCGCTCTTGGCCGTGCTGAATTTAAAGCTGATAGCGAACTTTCGAGATAAAGCGCGCAAAGTTAATATAACATTCTGGAACAACGTAGAATCCCCTCCGCCTGGATGCGATCAATCGAGATAAATCTCGCCGCTTCTTGCATCGAAAACAAAATGATAAAGCGGCGTGCCGGCAGCTTTGAGGAATGAACGAACATTACAAAGATTCGCGGCATTATACACTCCCCTCTCAAAGCATAGACCCGATGCTTTAAAACATAAGGCGACTACAAACAAATAAAACGGATTGTGCAAAAATGACCCCCCCCCCCCCCCCCCCCCCCCCCTGTGGAAACACAGCGTCCTCTAGCGCGCATAATAGGGCTTCAGACGGACGACATGGACACCTTCTGGTCGTACGCGGCGTCGCTGGGATGCAGTCATTCCGATGGGGACGACTTCATAGTCTAGTTCACCTAGGGGTGAAGAGACTTTGCCTACGAAGTGCTCGATGAGGTATTTCAGGTCGGGGTCCGAGCGTTGCTGCTGTGCCAAAGACCTGGAGCTGATGGGTCCCGGGAAGGCGTCCTCATCGTCGTCCGGCGGCGGTGCATCTACGGGGGATTGTGACAGGCAGTCGGTGTCAGAGTGCTTGCGTCAGAACTTGTAAATGGCAGGGACGTCAAACTCCTGGAGGCGCGGGCTCCATCGGTCGAGGCGGCCGGAGGTGTCCTTCAAATTCGCAAGCCAGCACAAAGCGTGGTGATCGCTGACCACCTTGAATGGTCGTCCGTACAGGTAGGGGCGGAATTTTGACGTAGTCCAGACGACGGCAAGGCACTCCTTCTCAGTTGTTGAACAGGGAACGGTTAGCGTATGCGATTACCTTCCCCAGTTTTTTGAACGAGGACAACGCCTATAGGCCCACGCTGCTTGCGTCGGTATGAATCTGAGTCTCGTCGCTTTCATCAAAAAACCTGAGGATCGGTGGGGACTTCAATGAAGTTCCTTGAAGGCTTCTACTTGCGGCGCTTCCCATTTAAATGGCGCGTCTGCCTTTGCAGGTGGGTCAGAGGCTCGGCCTCATTCTTCAAAGCTGCCGGCAATATTGAGCTTAGCTTTATTTGTTTGTCCATACTGTAGGAATTGCCAGGCGAGAGGGTGACATTTTGTTTTTACTCAGCAGGCACTGAGCACGTCTGGGGCGTTTATGTAGGACGTTTTGTGACGGGGCGCAGAGTTCAACCCGACCAGGCCGACCAGTTTCTTATGTTTTTCCCACGTCCCCCATTTCCTCCGCTTCGTCGCCGACACAAAGCACGTTACAATATGATAAACCTAAATGACATCAGTACATGAAAAAAAGCACAACAATGTGGAAAGCGATAAAGGCAAGAAATCATCGTTCTCCAACAATGAACAATAAAGAACAACTCAAGAGACAACAAGCGTTCGATATATTCCTAAAAAAATTCAGCCTTAAAGTGATATTGAAGCAAAATCTTAAAATTGAACAAAAACGCTGAAAATAGATTTGCGGAATGTGACTGCACCGAAATGTAGTCGTCACTGCGCATATTTTTCAGCGGATGGTTTTATTTTCGATGTTTCATGAGCTTGCGCCAAGCCCTCCCGGCCGGCGCGAGGTGAGGCGACAAATATGGCGGCGCCCTTCGATGCATGAAGCCTCGCTAAAGTGAGCTAGCTCCCTTTAGCCTCGCTTCGGACTGGATTCGTCGTTATTACTTCCTTCTTCAGCACGTTCAATGGCCATAAATGGAGCACGGGTCTTTCGCTTCGTCTCCTGTCGCCTTTAAGTAAACGTACGAGTAACAAAGTTGCTTCATTTTTTTTTACTTAGAGTGACGATTCTGACCCCTTTAGGCGGTTGGTTGACAACAGTGGTTCCCCTCCTAACCACCAGATGGCGCCACTAGTCTGAACATCGTCGGGCCTCTGTTTTGAAGGTGAGAATGTTAGAAATAGCGTAAGGTCCGGAAAAAAATAGCTGTATTTAGCGTACGTAAGCGTGCATACGGTTATGGTATGTAGAAAGCATCGATTAACATCTTGACATATCTGTTTACGCCGTGAGCAGACGACAGACAGACATGGAGGAAAAAAAACTTCCATGCAGACAGACGACGAGCGGCCGACGCAAAACTAAAAACTGGAAAAGCCGCGAGTAGCGATGGCGGTCGTGCTTCTGCAGGAACAGTGGGCGCGCGGGTGTAATGACGTCTAGTCGCAGCTTCCACAGGCGGTCGCCAGGTGCAATGATGCGGCAATAAATCGCGAAAAAAACGTGTTATCCGCCTTTTTCTCTAAAACGTTTGTCAGATTTATCAATTTTAGCAGTCAAGCTCCTGTTTACATGTAAAAGAGCAGCTCCAAAAGTTTGGTTCAGTATCTCTTTAAGAGACACCGGGTGTTTCAAATTCAATAGACCTCTCCCTGGCTTAAACAACGCGACGTGAAAGGTGCGCAGCCTGGTGGGCAAAATCACCCACTTTCGCTTCGGAACCGATTCGGCATGTGTCCAGCATGGTGGTGTCCAGCTTTGCCAGACCGCCTTTCTTCTCTCGATCAGACAGCTGGGTATGCCTCGCAGCCTTTGTTCGCCTGATTAGAGCCGCCTCGGCACGCGTAGCACCTGTTGGATCATGCTGCCAGAAGTCGCATGTTCTGCCCACCAAACCAGAAATACGGGCGCTGATGACGTACGCCGGGAGAGGACACCCACCTGGAAAGAAACTGTTTTTAATACAGTAGAGAAACCAATTTTTAGTTGGTCAACTGTTTTTAGGAGAATCCCCTAAGATGGACTATATCTGTAATAAAGGAGTAATTACTCATTAGTATCTAATGAGTAATTAGCCCTTTATGAGAAATTTTAGCAATGTGTTCCTTGTTTAGGATGATGCACAGCACATTAGGAAACATTGACAGCCACGTGGATTGCGTCAGCAATGGGTAAATAATTTATAATTTAATCAATTTCTTTCATGAAGTTTCAATTTCGGTTTCAACGGCCAAACGACGGCTGCGACGTAACAGATGATCTGATATCCCGTGAAACATACAAAAACTGCAGTATTGTTTTAGCTAGGTGTCGATATGTTTTTGAGAAATGGTGCACAAATTTTGAATTCTGATTCATGATTGCTCATTGAAGTGCTTATGAAATGTATTGGTTTTTGTTCCCTCCCTGTAACGACCCTCATTGGAGGGTTAACAGCATGATCAAATAAATAAATTGTCGCTGTTTTCTTCGCTTAAATTCACATTAACTCTCACGCAAACCTGCCCAAGAGTTGGAACCGAAAAACGCAACCTACAAGCGTCTGTTACGCCACAGTCGTCATTCGGCTGTTGAAACCGAAACAGGACGAGAGCCGCCGCGGTGGCTGAGTGATTATGGTGCTCGGCTGCTGACCCGAAAGACGCGGGTTCGATCCCGGCCGCGGCGGTTGAATTTCTTTGGAGGAGAAATTCTAGAGGCCCGTGTACTGTGCGATGTCAGTGCACGTTAAAGAACCCCAGGTGGTCGAAATTTCCGGAGCCCTTCACTACGGCGTCTCTCATAGCCTTAGTCGCTTTGGGACGTTAAACCCCATAAAACCAAACCAAACCGAAACAGGACGAGAAAAGAAATCTGTTGCAAATTATTCATCTGGCGTAGCTGAAATCCACGCCCGTGACCTATGTACACTATTGTCTTGTGCACCATTCCAAAGAAAAAAATCACGCATCCGGAAATTTGGTGTCTCTACCCCTTTAAGTGCGTTATCTCGAACAAAATTCGCTGTCAGACAAAAGTCATGAGTGACCCGATAGAAATTCTAGTAATTTCGCCCGTTAACCATGTGGCCACGTATGCTGTGACATGAAAAAAAAAAAAATCCTCGGCATCATCTGTCGTCACACAGTTGAACCCTCTGGGCTGACGTCACAGGTGCGCTGGAACCCGCGTGACGTCGGTGCGGTCAAAAGCTGTGTCGCTAGGGCGTGCCCCTTTGTCATGCTAGCGCGGACGTATGTTTGTCGTGGCGATTTGTCGAACAGCAACAGCCTAGAGAAAACGGTGCTGAAAACTGGCTGCAGTGGCACAACGAGGCTGCAGAAAAACTGACACTGGCGTAACGAACTTTGCCTTCAGAAATTCGACTTCAGACATCTATCTACGCAATGTTTCCTTATTTATTCATTTTTTTTACGTCGGATCTCCTGAGGGCAAACACTGATTCCGAGACAATTCTTATCTTTTGTTCCATCTTCCGGTACTCGCGTACTCCAGCTTTTCCAGCATTTCAAGGCCGGTACGGCCACTGTCTTCCACAAACACTGGGCGACTTCACAGCGGTTAAAAGCCCACAGAGCGCGCGACCCCAGGAACGATCGTCGAGCTGTCGCATTTGTTCGTCCCCTTCTGCTAGTTGAGCCGGATCCGGGAGCATCTCCAGCTTGTAGGCACTTTTCCTGTCTGCAAGACATCATTTAGGACTTAGCACGAGCTGCCGTGTTCCTTTTGGTAAATTGGTAAATTTGTTTTTGAGGAAAGGAAGTGGCGCAGTATCTGTCTCACATATCTCCGCGGACACCTGAACCGCGCCGTAAGGGAAGGGAGGAAGGTAGGAGTGAAAGAAGAAAGAGAGAAAGAGGTGCCGTAGTGGAGGTTTCCTGAATAATTTCAACCACCTGGGATGCTGGGGTCCGTGAACGCCGCGGATCGTGGCCCAGTGTTAGGAACATGCTCATTTTTTTTAGTTATATTCTACTACAGAGCAGGCTATCGCCGAGTGGCGTTTGGTACGGTGGCACGCCTAAAATAGCTTCCCAAATAATGACACAGAGGGTGAGAAAAACAGGACCCCCCTCCAAAAAGAAAGCGGGTGTAGTATGCCTGTATGCGGTATGTGGATTTCTACTTCTGCAAGCAGCAAGTGGGCTATGAGGCATGCAACAAGGGACAAGGGTAGACGAAGCCAACACATTCGCTAGTTTGAAGGAGCCTTTGAAGGAACGCTTGAATGCAACTGCGATTATCGGTACTCACAGAATGCGCTGAAGGAAACAAGCAAAGGTGGTGGCCAGCTTAATTTTGTCTATTCCTTGATCGCCAATTGCTACAAGGGGTAGATGATAATCGCCACCAGCTAAACGTGCAGCCCTTCATACTTGCAGCCTGTCTCACCTTCCGCAGTTTTGCTGTTAAACTACTAAAAAGGGGAAATGCACGTGAGGGTAAGATCAGGGTTTCAGGAATGAGGGAGGACAAAGCCTTCGTAGGGTTGCTGTCAGTCGGGAAGTCCGTTGCTTGAGCGGGAAGAAATAAATGGTAGATGTGCATCCTTTGTCAGCTTTTCAGTAAGGAGAGAGAAGCCAACAGCCACAGAAACCAAGGGAAAGAGGCAATTTTTAATTTTATTTATTTATTTTGTGCTGTTGTTCGATTTAGAATATTACTGAATATGTTATCGCTTAAAGCTAATTGATTAGAAAAGCAGAAGAAAAAACAACCACATGCCGCCGGTGGGATCCGAACCCACGACCTCCGAATTACGCGTCCGGTGCTCTACCGCTGAGCTACGGCGACGGCTGTCAAATCTTCTGCTTTCGGGGGTATTTATGTTTACAAATAACCTAACCTTGAGAGTGAGGAGATGAGAACAACAGCGATTGCAGGCACCACTCACCCCTTCCCTTCGCCCCCTTCCCCCCAAACAATAAAGAGACCACGCAGGTCTTCCGGCCTACTCGCACAGGCATGCTTTGTGTGCCATCACGTCTCCAGGCCTTCCAATAGTTGCCTGTAGTTGCCAGTCTCGCCTTTTGAATGCACTTCGTCGAATGAACAAAATAGCATGCCGCTGGAGCACCCTGGGAGACGGCCGGCAGGCCTGCTGGCTGTTCCTTCCCCCCCTGAGCTACGTCACGCGAAAGAGGCCCACATAGAAGTTCCGTGCAGCACGTCTCGAAGCTACGAGCGGCGCACTCGTGTTGAAAATGAGGCCTGCAAGGTGCACAATGGCTAACCCCACCCATACCGAGAAGTCAGAGTGGGGGACGAAGGAGACGACAATGCGATCGGTTCTGGAAACACGTGACACTCCTTTCATTGCCTCGGGGAAAGTCATGGCATGCCGCGACATGCTTGCGAACGCACATTTTTTGCTAGAAGTTGACTGTGCCTACACCTCGTGCTGCGCGTGCGGTTGTGTCCGAGACGATGTTCTAGTGCCATCGCTGGAGTGGAATATGGATTACGCTTCTGCCGTGATGTGCCTAACAAGTGCTGCGTGCCCAATTGCTGGAGTAATTACAAATCGTGTCCCAAAAACCACGTTTTCAAGTTTCACCGGGATGAAGAAGAACAGAACACCTGGATTAGGGCAATACTACGAGAGAACTTCGTTGTATCACCGCACTCCAGGGTAAGATGTTCGAAACTTCTTCAAAGAATAGTTACTTTTGCAAAATACGATAAGCTTAAGCGCATGTATTGTAAAAAAAAGTATATTTAAACTAAGTAGCTGGTTAGCACTGCAGGTAGCGAATGCAGCCTTTCAAAAAAACTCTTTTTCCAAGTTACAGCTGCTAAACTAAAATTACACTTCCTTCTAGGTTTGCGAGCTTCACTTCATTGAGGCTGACACCGTGCGAGAGGCCTCCGACATCGACGAGGTTACAGGGTGCACCACCACTGCACCACTTTCGCATCTGCACCTTCGCCCATGCGTAATCCCATCAAAGTTTCCGGGATGCCCGTCTTATATTTCTAAGCCAAGCACCTCAAGGGATCGTATTCATTTAAAATATGATCTTAGATCAAATACATGTATCTCCAATAAAAATACACATACGCAGTTATGAAATGAAATCTTTATTTGCCATCAAATACAGATGGGGGGATTGCAGAAAAAAAAAGCTGTCCTTGGACAGCTTGACGGGTCCACAATCCCTTATTTTGGCAGAGTGGCGGCATCACGTAACATATTCTTGATATGCAAACATATACATACATATTTAATAAGATACAGACTTAGTACTCGTAAACGAAAACAACAGAAAACAACAAAAAGAACAGAAAACAACAGCGGAACTCACTTCTACAAATCCAAACGAAAACAACAGCAAGGCTAGATAACATTACATAGAAACCAAATACATCTGCCGGAGGTCCTTGTAGGTTGCCGCGAAAAGGTCAAAACGTACAGAATTATATTAATTCCAAGTTGTGAAGCTAATCGAGAGTGTTTAATTCTTCATTATCGCTGTGCTTCATAAAACTAGGTGAAAAAAAGGTAAAGTTTTAAAACAATGGCAAATTCATTTCAAGTAATGCATAAAGCAAAACATCTACTGAGAAAGCGCAATGCGATAGAGGTGCTGACATCAGTGCTTAAACAATCTTTGCACAGATGGTTTGCGGCTAGTGCCTCAAAATAAATTCCACGTAAAGTGTCTGCTATTCATTCCAGTATTTTAACTAACGAAAAAATGTGGACTGATAAATGGAAGATCATTGCTGCTAGTTGATTCCAGTCGCGATTCCTTAAGCTCCGCCATAAGTGGCGGCGACTCTGGGCTTCTGGGCCTCTTTTCGTGACGTCACGGAAGGAGCACTCAGGCCTTGCCAAACTTCTTTAGAGGGCGTTGCAATGGGTCACTTTACAGGTTACCTATGCCGTGGCTACTGGGAAGTGCACCTCAGTACTTTCACCGAAAATTAGTCACGCACACTCTGGTGTGGAGCGAAGGCTACGCAAGAGAGGGGAGGTCTTTGTCCCTGTGCCGTGGGGAGTGCGTTGGTGAGAGAGAAAGAGAGAGGGAGGGTTGTAAGGCGCCTTGTTCCTTGCGCGCTCTTCAAGGCCCCTGCCTCTCTTCCTTCCCGCAAAGAATGAGTACCTTATGCGGACGTAACTTTTGGCCGATTTCAGTTTTGAAACAAGTCTTGTTCTTGCCATAGCGAAGCACAGGTACACAAGAAATTACTGCCTGCAGTGCGCATTTCAGCCCCGATGAGCGCTTGAAGCAACACCGATGGGCAACGATTTTAATCGACGTAAATCGTGAACGAGCCCGGACAGAACATTTTTAGTAGCGATTGCGATAGCTACGGCTTGAAAGAGAGTCGTTGGTGCTAGTACTTCGGTGCCACAGATGCTAGCAGCTGCTAGTAACGGCTGCGGAGGTAGCTCCACGTCTATGTAAAGTTCTGTTCGCGCTCCGAATTCAGTGCGAATCCGGAGACTACTTACTGCAAGCATTGCATACGCTAAATCGCACAAGGAACACATGTCTTGATTTTTCTCAAAAAGTGTCTGTGCGGTCATATGGTCGCTACTGGAAAAGCTTTTCATCAAGGCTTGAGCACGGCTTACGACAGTCAAAATAGTGCTCACCGGCGGTGCTCCACAAGCCATCGGGGCTCAAATGCGAAACCATCATAACTTTGGTGAGAGGTTTTCCAATACGAAATACATTTATATTGAGCTTAAAATCTCGAGGAAATGTATGCATGCTCATTACGCCTTTCGCCAGACAGTTCGAGAGCAGCGGTAGAGAGAAAAAGATGATTACTTTTATTTATTTTTATTTTCCGTATATGATGTTTTACACGTGCACATGGATGTATACGTGTGCGGAGCTGGACCCCTCCGCCGCATGCGCTGGGCGAGAGGTCACCGTTCCGCCGGACTTGATCTGGCACATGCAAACAGGCTAAGAAATGCGATGCGCTACTGTCTCATTCTATCGACTCATGTAAACACGGCTTGTGATTTGTTGTCGCACTCAGATCCCGATTCTTTGTGCTGCGCTTGTCTAGGCAGTCAGAAGCGGTGGCTCATGATCTAAAGACCGAAAACAGGACCAGTGGCTGTGAGCTAAGCGTATACACGTACCCATGTGTGAATGTGCACTTAGCGACATCTTGAAATGAGGTATAGTCGAAGAGTACCGAAGGCGTCTAAAATTTTCCCGGCATCCCTGTTTACTCCGGCGATCCGATGTCAAAAAAAGAAAAAAAAGAAGAAACACGGAGACCAAGGGTAGATGTTTTAACTCGGATCGCGAAACCAAAACTTAGCTGCACCAGTGCTTGTTTTTCTGCTGTTTCTTTGTGCCCGTTGCGGCCAGTTTTGCGAACCGCTTCTCAACCTGCTTCTTTTCGACAAATCACCACAGCCAAGGGTGTCCGCAGAATTTTTTGCAGGGGGGGGCCCATTGGTTGTTGGCGCCGGAGGGGGGGGGGGTATATTCGTAGCGAAAAGGCACTATTTGCGGAGTAAATTTATTTATTTATATATAAATAAAAAATAAGTAAAATACACACATGAAAGAAAATTACAAGCAGCAAATTAAAGCGCGGATTGTAGAGATACATTGGAGTTTATCAACAAAGAAACAATTAAAATTAATAAAAATGCAAAAAGATACTATCAATACTCGAAGTGCTCAGTCTTACTGCATACGGGTTCTCGACTCACCCGAATTGATGACCAGCACACAGCGCAATATGTTCACAAACACGCAACTACAGTCACTCAGTCAGTCTTCCTTGAACAGCAACTGTAGGCGCCTCGGATTTTTCTGGGCGAATTGCGTAGTTACACGGGTGATAAATTCATTTCTGTGCTTCATTACACGCTCTCAGTGCACAGTCATCATATATATTGATTGGAAAAATGGTTGAACGAGTACGTTGAAAACAAAAGATGACTATATATACAACGAAAACTTATTTACAAGATAAATGCACGCTCGCAGCTTCATACACCTCGCTCCATCTTGCTCGCGCATCCGCACAGTCGAGCAACCGCACACACACTGCTCGCCGCTCGTCGTTTTCTCGTCCGCTGTCTTGGTTGTTCTCACCTTCGTTGACAACCCGCCACTAAAAACACCGAAGCACAAACACAGAGGCGCGCACACGTGCAAGGGCTTACTTGCCACAATATCCACGAATGCGCACTTTTGGGGTGTAAGGAACGCCGCGCGACTTCCGAGGGGAAGGGACACCCGCAACTAATTCGGCCGGAAAATTTGTTTTTGTGCTTTTATGGGGTTCAGAGCCCCAAAACGACTCAGGCTATGAGGGACGGAGTAGTACAGAGTTTCGGATAATGTCGACCACCTGGGTCTCTTTACCATGCACTGACACGCACAGTACATGGGCGCTGTTGTGATTTGAGGCCCAGCCAGAGGTGACAGGCGAGCCAGGCAGGCGCCATCGGGCTGCGTTGACCAAAGGCGCTGGTTTTCGGAGAAGACGCAAGGAACGCTGGTGTGGGGGCGCCTCTGGAGACTGCGTCGCCGTGAACAAAAGCAGCTAATCCCCTTTGCCGAAGGTTCTGAAAGCGGCGCTTCTACCGCACTGAGCTCTCCCGTGGATCGGAGGAGACAGCGCGCGGCGGCGGCGCCAACTCGTCGCCCGCTTGCCCCTGAGCAGCCCGACAAAGCGGGGGTGGACACGGCTGATTTGTCCTTCCCCCCTCAAGAATTCATCGGTGGCCGGCGTACGAACGTATCATGATTATAGCGAGCGACCTGTGCCCTGTGCACTGTCTGCCTCCGTGTCGCTATCTCTCTAGAGATCAAAGAAACAGACACCCATCTCGAAACACATGCTCGCCGGTGCCGCTGCATGTCTGCAACAGGTCGTCCTTCAGCAGAGCTGGCGGTGGCGTGGTTTGAAAACGGCGGAACGACGCGCGCCCGGACGCGGCATTTCGCAGATGTGACCAAGCGTCGAAGCGGGGCTGCTTTTACCCTTTTGGCTGAGCGCACCACCGCCCCTGGCGTGCGGCCATCACTCACGGTTCGAGTGAGTGATTTTCCAGGGGGGTGCAGCCGCCCCCCCTTGCCCCCCCCCCCCCCCCCCCTTCTCCGGACGCCCATGACCACAGCAACCTTGCGCATGTTTGCACGTCAAGGGAAATGGCCTAGCTGCAGTGATTTTGGCCTCAGTATTTGTCTCGCCCAGGTGTCGCGTGTTTCCCCGCTGCCTTTGCTGCTATTTGAGCCGCCTCGGTATACGGTGTCCCGCCTGCTGTTCCACGCTGTCAGTAGCCGAACGCTTTGGCCACCCTACCAGCCACACCTGCGTCGGGCAGTTTCGATCGCACCTGGGATATCTGCACTGAGGGCTTGTGCCGTGGCAGACGATACCGTGCACGCCTTCACGCCGCAGCACGTACCATGGGCCATATTCAGAGCTTCGCCTTTAGTACACTCCAAGTGCTAGAGGGCGAGTAAGTTGCAAGGACGTTCTAATGCAGCATCACTCAGCGCAGCGCAATACAGTAGGCCGGCGAGGTTGCCTGACCATCTCTCGGGCAGCCATATTGGTTAGATTCAGTGATTCTAATATTGGTTTATTATTGACACCGCCTATATATAGTCGGTGAAACTTGACGCTACTGGGAGGAGCCCTGTCAACGAGGAATGCGCCGTGGTGAGCAGCTTCGTATGCTGTTTTCTAAAAGACAGCAATGCGGCACATATGTCACTGCCTGGATTGCTTTACGCGTAGGCGTGCTGCAGCGCATGGCGACTGCTCCCCAGGCAACAGCAATTTTGCCCAGCGGCGCCGCTATACAATCAGCCTATCGTGTGACGAGAGTCGTGTGGTACGGGCAGCTATACGCTTCGTACATAATGGCATTCTAGCGATGTCGCTGCGGTGGTGTCGCGTTTCCCGCTGGCGTAAACTATACTGGTCTGCGCATATCAGCAATGCTGAGCTCTCCGAGGCGCTCGCTTGGAATTCCATTCTCGTCGCCGAAGCGAAGAATGATGGCGCGCAGCACGGAAGGCGACAGCGGAGCGCCTGTCAGCGCCGCATCGCCTCGGGGATCGGCACGTCGCCCGTATGTACTAATCGGCTTTGTTGGCGTGCTCCTTTTTTTTCTTTAGAATCCTGATGCGAAGTTCAGGGACACCACCGCTGCCCGAAATTTCCTTTTTTGTTTTTATCCGGAAAGACGCCAGACAGCGGTGGCTGGAACGCACGCTGCTGTCGCCCTTGTGGAGCACTGACGACAGAGAGCCGGCAATGGGTGAGAGTCCAGAGCATGTGCGGTTTTAGATGATTTACAGGTGGATTGGTGGGGGAAGAGGAGGATAAGAATGCAGCTACCTCCGGCCAGTTTCTCTCCTTTTGACTATACCTCGGCACCATGAGAAGTGGCTCAATCACACTCACGGCCACTCGCACTCACATCCATTCATTCACACTCATATCCAATCACACTCACAACCACTCACTCGCACTCATGACCACTCGCTCTCACAACCACTGACTCTCACTCACACTCATGACCATTCGCACTGACAACCACTCTGTCGCATTCACACTCAAGACCATTCGCACTCACAACCACTCACTCACACACATGACCACTCGCACTCATGTCCATTTACACTCACAACCACTCACACTCGCACTCATGGCCACTCGCACTCACAACCACTCACTCACGCTCGCACTTGTGACCACACGCACTCACAACCACTTACTCACACTCATGACCACTCGCACTCCACTCATGACCACTTGCACTCCACTCACAACCACTTACTCACACTCATGACCACTTGCACTCCACTCACAACCACTTACTCACTCGCACTCACACTCATGACCACTCGCTCTCAAAACCACTGACTCTCACTCACACTCATGACTACTCGCACTCACAACCACTCACTCGCACTCACACTCATGACCATTCGCACTGACAACCACTCACTCGCACTCACACTCAAGACCATTAGCACTCACACACATGACCACTCACACTCACACTTGCATTCGTGTCCACTCACACTCACAACCACTCACTCACACTCGCACTCATGGCCACTCGCACTCACCACTCACTCACGCTCACACTTGTGACCACACGCACACACAACCACTTACTCACACTCATGACCACTCGCAATTCACAACCACTCACTCGCACTCACACTCATGACCACTCGCTCTCACAACCAATGACCTCACTCACACTCATGACTACTCGCACTCACAACCACTCGCTCGCATTCACACTTAAGATCATTCGCACTCACAACCACTCACTCACACTCGCACTCATGTCCACTCACACTCACACTTGCACTCGTGTCCACTCACACTCACAACCACTCACACTCGCACTCATGGCCACTCGCCTTCACAACCGCTCATTCACGCTCACACTTGTGACCACACGCACTCACAACCACTTACTCACACTCATGACCACTTGCGCTCCACTCACAACCACTTACTTTCATGACCACTCGCACTCACAACCACTCACTCACACTCATGTTCACTCACACTCACTCACTTGCAATCATGTCTGTTCACACTCACACTCACAACCACTCACTCACAGTCATGACCGCTCGCTCTCACGATTCACTCGCGCTCACAACCATTCACTCGCCTTCATGTCAACTCACTCTCATTCACGTTCACTCACTCTTTCCTTTTTGCTGACAACGGAGGGGATGAAAGATTTACTGCCGCAGCCGATTGCCCTCGTGGCTCCCCTAGCATAGCCTGTGTCGCCAAGATGTGGTGTTGCGCCGCCCAGGCTTTGTCTGGCTAGTTGTCCAATTTTCAGAGTTTCGATGCTCGAAGAAAGTGGTCACTCATCACGCATATTCCATGCACCGAACGCTACGCACGTGTGCTCCCGCGCTTGCTGCTGTGACGATGAGTACCTGTTCAGCGTCAGCTAAGATGCTTAGAGAAGTTTCTGCATGAGAATGAGCCATGTTTCAGCGCAGTGCCCCCGCCGCACCTCCAACCTCCTATCACCTAGGCCCCTGAGGCCAAAACGGAGCACAAAGATGAGGAATGATTATAGAACATTTATTTCCATGTGATAGAATTGCAAAATATACAAGATATTATTCAGCAGTAGTTTTTATTTTAATCTGTAACATCGGCAGAGGAATATATGGCATAGAGAGGAGAAGTGGCTGGTTTTTTGACACCCAAAATGTTAACATGGGAGAGGAAAGCCCCAGGGTGCTTGCCCAGCGTTTCCACAAGAGGTCTTGTCTTCACCCAAACGAAGACAGACCTCTTGTTGTAACGTTCGCAAGCAGCCTGAGGCTTTCCTCTCCCTTGTTCACCACGTGAGTGCCGGCACAGGAAGGCAGTCACCGCGTCGCTGAAGCATCAAAGTAACATTGCGCTTCCGGTGTAATTTCCATTCTCTCTAGACCCCAGAAAATGTGACATTTGTTTTTTGGGGGTTACTGTCACTGCAAAAAATAACCTGAAAAGATTGCCTCAAAATGGCCCGGCAAGTAAACAGTTCTTGGAAGGCAACATCATGGGTCCTGCCTGGCCATAGCACTGCGCTGTAAATAATGACGGAACAGGCCCGACAGAATAAATGTGTGGGGCAGACTTGGCGATTAGAGGGCTTAAACGATTGAAGGGGAGGGGTGGGGGCACCCCGGCCCCCTACCTTATGCGCGTGCCTATAATGGTGTCTAAGTAACAATAATGAGTTTGCCTTGGCAATAGTCTTGGATGGTGTCTAATTACCAATATTAGGCCTTCCGACAATGACGCGTCTGTGACTCTGCATGAACACATTGGAGTCCAGTGGCGACTATGAACAATTTTCGCGGCATGGGAAATGCAGCGTGTTTTTCAAACGATTGACTAATTTCCTCACGCAAGGGAAATGGCGGGAATGGGCCTCTAGGAGACAATTTCCCCGCGTAATAACGATGCTAGGGGGAGTTGCCATTATCAATCAATTTACAAAACCTCCTAAGCTTACTATGTGTGACCGATCTGTGGACATATGTATGTAATACAGTACGTTTTCTGCATTTCACATGATCCCTGTCTGAAGGAGTTTTTACAAACCAGCGCGGTGTTTTTGAGGCTACTGAGTGCGGAGACCACGTGCACATCCGCGTGGTAATAGGGGGTGGTTATATTGCACCTGATTATTCTCCAACGTCGTTCGCGGAAGAATGCGTATGCAGGTAACTTGTGAGCCATTTTGTAGCGTACACCCTTCTGAAATGATAGGACTCTACTGGGAAAAAGCGCTATCTAGACGTTCTTGGAGGAAATATTAGTATTCACTTCAAAGGATACCTCATGCTGTCCAGATATCAGTGCGGGTTGGACTTCTGAAAACATTAAAAATAAACAAAATCGCATTTCACGAGCTCATTTCGATTTCACTCGCCCAGTGGCAAAGATCAGGCGCCAGAAATCAGATCCACGCCTTGCACACATACAGCGGAAGCTTGTATGCAGTTGTTGACTTGCCAGGGCTGCCCCCAGCCGCTCAGATTGCCGGCGATGGTGTTTCGCGTACATGACGCTAACGGGAGCCTTTTCGTGACTACAAAAAAAAAAAGTTCTTTTTTGACTCGGGGAGAGCGTGGGGGAGCTTAATTTTGAATTCTTTCCTGTTCTACGAGCGCAGTCCAGTGTCGAACATGCCGGCACCCTTAGACCTGCTTATGAAAAGCCCCTGGCCCCACTTCCACCCGACGCCCTCAGTTTTCTGTTCTCTTCTGGTCACATTTTTGGCTATGATGTCCGTCGGACTTTTTTTCTTCGCTGCCTTCTCGGCATTGACAGTTTGAACAGCAGTACTCGTTTGCAGGATAATTTTAGGTGAAACGAAAACTGTCGCCCTAGCTTGATTCATATCAGCTTTCATTCGCTTGTGCTGCTTTTCTTTTGCAGTTTTTAGAAGCAAGTTTATGGCCGAGTTCTGAGAGTGTTTTTTCGTACTCTATCTGCTGCGTGTTTGCGGCTCTGGGCTGGTGCTAACGCGTAAAATTCAAAGCACGGCGCTAAGCACCGGTTGCTTTTGCGGGTGGCATCTTGAGAGCGTTTTTTTTTTTTTTTTAACGAAGTTAATGCGTCAATACCGAGGGTCCTCTTCAATCAGTTTTTCGCAAGTGACGATTGGAACTGGCTTCTTGAACATGCAAGGCTGTTTATAGCAAAGGACACTTTTCAGTATCACCCACGCTATAGGCAGCGGATAAAAACAATTGCTCGCAGCTTCTTGGGGCCCCGGTGCACAACACCCGATGATGGGCAGGGGTTGCTTTGCACTAATCAGAACAACGTAGCTGACGGCGCTTACTCCAGCAGCAGGAATTGTGGGCAAGCCCTAATTAATAACTCTTTGATCACTGGTCCATGACGGACACCGGAAACTATAGAGAGTTCCACTGCTTCGAGATATATGCTGTTACATATGTATACGGTGCGTTTTAATGCGGTATTGACCTTTATTTATACAGACACTGAACAGACTACCTTTTGCCAGTCGCACACCCCTATAGCGGCCACGAGACAAAGTACTTTTGCCGGGTTGGGTCGCCTTGGCTCCCTCTCATTTTGTGCGAAAATTCCTTTGCCGTGGTGGGAGGTGGCTATTTATTTTGAGTGCAGTAGTTAAGCTGACTTCGCCTATCCAAGGCAAACGGGCGTGAGTCATCTCTAGACACACGTTCCGCTCTGCACTTGATCTGTTTAATTAATCCGTGACTAGAGGACGCTGGCGTCCCTGATCGCGCTGTCTCTCTTAGGCCCGTGGGTGCGAGAACCACGCGTGCATCTGAGAGGGTCTAGAAGATGCTAGCACTGCACCTAATTATTGCCCCGCTGTTTATCGCGTCGTTTATCGAGGAGATGTCATTCGTGGAAGAATACGAGCAGCGAACTGTTCTCCCATTTTCGCTTGATATGGTCGTCGAAAGTGGCGGACAAGGAGGCTTGGCGCATGGACAGGACGTTATTGGAAAAAGGCCGATTCCTATGAAAACGCCTAAGTCGCCCCATTTCAAGATATATTTGCAATTCTCACCGCATCTGACGAACAAAGTGGAGAGGCTCGTGTGCATGTGTGGGGCGTTGCACATATGAGCCCAAACGCAAGGGCTCGGTCTGACTGAAAGGGGTGTAAACCGCACGAGCTTCGACTAAACTGCATTTTACGACACCGGCACAGCCACAGGCACCCTTCCTGCAGAGCAGAGAAAGCTGAAAAGGAGACTTATCTACAGATGTGCATTCCAGACATAGGAGGGCAAGGGCGGGTTTATGGAGGCGGCGGGCGGGTGGTCGTACTCCCCAGGCCAAAAATTTAACATGGGAAACCATGATGACTCCCACTTTTTCGACGAAAAAAGGTTGAATTTATTTTTATTTTTATTTATTCGATACTGTCAATCCAATCAGGGATCGTAACAGGGAGGGCATTCAAAGTACAGAGGCACACACAAAAAAAATAGCAATGGTAATTAATCAAAGTACATAAAAAATATAACACGAGATTATACATTAGAAGATACGAATAACAAATAAACCAGAGTGAGGAGCATGTGACATGATTTTGGCGGACAATAATACCACAAGTGAAAACACAAACGGAAGGAATAACTTGGTAATGACATATACGAACTCAATAAATACTAAGATATAAGTAGTTGATTTTCCACACGTGTGCTAAAGGAATTCAATGATGGACTACTAACAATGGATGTGTTCAAGGTGTTCCATTCGCGTATAGCACGAGGGAAGTATGAATATTTGAAAGTGTCAGTACGGAATGAAAACTCGTTTAGAGTGTGTATGTGTTTATTACGTGTTTGTCGCGTTTGTGATTGTGATATGTATCTTGAAGTGGCGACTTTTAATTGATTGCGTACGAGTTGGTACATGGTTTTAAGGCGCGCTAGTTTTGCTCTGTTTTGAAGGGTTAGTAGTCCTGCGTGTTTGATTAGTTCTGTTGGTGAGTCTGTCAACCTGTGTCTATTAAATATACATCTGACCGCCTTCCTCTGCACTGCTTCTATTTGTTTAGTGAGCTTGTTAGTGAAAGGAAACCAAACAACATTAGCATACTCTAGAATTGGTCTGACATATGTGTTATATGCAAGAAGCTTTGTTTCTGATGGTGCTAGTTTGAGGCGTCTATTAATGAAAAATAACTGTTTTAAGGCGGTTGATGTGACATTGTTAACATGAGAATCCCATCTGAGGTCAGAGGTTAGTGTTATGCCCAAATATTTATATTCGGACACCGAATCAAGAGGAATATTGTTTAATGTGTACTGAAAATTTGATTTGTGTATCTTTCTGGTTACGGATAAAGCAACTGATTTTTTAACATTAATAGTCATCTGCCATTCTTCACACCACTTGGTCACTGCTGTTAAAGCGTTATTTAAAGCTATATGGTCATTGACGCAGTTAATTTCCTGGTAAAGTACACAGTCATCAGCAAAAAGTTTAATATTGTGAGAAATACTAGTAGGCAAGTCGTTTATAAACATTAAAAATAATACTGGGCCAAGAACACTACCTTGTGGCACGCCGGATGTAACATTAGTTGTTTCGGACTTAACATTGTTAATTTCGACTAAATCCAATAATAAATCCATGGTGCGAATGGTACCCGAATGGATGGATGGATAGACGGATAGATCCCTTTTCCAAACATCTCTCAGTACTTCATACTTGTTGTACCCCCATAATGCACTATGCTTCATTATCGTGTATCTCCCCCCCCCCCCCCCCCCCCCCTAACCGCCCCGTCCAAGAGTAACCCATAAATCCGCCCTCGCAGGAGGGGCGCTGCGATGGAGTCGATCCGAGGCCAGGCATGCCGTGGGCCGAGGTGCCCGGCAATCCCGGAGAATCCATTTCGGAGCAGCGCATGCAGATGAAAAGCTCTGGCAACAAATCTTTCGCAGTGCGTATGTAGCACCGCGCTCACTACATGACCTTGCTGGAGAGTGCTGGCATGCCTGATGTACCGTCCCGCCGATCGGCGTCGTGCATCGTTGCGATAATGAGAGGATTCCGCAGTTATTGCGTCGCTTAGCGCTCATCGTGCGGTAGCGGTGATTATTGCTCTTTCGATTGCGCCGTGACTTGCAGCGCCAACGAAGCGATGCGGCGCGCTTGCCTTGGCGCATGCTTCGATCGGGAACAGTGCGACTCTCGTCACAGCCGCCGTGCAGCTTGGGAGTGCGCTGTGCTTGTCGATGGCATACTGAGCGTGGCAAAACGAAATTATACTTTAAGGTGCGTCTAACTGCGCTGTAGGGCCAATATTACCGCTTGTTTACGGTGCTAAGCTGCTGTAAAAGAAGCAGTCGACGCTTTTCGGCACACTACAGTTGCACAAGCGCCCGTGTACTGAAATGTCTGAGCGCGTGAAGAACCCCGGGCGACCGAAATTGATTCGTACCCTTCATTGCAGCCGATGGAATACCGTGTATTGTTTTGACGCCTAAAAATGCGCTAAATTAGTAATTACACAGCTGTGGACCAACAAAAGACGGCAGCCGACAGGAAACAGAAGGAAGGCAATCCTTGAGCTAGCTCCTATAGTTTATTGACGGTGAGGTCGGACACCACTTTGACGACTACAGCGTGGTGCCACACGCCCTGCCGCTGCAAAAGAAATACGGGAGTCACGACGCTTGTATCCTTTGACGAGGATCCTCAAAGTGCAATAGAGATTGATTTCCTTGACACAACCCTCCACTGAGTGTCAGTGCGAAAACTAGAACTTTAGACAGATGGCGAAAACTAATTTGGCAAATAATTAATCTGCTTTAGAATTTCATTTGTTTGATGCTGCGAAAAAGAAGGAATGAGGACCACAGAATGTATTAAAGGCAAACTTTTTTTTTCGTTCGCGACCCTCGTATGCCGCAAGAACGAATTCAAATTGGCAATTTATTTGATCTATTCAATGGAACAATGTCATGTCTCATTGCTTGCGTATTTAGATTGCGCGTTGAATAACGAACTGAACACAGCGTTTGAACTGGAATGCGATGTTATGTTGGCAACTTGGAATCAACTGAGCTCACTCAGTATGTTCTATTGGGTGAAAGTGAGCGTCTTATTGCAGGAATTGAAAGCCTATTAACTCCCTTCACCCACTGTGTACAGTGGTAAATAGTGAATGCAGTCATTATACCCTACTGAGCCCAAATACAGTGTATGGTGCGTTCATGCTTAGCAGTGAAGGAGACATCCTCGAGTAGGAAGCCGAAGCAAGCAACTTTATTTCACGTGAAAATGTTCAAGGCAGGCTTGTCTTCAGCCTCATGGAGTCACAGTTGAATTGCTTGGTTGTGTTCCCTAAAAACCAGAAAAATATTTTATGTCAGGAGAAGTACAGAAGTAGATATCTGTTACGAAAGGTTGGAATCAATGCTTCTGTGCCTTGCAGGGAGATCCTAAAGGAAGATCACAATTATTTCTACTTCAGTATTTAAGTACCAGCTGGCTGTTAGCTACGCAGGTTATGATAAATGTATTAGTTTGGGCTATAGACCAACACCAATCTGTGACGTTAGCAAGATGCGGTGGCGTTGCTTCCGCCGGCTGCGACGACCAGTGAAAATCTTGGGGGAGAAAAGTAGGCTTAGCGCCCATATATGGATGCATGGAAGCAAAAGTTTTCAAAGCAGTTTTCTGATTTCACAGTGCACCTGTGATGCCCCCTTTGAGCGTGGCTGATGTCCCCTTTGAAGCCAACGTCTCGGGTCTTTGGCCACCATTATTGTAAACAAAACATGCGTGGTGATAACAGTGATGGGAGGTCCGACACAGTAAAGGTATGAGGCAGACTTTTCACACAGGGGATTTCGAGAGGGGAGGGAATTCATGACGTCACTGGTCGACGAAGCCCCCACACCTCGCTCCCACATTAACACGGCAGGCGAAGTCTGAGAGGGATGCCACTGTTGCCAGACGACAGTGGTTCGGTGCGCGCCAGCGAGAACACGTGTGCTCTGGCTTCTGCGCCCAGTTTCCTCAAAGTGCTTCGTGTTATGACTCAAAAGGCGTTGCCTTCCTTTCCATGACCGCGCCTGTTGTGGCCCGATGGACAAAATCGCCCACTTTCGGTACTGAACCGGTTTTGCTGGTGTCGAGCGTTCCCCCGCCGCCTTTGTTCCCCGATTCTAGGCACTTCGCAGCCTTTCTTCTCCCTGGTGAGAGCCTCCTCGGTACGGCGCATGTTTTGCCCATCGGATCAAAAAAAATTGCCGACGATTACGTTACTTCCTAATGCGAAATTTGAGCGCAGCTCATCAGCTGTTTCAGCTCTTCGATAGATTGAGGCAAAGAATTCGACCTGTATGTACAGTTATAGACAACTTGTTATTTTTCACAAATATTCCTTCTTCAAGAAACACTCCCCTAACAGTTCTTGATTGTTATGAAGGAAGCTGTGTGGATGGAGGAATAGATGGATATATGTTCGACTTGCTGCACCGATGCCTGGTTCTCGAAGACGAGGTTGGTTGGTAACAACTTTATTTATAGTCCTGCAGAGCTTTCGCCGACGGGGCCGTCGCCTCGCGGGCCTGCTGGACGGCCCAGGGTTGGTCACCGAGGCTGGGGCTGCGCAAGGCAGTGGCCAACCGCGGCGGGAGGGTTCCGGAATTAGCCCCGTGCAGGTTTTTGTTACAGTCCCAGAGCATGTGAGTTAAAGTGGCTATATTGGCGTGGCAGACCTTTCATATATTCGTCGGGTATGTACCGGGGTAGAGCCTGTGGTATAGTTACAGGTTGGGGTACGTGAGCGTCTGCAGTTGTCTGAGGGCCACCGCGTGCGCCCTGTCCAGCTTGTCGCTGGGCGGAGGGAAGGTTCGGCGGGCCAGGCAGAGGGCCTTGGTAATTTCGTTGTAGCTGGTCAAGCAGTCTTTGGTGCTATTCCACGGACGACGGTCGCCATCGCGGTTCGTGTGCTCGCGCGCCTTGGCGTGTGTCGTCTCGTTTCGGTTGCGATGCGTCTTCGATACTTCTCCCATGTGCGCCGGGAACAACTGAATTCTGGTTTGAAATTCTACCTCCTGCTGGACTTGTCGATTGCTCAGGACTCGGGCCGCTCCCTGTGAGATCCATCCCTTGGCGAAGTTTCTGACCGTCTGACGCGAGTCGCAATGAACCATGGTGCACGTCGGATCCGTGAGGGCGAGTGCCACCGCCGCTTCCTCCGCCTCTTCTGCGCGTTCGCACGCTACACTTGCCGTTATGCGCGCTTTGCCACACGAATCGACGATCGCAACCGCGAATCGCGAGTGTTCTGCGTATTTCGCGGCGTGATGAACCTTGTCCCCATATCGTCCCGCCAACTCGCACGGCTTCGCATTCAAGACCAACAGGGCCAGGACGCGCAACGCTACAACCTACGGAGGCGGCGTGTTGAATACCTCCCGGGTGATCTTGTCTGGGTTTGGTCCCCGATCCGACGACGCGGCCTAAGTGAAAAGCTCCTGCGCCGCTATTTCGGTCCTTACCGGATTATGTGAAGCCTTGGAGCCCTGAATTATGAAGTCGTCCCTCACGGGACTCAGCAATCTTGACGCCACCCCCGCCCCGAGGTGGTCCACGTGGTTCGCCTGAAGCCCTACTACGTAAGGACGCACTAACTGTTCTAGCGACCACTCCTGCGTTCGTACCGGCATCGGGTCGATGCCTTCGGAGGAGGGGGGCTAATGACGCCATCGCTCGTGCAGACCAAAGCGCCTTTCAAGAAGAGGAGGAAGTGTTCTAGAAGCGCACGTCCCTGGCTGCGCCGCTGTTGACCCTAGACCGCTTAATACCAACGTGACAATATATATATATATATATATATATATATATATATATATATATATATATATATATATATATATATATATTGTCGTGTCCGGTCGCTGTGTTGAATGCAGCGAAAGACGCACACGGTACTTTTAGACTTCGTTTATTTAAAGCCGATGAGGGTGCGACCAGCGTCGACCGAGGCAGGAGCCGAACTGGCCGCCCGAAGAAAGGAGGGAGCGGACAAGCGTCCACGGGAGGGAGTGGCTTCCCAGAACAGGAGGAGGGTGCGGGGGCGCACCGTGGGGGGGCATCTGGTGACAGCGTGCGACGAGGGGCAAGCGGTCGTTAGGAGGAGGATTGAGTGGTCGTTAGGAGGAGGATGCGAACTGTCGTTAGGAGGGGAATGCGAGTGGTCGTTAGGAGGGGGCGCACACACACAAAAGCAATATGGGGACACAACACTTCCTTCCCCCTTAGAAAGTTGCCTGGTATCGTGCAGGGGGTCGGCGCTCACGCGTGGAGGCGCGCTGGCTTTGTGCGCTCGGGGGAGAAACACTTGTAGGCTGGCTGTTGTTCGCTGTGTCTCCTAGGTCTGTCCTGGGCGAAGTCTCTTCTTCCGGGAAGGGGTGCCAGGCTATGTGGGAAGATGGTGCACGTGCTCTCTTCGCTGGCGGACAGCTCTCAGACGGCGTCGTAAATCTACGCAGCTGGTTGAGATGTCGGCGTGCTACTGTGCCATGTATGTTGACGAGCCAAGAGCGCTGGCCTATGCGTCTGACAATTGTAGCTTCCTCCCAGCGTGGCTTTTTCAGAAACTGTCGGGCGAGGACGCGCTGCCCCTCATTAAGCGTGCCGCAGCGCGGAATTGCTTTTTCTTCCCGGAACGTCTCTGCCTTTGGCTCGGGGAGGATGGCTGTGAGCTGGGTTCGCATTTCACGCTCGAACATCATTTTCGAGGGGGTCTCGCCTGTTGTGCTCTGAACCGTCGTGTGCTGCTTGAAGAGAAAGCGCGCAAGGCGGCGCTGCAGCGAGCCTGTCTGATCTCTTTCAAGGGCGCGTTTTAGCTCGGCTACGTAGCGCTCGGCTTGTCCGTTTGTCGCTGGGTGGTAGGGGGCCGATGTAACTGATGAGATCCCGTTGTCGCGATAAAACTTGAGGATCTCCGCAGACACAAACGGTGTTCCGTTGTCCGACACTACCTTGCGCGGCAGGCCGAACGTTGCAAATAGTGATCGGAGGTTGTCAATGACTGCTGCCGAAGTCGTCTGTCCCATTTGCCTTATCTCAAGCCACTTTGTGTAGGCATCTACGACCACAAGGAAAGTGCAGCCCTCAATTGGTCCTGCAAAATCAATGTGCAGTGTGTGCCATGGTGTGTCTGGCTTTTCCCATTCTGGGACAGGAGCTTTCGGCGGGGCGCTCCGGCTGCTCTGGCAAGGCTTGCATTCTCGCACCACTGTTTCGATGTCGTTGTCAATGCCAGGCCACCACATGTAGCTTCTGGCACACTTTTTCATTGCAACGATGCCCCGATGTCCGGCGTGGATGAGAGACATAGCTTGTGCGCGTAGTTCTCTCGGCATCACAACTCGGGACCCAAATATGATGCAGCCGCGATGGGTGCTCAACTCTGTAGCTCGCCTGCGGTAAGCGTCGAAGTTGTCCCCTTTGAGTTTATGCACGTTGCCTTGTTGAACAGCTGTGTAAACTAGCCGGAGAGCTGCGCACTTCTGCGTAGATGCTGCAACTGTGCCTGCTGTAAGCGGAGGTTCTGGCAGTGCTTCGAACATCAGAACGTCTCCTGGTGGAAATGGTTCGTCAACAGTTGCGTCTAGTGGCAGACGGCTTAGCGCATCGGGGTTTTGATGTTTACTCCCATTGCGGTAGACCAGAGCGTAGTCGTACGCTGAGAGTTTGATGGAATGCTGCGTCGGCTCGATGACACCTTGCTGCTCCAGTTTGTCCAACTCTTTTTCAACTGAATCTCGGAGAGCAAACGGCACCGGCCTGGCCTTCAGAAATTTGGGTTGCGCGTTGTCCAACAACTCCAGTGTGACCGGGGGCCCTTCGTTTCCTGGAATCTCTTCCGAGAATACTCTTTCGTATTTCTCTTGCAGTTGCTCAACCATGTTCTGGCTCGGCGTCTGGTGTATGCCGCATGTCATCACGCCTAGTGGAGAAAACCAGTTTCTCCCTAGAAGGCTTGATCCTGTGCCCTTCACAACAAGCAGAGGTAGCGTATGGGTCTGGCCGTTGTAGTTAACCTGCACGTTGGCAGAGCCCAATAGTGGCAGATTCTGTCCTGACCACGTTCGCAGGTGCGTGTCGTCTTGTTGCAGGGCGGGTGCGTCAGATGGCCATGAAGTTCGGAACGTGTCCTCACTGATCAGAGTACAGGCTGCGCCGGAGTCCACCTCGAACTTAATCAGCTGGTGATGTACGCTTACTTCTGTAAAAATCTTCGGTCGCGTGCCGAGATTCATGGTGTTCAGGTCGTACAACACAGATGGTGTTGCTGATGTTGTTCCATGGAGATCAGATAGCGGCGTATTCTCTGAGGCGTTGACGCTGTGATTAGGCTGGGAAGGTGACTTTATCTTGGCAAGTCTCCGTTTCGTAATGCATGCTCTTTCGATATGCCCTCGCTTGTGGCAAAAATTACACGTGGCTGACTGGAATCGACATCCCTGGGGGTTGTGTTGGTCGTCACACCGCCAGCAGCGTTGTGCCTTTTTGACCGATTTTACAACAACAGAAGGCTTGCGCACCTGGTTGCTTGTCTGGTGTACCGGCTCGGTGTTCCGGCGAATCCCTCTCTGCTGGTGACCGGCGCTCTCCGCTCGAACGGCGATGTCGTAAGCTTTGCTGAATGTGAGGTCCTTCTCAGCGAACAGGCGCTGCTGCAGTGACTCGTCACTCAGTCCGCACACAAATCTGTCGCGTAACATCACGTCCAAGGGAAGCATGGTGGTGTTAGCAGAAGAAGCTGCGTCTCCCTCCTGCCCGGTAGCTGTTGTCGACAGCGTTCCAAAATTGCAGTCGGCAGCAAGCTTCTTGAGCGCGGCTACGTAGGCGCTCACAGTTTCTGCTCCCAGTTGATCTCGTCGTTGGAAGCGAGCCCGGCTGTAGACCTCGGATGGCCTTGGGTCGTAGTGCTTTTGCAGCGCTTTTACGATGTCGTCGTAAGACACTGCCGCTGGTGTGCTTGGCTGAATAAGGGCGCAGACAGTATCGTAGGTCTGCTCCCCGCACAGCGTCAGCAGGTTGGCCCTCTTCAAGGCTGGGTCTGTGATGTTGTTAGCTTCAAAGTAGAACTGAAGGCGTCCAACCCACGATGACCACGATGAGCCGTTGAACTCTGGTATCTGATTGGGAAACCCTCGCGTAGCCATGGCTTGTCGATAGCGTTGCGTAGCGCGGGTCGAATCCACTTTCTCGTCGCCACTGTCGTGTCCGGTCGCTGTGTTGAATGCAGCGAAAGACGCACACGGTACTTTTAGACTTCGTTTATTTAAAGCCGATGAGGGTGCGACCAGCGTCGACCGAGGCAGGAGCCGAACTGGCCGCCCGAAGAAAGGAGGGAGCGGACAAGCGTCCACGGGAGGGAGTGGCTTCCCAGAACAGGAGGAGGGTGCGGGGGCGCACCGTGGGGGGGCATCTGGTGACAGCGTGCGACGAGGGGCAAGCGGTCGTTAGGAGGAGGATTGAGTGGTCGTTAGGAGGAGGATGCGAACTGTCGTTAGGAGGGGAATGCGAGTGGTCGTTAGGAGGGGGCGCACACACACAAAAGCAATATGGGGACACAACATATATATATATATATATATATATATATATATATATATATATATATATATATATATATATATATATATATATATTGCCACAATCCTGGGCATTCTCGTGGCGCCGTCTCCCGGCCGAACTCCCTTAACCGCTATTCTGGCAAGCCTTAACCCTGGTGGCGGGTAGTGCTTCTTCGTCGTCGCTTCTTCGTGTTCCGCTCGGGAGTTCGCTGCTACCTGGCGCTTCCCAGTAAAACGTGTCCTGGCTGTCCCGACTGTCTAGCCGTGACAATATATATCAGGTGTTTCAGCGAAGGTGAACCAAAATTCTTTTAAATAAGCTTAACCTTTTTCAGGTATGAAGGCGGCTTCTGCGGCACAATAATACCCGCGTTGGCAGACATCAGAAAACATGTAAACAATATGAACTTGTTAGCCGCTTAACTAATTTCTGATGATTAATTCTTTAACTATAACAATTAGGCGACTGGTTGCAATTTAAGAGCTGTAGCCGGTCGTTAGTAATAGTCATATCAGTTTTTAGAATTCCGAAAACGCGATTACCCTTGCCGCTGTGGCTCGAAAAAATTTGGCTGCATCATGCGAAAATACATGCGCTTTCGAAAGCATGCAGGCAAAGCAACCCCTTCAGTGCACGTAACTAGTCGAAAAAGTCAACTTTTGTCGAGCCACATGTCATTATTCTGTCATATTCTTGAAGCCGGAGGGTGCCGAGAAGTCCTAATGGATCCTTGAGAGAAGCGAGCCAGTAAAGGGCATGGTGGTCTGTAACGACGTCGAAGGTGTGGCCATACAAGCAAGGGTGGAACTTCGTTATCGCCCAGGCGATGGCCAGACACTCTTTTTCGCTAACGGAGTAATTGGACTCCGCTTTAGTAAGAGCACGGCTGTTATAGGCGACCGCGTATTCGAAAAAGCCAGGCTTGCGCTGGGCGAGGATCACACCGAGGCCGACACCGCTGGCATCGACGTGGAGTTCCGTGAGAGCATCGGGATCGTAATGACGAAGTATTGGCGGTGAAGTCAAAATCTGGCGGATCTTCGTGAAGGCATTGTCGAAGGCCGGTGTCCAAGAGGAGCTGTTAGTGGGGCCATTCAAGAGCTTTGTAAGGGGGGCTGTGATCGTAGCGAAATACCGGACAAAACGTCGAAAGTAGAAGCAGAAGCCCACTAAGCTGAGCAGTTCTTCGAAATAAGTCGGTTTCGGGAAGTCAGCAACGGCTCGCAGCTTGCCAGGATCCGGTAGAACGCCATCTTTACACACGACGTGGCCGAGGATGGTGAGCTTGCGGCCGCTAAAGCGACATTTTTTTCGGGTAGAACTGGAGGCCGGCGCGTGTAAAGCGTGGCCCGCATGGAGCGTTTTTCCGGGCGATTCGTCGGCGTCGACGGCACCGGAGCGTTTTTTTGCCGCCGGAGAGGACGTTTTTGCCAAATCGTCGGGTTCTGTCGAAACAGATAAAAACGTCGACGCCGCGCCGACGCCAGGAGAGGGCAGCGACAGAGGGCCAATGAGAGCCGGAACGGGCGTCACGTGACTCTGGGCGGAGCCACGCCGGTCGAGAGAGACGCGCTTGCGAGCTTTCTCTGGCACTGTAGCTTGACCACCAAAACTGCGTCGTGCTTCCCGGAAAGCATAGTTATTATCCGGAAACACGGGCGTTTGACACACCGAGGGTACCGAGTTCTAGTTCACTATAGTTCCGAGGCTTGGGCTTCGGGTTTCTCGGCCGAAACGGCCGAGCAGCGTGTTGTCTCTCGGAGGAGTCGCTTTTAGCTGGCCGCGCCGTCCATCAGGGGCACGCGTAAACGGTAGCGCCATCTAGTGACAAGACGCCAAAGCACATAAACGCTGTGTTGAAGAATTTTTTTATCCGTAATTGCTGATAACTACGATGGGTGCATTGCGAGCCTTTTTTCGTTCCAAGTAGAAAAACTGCTAATAGATGAAAATGTAGCAAGTGAATAAAAGCTAGACAACTGCTTCACCAGGTGTCGTTCTTGCGAGGTAAACACAGTTAGGCCTAAGAGCTTGAAAATCGCGAAATTATCTGAAAAACAAAGGCTAGTTATCGCTTATACCTCTACGCGTGGGCGAGCTGTGCGAAGTAAAAGCGAACCGCTACCATCTGAGCGAGCTATCACGTCGAAGAATCCAGCGGTGACATGTATTTATTCCGAAGTGGGCGAGCAGGGCGCAGCCATCTTGTCAACGTCGCCCGTAGCGCGCGCCGCTCGGCTGCTGACCATGCGGGAGTGAATTCGTCGACGCCGGCGCGGGCGTTGGGCGCGCGACGCGATTTCGCGGGTAAAAAACGCTCCATGCGGGCCAGGCTTCAGGCACGTCAAGTCCTGGCGGAGACGGCTCAGATGGGTTAGAAAATCAGGGGAAAAGACGACGACGTTGTACAGATAACAGAGACAGATACTCCGTTTGAGGCCGCGCAGCACGTTGTCCATCATTCCTTCGAACGTCGCTGGGGCGTTGCAGAGGCCGAATGACATAACGTTGAATTCATAGAGCCCGTTTGGGGTGACGAAGGCGGTCTTCGCGCGATCAGCCACAGCAATGGGAACCTGCAAATACCCGGAGCGTAAATCAAGAGAGGAAAATAATTCTGCGCCTTGCAAACAGTCTAATGCATCGTCGACGCGCGGGAGTGGATACACTTCCCGAAGCGTAATTTTGTTGAGGCGGCGATAGTGCACACAGAAGCAACTGGGCCCATTCTTCTTGACGAGAACAACAGGGGTCGACCAAGGACTCCTGAACGACACCGCAGTGAAGCCTCTCGTCGACTTGTTCAACGATGACACGGCACTCTGTAGGTGACACACGGCACGGGCGTTGGTGGAGAGGTGGGTGAGGGGCGGTGTCGATGTGGTGAGAGGCGGTCGTCGTCCGACCCAAGGAAGATGACGGCGTGTCGAGCGAGGAGCGGAAATGGTACAGCAGGTCAAGAAGCTGCTCGCGGCGGCGAGGCTCGAGGGCGCTGTCAACAGAACGGTTGAAGATATCACGCTTAAGCGGGTCGGAAGCCACACTAGTAGGAGTCAAGGCATCAACTTGGCAAGCAGGCGAATGTGCGACCGCAACAAGGTCGAAGAGAAGGTTGTGGGAATCCTGGCTTTCCGCCGTCGCCTTTGCGCGGCGGTGCCGGCCTCCCGCGTTGTTTCTCCTCTCTCCCTTGCTCCCGCTTCAGGCGGTGGAGAGGCGGCTGGGTGACTAATCACTGTCATTTAGCCACAGCTCCGCCCCGGCTCCCCAAGGGCCTTTGCCATTGGCGCCTTTTGGCGGGAATTTGGGACCCGCTTTGGGCGGCCGCGCACCCCGCGACCGTCCGAGCGGGGCCCAGAGAGAGAGATCCCTCCGAGACAGCGTAAGGTGCGTACGCAACTGTTTTGTCCCTGCCGGCCTTTGCCGCTCGGACCAGTGCATATACTCGAGCTCGCCCGCACGTGTCCTCTGACCTGCAGCGGCTCGAGCCTGTCCAGCGGGGTCCAGAGACCTCCGACAGGCGTACCTTGCGTTGATTGCCCACTCTCTCTCGCAACCGGCCCAACGGTCGACACGAGAGGGAGATCACAGCACTGCCGCGGGGACATTCTCCTGCAGCGGCGTGCTAGCGGCACGCATTGCTCGAGTCGCTTCGTGCGCGCAGCGGAGCCTTGCTCCTCGCGCGCCCCCGGGACGGGGTGACGATTGAGTGTGTGTGTACTGCTGAAGGACGACGTGAATAAACGTCTCCTTTGTGAACTTGGAGGCCTATTTCTTTGCGGCGAATCGCTCTCCTCCCAGCGGAGGTTGAGTGCACCGCATCGGTGTCCCAGTGGTGTGTGGTGACGGCTGATCGGGGCCCTTGGCTCGCGCGAAGCTCGAACCCGCGGTGGGTGGTGGCCTGTGTCCACTTAGAAACCCACAACTGGCGCCCAACGTGCTAAGTCATTGGCGCTTACGCCTTTGATGACACATTAGCCGAGCAGGTCGCCTTGCCGATCACGCTTGCGCACCATGTCTACTCCCAGCGGGGCACTCGGCAGCTACATGTCGGCTCCCTACGGAGTTGTAGCGTCGTTTGATCCGCTGGCTGCTGTTCCTTCGAATAACCAGACACCGTGGTTGGCCGCGGCCCCCGTTGGGGTTTACGGCGACACAACCCAAAATGTCGACCACGCGGCTCCCATTGGAGCTGTATCGGAAGCACCCTGCGGTGCATCCGCTGGTCACATGCCTCAGCTGTGCACGCTTTCCGCCCAGTGCGAAAGCAGTTCGTGTCACGCTGCCGCAACCGGCAGTTTCGAACAGCAGCAGCCGTGCCCCGCGAGCAGTCACTTCTGCTCTGGGAACGGCGAGGCGCTGGCCCGGTTCCCTGTGGAAACCACGCCGCTCATCGAACTAGGAGCCTTGCCTCCCTCGTTCGTGCAGCCTGCCCAAGCCTCCACTGAGGCAGGGGTGAAGTCGCTGAGGCCGGGGCTCCATTGAGCCAGATGCGGAGAAACTTCGAGCCATACTCGAATTCCCCGCGCCCAAGGACGTACGCGGCCTGCGCCGTGGTGTGGGAATGGCCAACTATTATCGTCCTGTGCCCGCGTGCAGGCACCCTTGACCGAGCTCTTGGGAAAGACTGCCGCATGGCGATGGGAGCCCGAGCAAGAGCGATCCTTTCGCCTCCTGTCTAGTGCCATTGCCGAGACAGCGCAGCTCAGGCTACCCGACCTGACCAGACAGTTCGTAGTCCAGATTGACGCGAGCGATCTGGGTTTAGGAGCAGTTCTCCTACAGGAATTCGATGGCGTGCTGCAACCGCTGGCCTTTGCCAGCCGCTCCTTGCTGCCCTCGGAGAGGAATTATTCCGTGACCGAGAAGGAGTGCCTCGCCATCGTGTTTGCACTGCGCAAATTCGACGTCTACCTTGATAGAACGCAATTCGTGGTGCAGACAGAACACAGTGCGCTCAGTTTGCTGATGCGGCTCCGCGAGCCTGCGGGTCGGCTGGCGCGCTGGGCTCTCCTGATACAGCATTACGACTTTTCCGTGCAGTATCGAAAGGGGACGAACGTGGTAGCTGACGCGCTATCCCGTGCCCCACTCGCCAGCGGCGCCTTGACGCCTGTAGGCGGAGGGGGCGAAACAGCGGACGAGCCGCCGGGCGGCAAGGAGGGGGAGCCCGCAAACGGGTTAACCCATTCCGCTAACCAGGCAAGCAGCGCTTCGCAAAGCGGACGAGAGGCAAAGCTCTTCGTGAGCGCCTCGGAGGTGCCGACGCGAACGGAAATTTTGGCTGCAAACCTGAGTGGGGACGAGACCAGGCTCCCCTCTGGGATGACTGGAATCGTTTTCAGCCGTAAAGAGCTACTGAAACCCCAGCAAAATGACCCCTTTTGTCGCGAGTTGAGCGACGGTCTCAGGGAGACGGAGCGCCGTGACGCTACTGGTATTGTAGCGGGCGCAGGGGGGCAGAAGCCAGCGTGTGTCGCGGCGAACGCCGGGGATTCATATTTGCTGGACAATGACGGGCTCGTGCTGAAGTACATAGCCACCGATGACGAGTCCATCGACCCGTTTAAGGTGGTTATCCCCAAAAGTCTAAGAGGCGCACTTTTGCGATTCTCGCATGACGAACCACTGGCCGGTCATCTGAGTGGCTCCAAAGTTTTTGCAAAACTGAGTCAATCGGTGACGTGGCCCGGCATAAAGCGTGACATTTTCCGCTATTGCCGTTCCTGCCATGTCTGTCAAGCGGTGAAGTCACGGGGCGGCAAGCCGCCTGGAATGATGAAACCAATTGACAGTGTGCGTCCGTGGCAGATGGCCACCTGCGATTTGATGGGGCCTTTCCCCAGGAGCAAGCAGGAGTTCATTTACCTGATGGTAGTCGCTGACCACTTTTCCAAATGGGTTGAGTTGTACCCCCTTCGGAAAGTGTCAGCACGAGCGGTGCTGGATAAACTCCAGGAAGTGTTCTGTCGGTTCGGCTTTCCGGAAAGACTGATCACGGACAATGCGTCCTATTTCACCGCTCGGGTGTTCGGTAACACGTGCCGTTCCCTCGGAATCGAGCACTACACCACTTCACCCTACCACCCCCAGTCCAATTTGACCGAGCGAATCAACCGAACGCTCAAGCCAATGCTTGCGGCCTTTGCCGAGTGTCAAAAGGATTGGGCAGACCATTTGAGTGAGTTCGCGTTCGCCATCCGAACAGCTGAGAATCGCTCAACTGGTTTCTCTCCCGCCTTCCTCAATTTCGGGAGGGAGCTGGCGAATCCGATGTCAAACGTCGTGCAGAGCCAGCTCGGGGATGAGCAGACGCGGGCAGACTGCTCTGCTTATGCGTCGACGCTTCGGAACCGGCTTGATCGGGCTCTCAACAGAGCAAGGCAGAGTTTGGCGGCAGCCAGAGCCCAACAGAAGGCTCAATATGACCGCAAGCACCGCCGCCTGACTTTTCAGGTGGGTGATCTTGTCCTGAAGCGCAACCACGTTCTTAGCGATGCGAGCAAGGGGATCTCAGCCTCGCTCGCTCCTAAGTGGCTTGGTCCGTACCGAGTGGTCAGAGTCTGGTCGCCACTCGCGTACCTGCTGGAGGATTCCCTTACGGGGAAAACCAGCCGTGCCCACATCGTAGACCTGAAGGCCTACGCGTCACGGTCTGACGAGCTTGCGCCGGTACCCATTGGTATCAAAGGCAAGCGCAAAGGCACAACTGGTGCTGCGGAACGCAAGCGTACGGAGCACCGGTACAATCTGAGGCGACGGTCACCGGTGTGATTGATGCCGGACGGCGGACTTTTCCGCAACCGAAGGCACGCAGCCTCAGCTGGCTGGCGAGCTTTCTCGTCAGGCCCTACCCAGGCGAAGCACGGTGTGTTATTTTTTTTTTTGTTTTTGGCAGCATGCTCAGTTCCAGCCTTGTGTGTTTATCAGTTTATTTATTTGTTTGCTTGCGTCAGTTTTCTAGCCACTTTCGTTTCCCCGCTTGTACGTCTGTTTTCGTTCTAACGTACCGAGATACACATAGGCAAACTTCAGCCCGCTCGTTCTTGCTCTTATCTTCTAGAAGGAATAGATTGGATTAGGTGTCGTTTGTACAGCGCGCCTTTTCTCATTTCCGGCCCGACTGTGGGTGGTTGGCTCGTTAAGGAGCCGTGTGTCGCGGTGCGCGAGTTTTGTGCGGCCCGTATGGAGGGGAAGTTGGCGGGGCGTTTGGGGCGATGGGGGGCGGAAAGTGCACCCTTTGACCCTCGCCGCGGCGCCTCTGGACGCTTCTGATGAGGGGATCGTTGTCGCCGACGTCCGCGCACGTGCTTGTGTACGTGTGTTTGCGTTTGTGGCTGTGTGTGCGCGTAACCATGAGCCGAGGCGACGCCTGTGAGTTGTGCCGTTGTGCTTCTGCGTGAGCGCGGGATGAGAAAGACCCCTCGCTGTGGCCAGTTACACAACAAGACGCCGCCGAACGTCCTCGCCCGTTTCAGCCGGCGTGAAGGGGGTGCACTAACTCTGTTGTGCCCGAACGTGATGTCGTGCCCAAGGGCGCGGGGTTAATGCTCTGCCGCGGCCCCGTCGTCATCAACGCACCCTACATCAACGGAAAGAAGACCGCCATCAGTTGTCGGCCCTCCCAACCCGTTCAACTTGAAGTCTGCGAGCGGTGAGTCGCCGACCGGCCCACTGGGCCGCGCCATCGAACTTTGAGGCTGACATCCACCTGTCACATAGTTGTACAGTTGAATTCACATCGCCTTGTGTACCATGTATATAATCTGCAAGCTGTTTTGATTTACAAACATATGCCAGTGTTTGTTTGTTTGCCTTGTTTTCCTTTGTGTGTGTGTGTTTTTTTTTACGTTGTTCTGGCTGGAAATGAAGTGTAGCGTTTTTTTTTGTGTATTCATTTCTTTATTTTTTGAACTGAAGTGTAGCTAGTTTTTTTTGTGTATTCATTTCTTTATTTTGGAACTGAAGTGTAGCTTATTTTTTTGTGTATTGATTTCTTTATTTTGGAACTGAAGTGTAGCTTATTTTTTGTGTATTGATTTCTTTATTTTGGCCGCGTGCTTTGCCGATGGGTAGGAGGGCATTTAAGGAGAGGGGGATGTGGGAATCCTGGCTTTCCGCCGTTGCCGTTGCTCGGCTGTGCCGGCTTCCCGCGTTGTTTCTCCTCGTTCCCTTGCTCCCGCTTCAGGCGGTGGAGAGGCGGCTGGGTGACTAATCACTGTCATTTAGCCACAGCTCCGCCCCGGCTCCCCAAGGGCCTTTGCCATTGGCGCCTTTTGGCGGGAATCCGGGACCCGCTCTGGGCGGCCGCGCACCGCGCGACCGTTCGAGCGGGGCCCAGAGAGAGAGATCCCTCCGAGACAGCGTAAGGTGCGTACGCTACTGTTTTGTCCGTGCCGGCCGTTGCCGTTCGGACCAGTGCTTACTCGAGCTCGCCCGCACGTGTCCTCTGACCTGCAGCGGCTCGAGCCTGTCGCTCGGGGTCCAGCGACCTCAGACAGGCGTACCTTGCGTTGATTGCCCACTCTCTCTCGCAACCGGCGCAACGGTCGACACGAGAGAGAGATCACAGCACTGCCGCGGGGACATTCTCCTGCAGCGGCGTGCTAGCGGCGCGCATTGCTCGAGTCGCTTCGTGCGCGCAGCGGAGCCTTGCTCCTCGCGCGCCCCCGGGACGGGGTGACGATTGAGTGTGTGTGTACTGCTGAAGGACGACGTGAATAAACGTCTCCTTTGTGAACTTGGAGGCCTATTTCTTTGCGGTGAATCACTCTCCTCCCAGCGGAGGTTGAGTGCACTGCATCGGTGTCCCAGTGTGTGTGTGGTGACGGCTGATCGGGGCCCTTGGCTCGCGCGAAGCTCGAACCCGCGGTGGGTGGTGGCCTGTGTCCACGTAGAAACCCACAACTGTAGGCAACATGCGTCAGCATTGGCGTTCAGTTTTTTTTTTACCAGACTTGTACAGAGGCAAACTTCAGCCCGCTCGTGCTTGCTCTTATCTTCTAGAAGCAATAGATTGGGTGTCGTTTGTACAGCGCTCCTTTTCTCATTTCCGGCCCTACTGTGGGTGGTTGGCTCGTTAAGGAGCCGTGTGTCGCGGTGTGAGTTTTGTGCGGCCCGTATGGAGGGGAAGTTGGCGGGGCGTTTGGGGCGATGGGGGGCGGAAAGTGCACCCTTTGACCCTCGCCGCGGCGCCTCTGGACGCTTCTGATGAGGGAATCGTTGTCGCCGACCAGCGTCCGCGCACGTGCCGGTGTATGCGTGTTTGTGGCTGTGGCTGTGTGCGCGCATAACCATGAGCCAAGGCGACGCCTGTGAGTTGTGCCGTGTGCTTCTGCGTGAGCGCGAGGATTAGAAGGACCCATCGCTGTGGCCAAGGTTACACATCAGGACGCCGCCGAACGTTCTCGCCCGTTTCAGCCGGCGTGAAGGGGGTGCACTAACTCTCTTGTGCCCGAACGTGATGTCGTGTCCAAGGGCGCGAGGTCAGTGCTCTGCCGCGGCCCCGTCGTCATCAACGGAAAGAAGACCGCCATCAGTCGTCGGCCCTCCCAACCCGTTCAACTTGAAGTCTGCGAGCGGTGAGTCGCCGACTGGCCCACTGGGCCGCGCCATCGAACTTTGAGGCTGGCATCCACCTGTAACACAGCTGTACAGTGGTATTCACATCTCCTTGTGTACTGTGTATATAATCTGCAAGCTGCTTTGATTTACTGAAGCGTATGCCAGTGTTTGTTTGTTTGCCTTGTTTTTCCTTTGTTTTTTTTATTTTTACGTTGTTGTGGCTGGAACTGAAGTGTAGCTAGTTTTTTTTTGTGTGTATTCATTTCTTTATTTTGGAACTGAAGTGTAGCTTATTTTTTTTCTCTATTCATTTCTTTATTCTGGCCGCGTGCTTTGCCGATGGGTAGGAGGGCATTTAAGGAGAGGGGGATGTGGGAATCCTGGCTTTCCGCCGTCGCCTTTGCGCGGCTAGCCGGCCTCCCGCGTTGTTTCTCCTCTTTCCCTTGCTCCCGCCTCAGGCGGTGGAGAGGCGGCTGGGTGATTAATCACTGTCATTTAGCCACAGCTCCGCCCCGGCTCCCCAAGGGCCTTTGCCATTGGCGCCTTTTGGCGGGAATTTGGGACCCGCTTTGGGCGGCCGCGCACCCCGCGACCGTCCGAGCGGGGCCCAGCGAGAGAGATCCCTCCGAGACAGCGTAAGGTGCGTACTACTGTTTTGTCCTTGCCGGCCTTTGCCGCTCGGACCAGTGCATATACTCGAGCTCGCCCGCACGTGTCCTCTGACCTGCAGCGGCTCGAGCCTGTCCAGCGGGGTCCAGCGACCTCCGACAGGCGTACCTTGCGTTTATTGCCCACTCTCTCTCGCAACCGGCCCGACGGTCGACACGAGAGAGAGATCACAGCACTGCCGCGGGGACATTCTCCTGCAGCGGCGTGCTAGCGGCGCGCATTGCTCGAGTCGCTTCGTGCGCGCAGCGGAGCCTTGCTCCTCGCGCGCCCCCGGAACGGGGTGACGATTGAGTGTGTGTGTACTGCTGAAGGACGACGTGAATAAACGTCTCCTTTGTGAACTTGGAGGCCTATTTCTTTGCGGCGAATCGCTCTCCTCCCAGCGGAGGTTGAGTGCACCGCATCGGTGTCCCAGTGTGTGTGTGGTGACGGCTGATCGGGGCCCTTGGCTCGCGCGAAGCTCGAACCCGCGGTGGGTGGTGGCCTGTGTCCACGTAGAAACCCACAAGGTCCACGGGCTCAGTGCGGCCAACGCATTCCCCACGAAGAAATATGACGGGAGTCGAGAGAGAATTTGGCCACCAGAAGTGTGCTGATACCATTGCGCAGATCAAGCACGGCAAAGGGCAGCGATACGTGGCGGCGGCGGGAAAAAACGTCGGAAGGCAAAAACAAAACTATAGCATCAGTGGCAGAAGTGGCAGAGAGACGGACGAGAACAGCGCTGACGGGTGGGATAGTAGTGTCCTGAGCGATGAGGAGCTTGGTAGCGGCACGAGGGCTCGTCCCGTCAAGCAGGGTAGCGGGTGGCAGAACACACGACACGGAGAGTTCGACCTGAGGACGGGCGCAGTCAATCAGGGGATGTTGTTGGGACAGGAAATCCCAGCCGAGAATGCCGTCAGGAGAACAAGTGGCGAGGACGATGAATTCAATGAAATATATAGCGTTGGCAATTATAACTCTGGTGGTGCAGAGTCTGGGGCCAGTCCTGCGACCGACTCAACAGCCGGGAACCAAAACACGCTCCTCGTGCAGCTGCTCAAAGGTCTGGCCGAGTTCGTAGACCGTGGCGATGGTAGTTGGACTACTAGCGTTGAACATGTTAAGGCGCCGTCATCGATGCCCTTCAAGACGTGCCGAATTTTATCTTCCTCTGCCATAGTCGGGTTGATGCGTTTGCATGAGTCCACGACATCCTCGATATAACTTGTTCTCCTTCCTGCTGCACTCGGGAGCGTAGACGCTGCTCAGCACGAAGTTTGCGAACGGCAGTACGGCCGAATATTCAGGAAAGGTGGTCTTGAATGCAGGCCAGGTGGGATGTCCGACTCGTGGTTTCGGTACCCCAGATTGGCAACGTCAGTTAAGTAAAATATGACTCGTTAACTTGAGAGCATCATCCCACTTGGGTCGGCTCACCCGTTCTTAGGCTGACAACCAGTCCTCGACATCTTGGTCGTCGCAGCTGCCACTGAAGACAGCGGGGTCTCGTTGACGTATGGCGCCAGAACAGGCGACAAGCGGAAACGGGGCGGGAGGCTGCTGGCTCGTCTCCGCCATTGGAACGGACACCGTGGGACCGTGGAGTTCCAGGGCGACGTCGGAGATGAGGATCGTGGCCCCTCCACCAAGTCATCGGTAATGGTGACCAACGCAGACAGCAGTCAGGTAGCAGCAGGACAAGATAGCCAGCCGGAGGTAGCAGCTTCAGACCGAGACTCGCGCTCTTGTTGCCAGCGATGACGACTAAGAGCGGCAGTGCTGAGTCGTCCTCACCTTCTTACAATATACTGTATATACTTGTGTATAAGCCGCACCTTTTTTCATCAAATTTTCTCAGGTGCGGCTTATACACGAATCAGGCCTATAGCGACACATCAACACACTGTGGTGTCACTGCGACTACTGTGTCAGATAATTAAAAATCTGGTGACAGATACGGGCATTTTATTTCAACATTCATCGCCGCTTTCACGCTAATCGCCGTCGGGCGAGCTCAGCTCATCGGCACTCTCACCGATGTCGGACGAGCTCACCTCAGTGGCGTGCTCCCAAAGCTGCCACCATGCCGTCCATGGCGTTTGAGAGCCCCGTTACTCTAAAACTCTTTGAGATGGTGTCCGTTGACAACGAACTCCACGTGAGCAGAATCCAAGCGTACACTTGCTGGAGGGAGCCAGGGTGGCTGACAGGGCTTCCGACAGGGTGTCGTAGTTCCGTGGTTACCCGTGGCCATCCGCTCGGTGTAACACCGCCGTAATTCCATCTTGAATGACCGGTTAACGCAAACATCGAGCGGCTTCAGCACGCTTGTCAGGCCGCCATTAATTACGGCCAAGTCCATTCGGCAGTCTGCCAACCGAGTCTTCACCATGGAGGTTTTAAGCTTTAATATAACCTCCTTGGTCTTCACTCGGTCTGTTAGGTGTCTAAAGCTATCGGGCACAAGAAGGGCTAGCCGGCGTAGTAGGGCTCCTGATCGGTTCTGCCACACTGTTTTCAGCCAGTCTATTACAAATTCATCGGACATCCAACCTTTTTCTTGCACCCGGACTATGATACCCTGCGGGAACTTCTCTCTTGGCAGAGTGTTCCTCTTAAACACAATGTAGGGTGGAAGCTTCCTTGCATCAGCGGTGATGCGAAGCATCTTTGCCTCTTTGAAAAACAAAGTCGTGCAGTTTTGGACAGAAATCGTGAAGGATGAAGTCCACTGGCTTCGTGCGTTCCTTCTTTCATGGCTAACTGAAATTAAGCCTTCAGCTCGTTTTAGTTTTCAAGAAATCTCTTGATGACACGCCCTCGAACAAGCCATCGTGTGCCAGGTAACTTCAAAAATGGCATGTGGCAAGTCCTTTCAATTTTTGCATCCACTTCTTGTGCATCCACTCCAAAAGTTCCTTGTAAGCACGGCGTCGAAGTGTACTGTTTGATAACCATCCTGGCATTTCGGTTAGAAGGTAGCCAAGACTAGAAAAAGGCAAGGTTTCAAAGGCCTTTTGCACACAGAGGGCCAAGAAATGGCAGACACACTTATTCAGTATGCAATTAGGAGTTTTTTTTTGGTTCATGACCAGACACTGTTGTTTTCTCCAACCGTTGTAGCAGCTCCATCACATGCAATTCCAACGCAATCCGCAAGGCATATCCCATACTCAGAAAGGCAACCTTCCACAATATAAAAAAGTGCCTCACCAGTAGTGGTGCAAAACTATCGGGAAATTGACTATCGATAGTATCGATAGTTTTTTGAAACTATCGGTAGTGTAGAAAAAAACTATCGATAGTACTACTATCGATAGACTATCCATAGTTTTATCGATAGTACTACACTATCGATAGCAGAACCGATAGTATTACTATTAGTAGTATTGCTATCGATAGCAGAACCGATAGTATTACTATCGATAGTATTGCTATCGATGTTATTACTGCCGATAGTACCGCTATTGATAGCAAGACTATCGATAGTGCGACTGTCAATAGTAAGACTATCGATAGTAACACTGTTGGTATTATGCATTTGTTGGCCTGTGATATAGACAAAACATTTGCGATACCTGATTGGTTTCATAGTCTTATGAGGATTAACGTCCCAAAGAGACTCAAGCTATGAGGGATCCCGCAGTGGAAGTCTCCGGATAAATTTCGACCAGCTGTGGTGCTTTGACGTGCACTGGCATCGCATAGTACACGGGCCTTTTGCCTTTCGCCTCCATCCAAATAAAGCCGCCGTGGCCCGGCACCGAACCCGCGTATTCCTAGTTAGCAGCCGAGTACCATAACCCCAGTGCCACCACGGCGGCATTTGTGATAACTGACAACCGGCAATACTCAATTCATGCATTTATGAAATATCCTGTGGACGAATGAAATATTTAATCCTGCAGTAAAGGACCCGGAATATGTTCATCGATACATTTATACTCAAAAGTAAAGCTTTTCTCAAGTTTCGCGACTTTGAGCTGTTCGATCTTCTTTGTTTACTGAACTGTCCCATCTTCATCGCAACATGGTAGTCTAGAACGTGCGCGGTCATATCTACCTTGTGCTCAATGCATGGAAATGCAATTCTATGCTTGATCAAACATTTCGTCGATGATGAGGTTGTAAGCGTGGCAGTGGTTTATCGCTCAAACCTCGGAAATATTTCTAATAGTATACTAGATGAGAACGACATCCTGATATGTGCACAAGCTAGATGAAAGATAAATATAAGCACAAAATCACAGATTACAGGAAGCAGTTCCACATTAAATATATCTATATTTATGTATCACATCGTAACGAAGGCATTCGACAGCATGATGGCCGGAACAAGAAGAACAAACGTTAAGTGCTGTGCATCTCATTATTTGTAGGCTCTTGATAATATGGCATATGCACTGCGCATGCCAGGTGCCTTTTACTTCTGTACGCCGACCTGCAGACAAGTCAACCAATTTTGAAGATAATTGGCGGACTTAAAATAACATGACTACCACTTTAAACTGAGACGCAAAAACCGGACAGTTCAGTTTAAAAGGTAGCTGGGATACTGTGTAAAAATTTTTGGAACTGCATCAGATGAAAGAACAAGCAGCACTACGAGTTGTGCTGGCTAACACGACACCATTGCGCACTGCAGACGTCGTCTTGCTGACGTAACCGCTGCACAAATGCTTTGTGCACACATGCTTCGCAACTAGGACATTCGCGGCACTAACACTTTATCCAATAACTTTACGTAGGGAATATCTGCAGAGCTCGGTGACGCGTAGGCTGAGAAAACGGGCGAGTCCTTCCCGTTACTCATACCATCACCTCCATATACAACACACTCGGGAAACCAACTTTAGGATACGGTAGGTACGCGTGGTTGATTTTACACAATGGATAGTACTATATATCGCAAGTAGTATCGATAGAGCTATCGATAGTACTATCGAAAGTACTATCGATAGTACTGTCGATAGTTTTTATTGCGAAAGCAATACTACTTGCACTTTCACGCCGTTGCCGTGCCGCGGCCGGTGACCACCATCGTGTCGCGGCGGTGACCACCATTGACCTTCATTTGACCTTGATTGCATTAGATTGGATTGGACTGGACTGGATTGGATTGGACTGGATTGGATTAGATTAGATTACATTACATTGGATTGAATTGGATTGGATATGAGTGGATTGGATAGGAGTTGATTGGATTGGATTGGAGTGGATTGCATTGGATTGTATTGAATTGCATTAGATTGGATTGGATTTGATTTGATTAGATTACATTAGATTAGATTAGAGTGGATTGGAATAGATTGGATTGGATTGCATGGGATTGGATTCGATTTATTTGGATTGGATTATATAACCGATGCATCACCACAGGTCTAACTACAAGCACCACCACCAGCTACACTACCAGCTGTACCATGGGGTACGTACGGATATTGCTTTCGCAATTACCGGGCTTAACCAAGCTAAGCCACAGCGAATTTTTTTTACCGTCGATAGTTCGATAGTGACTGAATTATCGATAGTGCTATCGATAGTTTTGCATCACTATACTCCGTTTCATACTTAGCAGGCAACGCTGCCAAAGCTAGCGCGGCTGTTCGCGCAGGCTAAGTCCGCACTCAAAAAGTAGTTCGCCATACAGCCAAAGCGAACTCAAGCATATTTCGCAGCGACAAATCTTAAGTGCCGTGTCTGGCACCTCCTGGACTTCTTTTTACCCCTTGCAACATTTTCGTCCTGCGACTCGTCGAGATTTCGAGATGCAAAAAGTACACGTGGCGGTATGATACACGGTTGGTAGGGCGAATCGCCCCTACTAAATCCGCGCCCAAAAAGTAGTTCACACTCCCTGAAAATTATGGCCAGAGAGCCCAACACTGAGCGCCTCACAGCTTCGACCATCATTTTCAATGCTACTACATCGTTTTATACCGCTCTTTGTATTCGTCCAAACAATGACCGGAGTTTCGAGAAGAACGAATGATACGTGGCGGAGTACCGTATTTTCCGGTGTATAAGACGCGGGTTTTTTTCCAAAAACTTGCTGGTGCGTCCTATACAAGGGTGCGTCTTATATGCGAATTTTCCGTTTTTTTTTGCGAGTTCAGAAATTACTCAGGTTCATGTTCAAGCTTTTTTCACCGAAAAAATATTACTACCAATAACGCGGTTGTAACATGGTTAATACTTCATTACGGGGACCGCCGTGCGCAACTTTTTTCGGCGAACTTTATCATGAAACGGCGGGGTTGACCCCTTCCGGGATCTTAAACCCGCGGCCGTTTCGGAGGCCCCAAGCAAAGGTAATGTGAAATGCCAAAAGATGGCGACAGTCGCGCTTCTCGCCATTGTCAAGGCAAGCCAAGAGAAGCCGACGTTTTTTTTAGTCACCCTTTGCAAGTACATAGTGCGAAGAGAATGCTTCAGCCGCGTTGCCTTTTCGATAGCGCATTCGAAGATGAAGACTTTGAAGGTTTTATGTAAAAATAAATTGTTATGACATAAAGAGAGTTCTTTTGCTTTTTTTTTCTTTTGTGCTAAAACGGGGGCGGGTATGGCGTGAGTGTTGCCTTTTTCGATCACTTCTCACACGTACGGTGCATTTTGCGATGGTCGCATAAGCATGTTTAATTAAGCCTCACTAGCCTAACTGGGTAAATTGGGGTGCGTCTTATACACGGGTGAGTCTTATATACCAATTTTTTCAATGACAGCCTGCATATATGGCGGGTGCGTCTTATACAGGGGTGCGTCTTGTACACCGGAAAATACGGTAATATAGTTTCGCGGACGCACTGCTTCAGCAACCGCCGCAGCGTTTCCTGCTATGTATGAAACGGAGTATACTCACCAGTAGTCTGAACCACTGGATAAAGCCCCGGGAAGGCAGGTACAGCTTCGCCGGATTTCTCGCTGAAATATCGTGCGCACATTGCGAACAGCTTCTCAACCACGACGACCGTGGTCTCATGAAGCAACAGAGAGAACTTTTTGCCTTTGATGTCAGCCTTAACTTTGTCTTTAAGTGAGGGGGACAAGACGGAATTGATAAAAGCTGTGCATTTTGTGTGATGAAGATGCAGGTGCTCAAGAGTGCTTCCTTTGCCATTTTTTTTACCAGTTCCCCTAAATGGTCAGTCGCCAATGTAAGACAGTGGCAGCAAGTTGTAAGAGCTAAATCCAACTATTCACGTTTCAGATCATCTGACAGGTCCGGCTGCTTCTTTGGAAAATTCAGTGTCTTAGAAACTAATGCAGTCTTCACAACTGCTTTGTGCTGGGCCCCCTGTGCATGCCTGGTTAGTGTGCCACAGTGTGGTTGCAGATATTTTCGACGTAACTTTCAGAATGGAAGCTTGGTACCTTGTGATGTTACACTGGTCAGCCATGGGAATTATTTTTCCAAGGACTCGAGGTACTTCCTGCTGCCGTCATAGGACTCTTGGGCTCTTTTCACTGTCTTGGCACGTTCTGGGTCGCCCTCTTCCTCCGAAGTTGTCAAATTCCTTTGAAGGTCGCTTTGCTTGCTTATCGCAACAGCGCGAAGCGGTTCGGCCTGAGAAAAAGAGGACATTTGGGGCAAGCGCTGTATATAGGTCAACAAAAGCGAATAACTGCCAAATTTACCAAATCGGGACGATATGTGCTTGAGACGTTCCGTGTGGATGATAGGTCACAGGTTTCACGGAGGCTGAACGTCGCTGGTTACACCGTGACGGACCGTGAGGTAGGCGACGGCGCTGACGGATGAGAAAACCACTTGTGGTAAGCCTCGCCCTCCAGCGCCGTTGCCCATCTCGTGGCTTTCCATTGTCCTCCTCACCCTTCCTTCGGTGCCTCGATGGCCATGAGAGCGGGCATCAATGCACGCGTGATTCCCACGAAGATCCTGCCGTCCCCAGCCGCCAAAGAGCCTCTCCCAAAGCGGCGGCAACGACGGCGGCTACTTTAATCCCCCTCCCCATATCTCCTCCCCACCCCCCTTCCCCTGGTCCCCAAGAGTGATGCCACTCCCCGACCAACATAATCTGGGACCAGTATCCTCTCCCCCAGAATATATCATAGGAACAACCATCACCACCACCATCAATGCAGCCTGTCCCTTCCCCATCAAAATCGAGGTAAGGCATATGCAACTAGACATACAACACACTGGAAGAGCTGATAAAGGCGCATAAGGAAGCACAAATATTGAGGCGTTCAGCCTATACTGCAGGACGTATGGTACTGTACACGCTAGGGATAGAGCCGGTGTACGACTCTAGCTGCAGGGAGATGCTGCCGATCGCAAACAGACGTCACATTAAAATCCTACCCCTCCCCGAAAACATGAAAGTGGAAAGGCGTGCAGCTAGGAGAGCGAACCGTACTCAAAGAATCGAAGACCAATACTCATGGGCGTCCGGAGGGGGGGGGGCAAGGGGGGGGGGGGCAAGGGGGGGCGGCTGCACCCCCCTGGAAAATCACTCACTCGAACCGTGAGTGATGGCCGCACGCCAGGGGCGGTGGTGCGCTCAGCCAAAAGGGTAAAAGCAGCCCCGCTTCGACGCTTGGTCACATCTGCGAAATGCCGCGTCCGGGCGCGCGTCGTTCCGCCGTTTTCAAACCACGCCACCGCCAGCTCTGCTGAAGGACGACCTGTTGCAGACATGCAGCGGCACCGGCGAGCATGTGTTTCGAGATGGGTGTCTGTTTCTTTGATCTCTAGAGAGATAGCGACACGGAGGCAGACAGTGCACAGGGCACAGGTCGCTCGCTATAATCATGATACGTTCGTACGCCGGCCACCGATGAATTCTTGAGGGGGGAAGGACAAATCAGCCGTGTCCACCCCCGCTTTGTCGGGCTGCTCAGGGGCAAGCGGGCGACGAGTTGGCGCCGCCGCCGCGCGCTGTCTCCTCCGATCCACGGGAGAGCTCGGTGCGGTAGAAGCGCCGCTTTCAGAACCTTCGGCAAAGGGGATTAGCTGCTTTTGTTCACGGCGACGCAGTCTCCAGAGGCGCCCCCACACCAGCGTTCCTTGCGTCTTCTCCGAAAACCAGCGCCTTTAGTCAACGCAGCCCGATGGCGCCTGCCTGGCTCGCCTGTCACCTCTGGCTGGGCCTCAAATCACAACAGCGCCCATGTACTGTGCGTGTCAGTGCATGGTAAAGAGACCCAGGTGGTCGACATTATCAGAAACTCTGTACTACTCCGTCCCTCATAGCCTGAGTCGTTTTGGGGCTCTGAACCCCATAAAAGCACAAAAACAAATTTTCCGGCCGAATTAGTTGCGGGTGTCCCTTCCCCTCGGAAGTCGCGCGGCGTTCCTTACACCCCAAAAGTGCGCATTCGTGGATATTGTGGCAAGTAAGCCCTTGCACGTGTGCGCGCCTCTGTGTTGGTGCTTCGGTGTTTTTAGTGGCGGGTTGTCAACGAAGGTGAGAACAACCAAGACAGCGGACGAGAAAACGACGAGCGGCGAGCAGTGTGTGTGCGGTTGCTCGACTGTGCGGATGCGCGAGCAAGATGGAGCGAGGTGTATGAAGCTGCGAGCGTGCATTTATCTTGTAAATAAGTTTTCGTTGTATATATAGTCATCTTTTGTTTTCAACGTACTCGTTCAACCATTTTTCCAATCAATATATATGATGACTGTGCACTGAGAGCGTGTAATGAAGCACAGAAATGAATTTATCACCCGTGTAACTACGCAATTCGCCCAGAAAAATCCGAGGCGCCTACAGTTGCTGTTCAAGGAAGACTGACTGAGTGACTGTAGTTGCGTGTTTGTGAACATATTGCGCTGTGTGCTGGTCATCAATTCGGGTGAGTCGAGAACCCGTATGCAGTAAGACTGAGCACTTCGAGTATTGATAGTGTCTTTTTGCATTTTTATTAATTTTAATTGTTTCTTTGTTGATAAACTCCAATGTATCTCTACAATCCGCGCTTTAATTTGCTGCTTGTAATTTTCTTTCATGTGTGTATTTTACTTATTTTTTATTTATATATAAATAAATAAATTTACTCCGCAAATAGTGCCTTTTCGCTACTAATATACCCCCCCCCCCCCCTCCGGCGCCAACAACCAATGGGCCCCCCCCTGCAAAAAATTCTGCGGACGCCCTTGCCAATACTGTAGCGACTCAGCTGCAGTCTAAGACCAGAATTTTGAGCCTCTCCCGGGCCCGGCCATTTTGCACCGACTGGCGCGCCGCGGTGCGGGCGTTTCTTTGGGGACTGCGGGGCTGCGGCAGTTCCGCGGCCGCGCCTGCATATAGCCGCGCTTCGGGCGCTAAAAAAACATTGCCGAGCGTACTTCCGCAGCGTGGCTGTGTTGCAAGAAGTATTTACGTTATCAAAGCGATAACATTGACGTGTTTTTATGACATTTATTTTGACATTCAAGTCAATTGAGCCGGCGCTTTGAACGCGCTCGTGCTTATATCGCTTCCGTCTTGGTGCTCCGCCGCAAAGAAACTTTTTGTTCAATATCAAGCATTAGGTGTGCGGCTAGCTAGCATGCAGTTCCAATTCCCATGCACTCTTATTCCTTCCTGCCGGCCATAAAGCCACCCCTTCGACAAACAGGGCTTTCTTGTCGCCGCGCCAGTTTATCAACAAATTACCGCTGTGAGCTCAACTGAGTCGCAGCGCCGACATAAAACAAATTTTGTCATGTTTAATGCAACCTGGTGCATAAAAACGTACTTTCGCTTAATTTATCAAAGCTTGAATAGATATGAGCAGCTAATCCAACTTTCACTAATTCTGAGGTCCGAAGTCGCGTTATTTATTCAGGAGCTCTCGCCGCGTGTGAGAGTGTTGCGTAGCCGTTTGGCTAAGTGTGGAAAATGTAATCGCGCATATTTTCCTGTGAATAAGGTAGATACCGCACCGCCGCGGTGGCTCAGTGGTTACGGCTCTCGGCTCTGGCCCAAAAGACGCGGGTTCGATCCCGGCCGCGGCGGCCGAATTTCGATGGAAGCGAAATTCTAGAGGCCCGTGTACTGTGCGATATCAGTGCACGTTAAAGAACCCCAGGTGGTCGAAATTTCCGGAGCCCTTCACTACGGCGTCTCTCATAGCCTGAGTCGCTTTGGGACGTTAAACCCCATAAACCAAACCAACCAACCTCTAAAAAACTCTTCATGCTTTTCAGTGTATATCTGCCCTTCGTTTAGCCATCCCGAGATATTGGCACTCGGCCAGTCTGGGTATATCATGGCCTTGTATTGTAAGCACCTGATCAGTTGTATCGTTGAAAATCATCACACCTGACTTAGTTGCACTAAAACTGAATCCTAGAGCGTCTCCTTCGTCTCCACAGCAATTAACCAAAGTTTGTAAATCTTCTTGGCTATCTGCTAACAGTACAATATCGTCCGCATACATTAAACCCGGGAGCCGTTGCTGAACGACATTTCCGCCTAATCTGTACGACAGATCATAACCTAGATTACTTTCTTGTAGCCTTCTTTCCATATTTATCACATAAACCACGAACAGCAGCGGTGATAGAGGACAACCTTGCCTTAATCTTTTGTGTGCCTCCACAATTGTACTTTTATCCCTTCCCATGTAATTCAACTTTATTCTCACGGTAGATTTCCTGTAGAAAATCAGTTACCTCATGACCGATACCTTCATCTTTTAATATGTTCCACAGGAGTTCCCTGTTTACGTTGTCGTATGCACCGCTTATGTCCAGAAAGGCTAAATACAGAGGTCTGTTTTCCGCGTTAGGTATTTCTATGCATTGGATTGGATAAGCATAAACAGGCTATCATCTAAGCGCCTACCCCTTCTGAACCCGTCCTGAAGTTGTCCGAGTATCCCGTTACTTTCTACCCATGACTGCATTTTTAATCTCACCGCCTGCATTGCCAGCATGTATATAACAGATGTTATCGTAATCGGTCGGAAGGATTTTATGTTCATCTTATCTCTTTTCCCCTTATAAATCAAACTAATTTTACTCTGTCTCCAGCTGAGCTGAATTTGCTTATTTGTTATGACTGTCTCCAATGCTTTTATCAGCGTTTCCTTGCTTCTTGGGCCAAGTTCATTAATCAGCTTAACTGGAATTTCGTCTATCCCTGCGGATGTGGATTTAGGAATATTTGCTTCCGCCTTTTTGCAGTTAAGACCAGTCAGTTCTAAGTTGTTGTCTATTGTGCTGTCCTGTGTTGCTCCCTCACGTGGGGAGATTACCCTATTGTCGTTCCTAAATGTCGCAGCTGTAGCTGACGTAATGTAGTTCACAGCGTCGTCTCTCTCTAAACATTTTTCCTCAGCATCTTGAATCTGTTCCTGCAGTTTCTTTGATTCGTTTTACGAGGACCTGAACTTGCCGTTTCTTTTGTCGATAAGATTCCCATTTTTGGCCTATTTCCTTTTAAGATAACTGCGCCCTCTTTGTTTTTCTGTGTTCCCTTGAAGCCACCCATCGTTGTTCGATGGCCTCTTTAATTTCTATATTCCACCAGCTTCGTGGCTTCCTCTCCAGTGGTTTACTCCTTTTACTTGTTTCATTTTTGTACTGATTAGTAGTTCTGATTATAATCCCACTTTTCCATGGGGCGCTTCTCGATTGCTTCTTCTGTGTCGGCTACTATTAGCGCTGCTTGTTCGTCGTTTAATTTTGCGGTCTCTTTTTTACTTCTCTGCATTCCTCTTTTGATCAGGGCTTCCAACTGTAGACTAATGCGTTTATGAACACTTCCTAGGCTGCACTTCCCATCTTCGTCTATTTCCATTATTGCGAGTTTGCTATAGACGCCCTGCGACATCAGGCAGTAGTCAATGGTCGTCTGTCTGTTACGGAATTCCCACGTGATCTGTCCCTCACATTTCGTGAGCCGAAAGGTTGTGCCGCAATTTCCCGTTACAATCTGTGAATCCATCCAGATCATCGTTGTGGTCATTCATGTCACCAAGCAGAATAATATCGGCACCGCCTCCAAACTGCTTTATATCGTCATGGAGGCACTTGACTAGATACTTGTTTTCTTGCCTGCATTTGTCCCTTGTCTCTAAATAAACTACCCCTAGCCATGTCCTTTTACCAGCAATTATACCTGATACCCATACATGTTCTTTACAAGTTGATTTTATTCTTAGCCAATTTGTACTTATGTATCAGCATACCTACTCGTCCTCGCTTCTTCTCTGTTGTTGTTCTGTTGCACCCTTCTCAGACATAGTCATCGATTAACGGTGGGTCTCTAGATCCCTGAGATGTGTCTCGCATAGAGCGTAAACACCTACTTTTTCGTCCTTTAACTGCTATTCTATTTCTGGCCATTTCGCACTCTTTCTACCGTCTTGCATGTTTATGTAACTGATCCTGGCGTTATATATATATATATATATATATATATATATATATATATATATATATATATATATATATATATATATATATATATATATATATATTTGGCAACGGCGCCGCCCACGGGCGCGCCGGGCGACGAACTGCGCTGCTGCTTGGCTGTCCTGGTCAAGCGACAGCGCTTCGGAACTGTACAGCGCTGTAACAAAGGATAAATGTGCACACTCTCGTCACCCCTTTACTGTGAAGCTATCTCATATTAAAATGAAAATACGCTAATTTCCGCGACGACTTCAGCAGCAATCTTGCAGAAGCCAGGCGAGGCACACGGAAATAAACATCAAAAACCGATGTCTACTCAACAAAACATGCAACAAAGCTTCTTGTATTCACTGCTGCCTATAATTGCGGCTAGACCAGGAGGACAGGTGCGCCAAAATTAGAGCCGTCTAATGAATGTTTCTGACAGCTCCAGTGTATGTTTAACTGCTTTCCATACGATAGAAACAATTTATCAGTACATGCGCTGATGAGGAAAGCATTAATATTCCTTTAGCCTCGTTACCATACCTCTTACTTCTGAGGGTAAGGACGCTTTCCGTAAGGTTGCCGAAAGGTGAGTTTCTGAAACACGGCTTGACCTTTACCTTACCTTTAACTTTCAGTAACTTTTATGAAAGTCACCTTTCGAATATTCCCACAAGATTGAGTCTATCGTGAATCCAGTCGGTTGTTGTTGACGAAAGTCACGCTCTTGTTCCCCCGAGTATCAAGCGAGCGCGGAGATTCAAAAAGATTCTTCAACGTAAGCTTTCAACCACTCGAGTGCACAATATAATATCATAATACCAAAGTGGATGTAGAAGATTCCAAGCAAGTTGGCGAAATTGCACTAGGACTGCACAAGACAGAAGTAGGAAGGAACGTGTCTCATCAGAATTCTAAACGCGTATCTGCAGGATCTCAAATAAACAAGCGAAAATAAACCAGAGGAGGCGCGATTTTAATGCATGTATACGACAAAAGGAATGAGGCCTTAATCTCCATGTACCATGCAAGAGTGAGCATAGTAATCTGGCCCATTCTTTTAGCGTCGGTTTCAGAGGTAGTGTCCGGCAGCAGGAAGGAGAGGAGGAGCGGGAACTGCAGGTCAGCCGGCATCGCTTGTTTCGCCGTTCCCAGTGGAACATGGCTGACAGTTTGCAATGCCCATGGAGGAAGGAAAGCTTTTCCTTCCTCCATGGCAATGCCTCTTCCTCGAGGAGTGCGCCACCGAGCTGCGACTGCATAAAGCGCTCACGTACGTCACAGGGACTAAAGTTTTTGTGGCGGCTGCTCTGACCCTTTTGTTGCGATTCAGGGCTATTGAGAATGACTGGGTTCGTTTGAAGATTGCTATCCCCCTCTAGTTCCAGTGAGGCAAGAGGCGAGAAGGATGGTGCTTGCTTTAGGCGGTTAGCATGAACCACAGCGATCGAGGTCCCTGATATCTCCAGAATCCGAAAATTAACTGGCGAGAGCTGCTCTCTTATGTGGTAAGGTTCCTTCCATTTAAAGGGACTATGCAGTGAATTAAAAGTCACTCGTAAATGTTTTCAATACTTATAAATGATGCTAAGAAACATTCACACCAAGTATGAGTCTTCGGAACTGAGCCGGCAATTTATTATGAATTTTTAAAAACCACGTTTTTTGAAATTCGCGAGCCGATTGGTGTCTTCGTAGCGACCGACTTTGAAACTAAAATCGGGAAAATAGACGTCACTAGTCCCGTGACGTCGGTAGGCCACTACACATTGTCATTCGCTGGAGCCACGGCAGCCACGACGTCACGGGTACGCTTCCAGTAGCCATGAAAATCGTCTGCTCGAGCCGCCGCGCGACCGCCTCGGTACCCTCGGGCATGGCCGGGCTAGAGAGGCGCGTCACCCCTCTAGCCCGGCCATGCCTCGGGCAAGCGCGAGCCAGGGCATTGCCTTCACGCATATGTTTTCAATTCACCTCTGCCGCCTCTTTCTGTCGAGAGTTTGGGAACCACTCGCAGTGCCTTTGTCGCAGTGACAAGCAAAGAAATCCGACGTGTGACGCGATCCAGGAAGGCGAAGAGAGACCGGAGAGACGCTGCCGACGCTGATGATGGGGTGCTGGGTCAACCGGAAGTCGCAAACCAAACGTCAGGGAATGACGTATTCGTGGGCGGAGCCCAGTCCCAGAGCTGTTTCATTTTTCTTGGTGCTCCGCGCATACGAGTTGAGGGGGGAGAGGAGGAGCGTGATTTTTGATCGTCTATAACTTCATTATTGGTTAGCTGGCTGCCTACCGTGCTCTGCTTTAACCTGCCCCTGGCCTGGTCCAGGGCCTCGCCCGCCCCTGGATTTACACTCCATCGAAGGCTCCCGAAGCACGTGGAAACCATCGGCATCACGGCCCGCTGCCGAACTGGCCCTCCAAGAGTCTCCAAAACTGTGATAGCAGCTGGGGGGATGAGAGAGAGCGGGTCTGGAGGCGTCTCCAGAGGATCTGTTGGGAATGGGTAAGGGAGGGGTGTGGAGGAGGGTAAGTCCAACGGTCCAAGCGGGGCATTTGCGTGAGCTCTGCGTGAGGTGCCACTACTGTGGCACCTCCCCTGCATGCACCCTGTGCGGCGACCCTCACGCCACACTCTCCCACATCCTTTTCGGCTGCCCTGCTGATCCTCCCCCGCAGGGACAGCCCACGTTATCAAGTTGGGAGGACTGGGAGGTCGTGCTCTCGTCTCCGGACCCGCCATCGCAGCTTTCTGCGGTGCTTCGGGGTGCCGACGTCATGGACAAACACCACATGAACGTTCCGACGTAGAGTGGGACCGTGCGGTGGTCCAGGGACCCAAGGGGGGTCTAAACACACTTGCCGTAATAAAGTTTTTCTCTCTCTCTCTCTCCAAAACTGTGAAGCGGCGCGGCGCCTCGCTAACCCTAACGCGCCGCGCCTGCACCGCCGCAATGCAGCGTCTGACCAAGCCCCTGCAGCCCAGACCCACCGATGCCGCCACCGCGGGGCCTGCTCCAACCACGTCGACAGCTGTCTCTCAAACGGGTACGTTCAACGCCGCCCACGCACCCGAGCACGTTCCTGCCGCACTGCACTCCTTGAGCGACGCTGGGAGCACCGGATCGACGGCCGCGGCGCAGCCGGCAGCGTTCGTCGTCGGCGCAGCGTCCACACCTAGCCAACTCCACGCTCTAAGGGACGCCAAGAGCTTCGGGGCCATAGACGCGTCGCAGCCGGCTGCGTTCGTCGCCGCCGCTGGAGCCGCTGCACCTACTCCAGCCAAAGGTCCCACAGACACCAAGACCTCCAGCCCGGCACCCGCGTCGCACATTGAGACTCCGGCTGAGGACTCAGACATGGACCTTACGACGTCCCCGGCAGACGACACTCCATCCCAGGAAATCGGCTGGAGCACCATCGGTGCCAACCGTAAGCCTGCCACCGCAGCCCGACCCCGCGCCGAGCTCATCACAGTTGCCATCCAGCTTCCCCCTGGAACCCTCACCCCCAAGCTACCTCTCTACGACGTACTCGCCGCAGTCGCCTCCGCTGCACAACTTTCCTCCAAGACCAGTGCCGACATCACCCTTCAGGCCAAGCCAGCCCAAAGCCTTGTTTCTAAAAACTCATTCTACTCTCACCGCCCACCTCCTACTCTCTGTCACGCATCTTCAGCTTCATGGTAAGCCTGTCACTATCAAAACTTACACCCCCATCCTCCCATCTCATGCCTCGGCGTCATCCATAACGTCGGGGGCCACTTCACTCCTGATGACCTCATGCATGATCTGGAATCTTTCAAAACAGATATTCTCGCTGCTCGCATGATGGGATCCACTCAATCAGTGCTCATAACGTTCGCTGGTACCGTCATCCCCCACTTTGTATATTTCAAACGCGTTGCCTTCCGGTGCCGTCCTCATAAACCTAAGCCTCCCACCTGCACCCGTTGTCTCACTCTAGGCCATCGCGCCCACCAATGCCCCCAGCACAGCGTTCCGGCCAAGTGCCGTTGCTGTGCTGCTCCTCTACCCGCTGACCCTTCCGCTCATGTGTGTGCCCAGCCCTGGTGCGTTCATTGCCAGGTGAACACCCACCCCTCCCTCAACCCCACTTGCCCCTTCATCCTTGCTAAGCAACGCGAGTGTGCTAAAGCTGCATACCTCCGACGCCTAGCTTTGCGCCGGGCCACTCAACCCACCACCCCCTCCTCCTCCCCCTCCTCTAATCATGAATCTCCATCATCTCCGATCACGTCACCACCAGGCTCCTACGCCGCCATAGTTAAAGGATCATCGGTGCCAGCGTCCCTCTCTTCCGCTACACCACCCTCTCCATCCTTGACTGACGAGAGCCGCTCCTTCGACCTCCGGCTCACAATGCTGGAACGCCAGCAGCGAGAGCAGCAGCGCATTTCCCACGATCTACAACAGCAGATACATGCCTTGACTCAAACCCTCCAGACAACCACCTCCTCTCTTACCTCCCAGCTTAGCAAGCTAAATGAGCACCTTGCCACGTTCACCACTCCTTCCTCCAGCGCCCAGGTCGCCCCTTTGGCTGACCTTGTTGAAACCACCACACAGGCACATCACACTCGCTTGGTTCAGCTGGAAACTTCGGTACTCCAGATCCTTACCACCCTCCAAGCACAATCAAAGCAATTGGAATCCTTCGCATCTATGCTCCAATCCGTCCATGAGTCACTGCCCCCGGCAAAAAAGAAGTAACGCGTACCATCGCGTTCCTCTCCACTATCATAATGGCGTTTGGCGAGGACCTCGAGATTGTGCAGTGGAACTGCCGAAATCTTTGCCACAATAAGACCCCCCTCCACCAGTATCTACTCACCCGCCCCTCTCTGCCTCATTTTCTCCTTCTCCAGGAGACCCGGACGGCCCGCAATGTCCCAGGCTACCGCGCCTACCATGCCACTACGGCCACACCACTTGCGTCTATTTATGTACGCAGTGACGTGGTCGTAGAGCAAATTGACATCCCCTCCACCCTCCTTAAATATTTAGTTGGTGTGGTTTATTACCACCCTTCTTCCCGCATCTCACTCGTCCTTTTGTCTTTTTACAACCCCCCTGTCACTTCCTCTTTATTCTCTGCTCTGGGCAAATTCCTTCACTCTCTTTCTTCTACCTCCCATCTCCTCTTTGGTGGTGACTTTAATGCCCCTCACACACCCTCAAACCCGGCCGCCTCCTCCATTGTCTGGCCCAGGAACGCCACCTCACCCTTCTTAATACTCCTGGCTCTCCTACTCGAGCGGGCACTGCGTCACAACGCCCTACGACACCCGACCTCACTTTCTCTCGGGGTTCACTTTCCTTTCACTGGCAGGTGACAGCCGAAACTCTTCTAAGTGACCACTTTCTCATCCATGTCACCACCTCTCTTTCCCACATCCCTCGCTGTCATCCGGTTATTCACACTGACTGGCATGCTTTTCGCACTAATCTCGCCTCCGACTCCTTTCAATCCTACGACGACTGGACGTCGCGCATCTCTGCAGCGCTCACGTCCAGTAGCCGTCGCGTTCGCTCTCATTACCCAATCCAAGACCCAGATCCTCACCTTCTCCGTTTATGGCGTCGCCGTAAACGTCTTCAACGCTCCTTTCGCTCCCAACCACACAATGCCCAACTTTCCTCCCGGATCACTGCTCTGCGGGCCGAGATCGTCGCCCACTGCGCCTCCCTCGAGCACTCTCGTTGGAGTGCTCTTTGTGATGGCCTTGATTCTGCATTGCACTCGCGATCCGCATGGTCTCTCTTTAAATCCCTCCTTGGCACTAAGCCTGCCCTTGCTCCCACTCTAGCTAAAGCCCTCACTCAGGGGACTCCCTCCGAAGTTTTTGATCAACTCGCCTCTCTCTACCCTCCGCCTCCTCTGGCACCCTCCTACCCGGTGTACTCAGGTGGGCCTAACCCCGATCTGGACCAATGCTTCACTCTTCGGGAGCTCGAATCTGCTCTGGCTGCTAATGCTACACGCTCGGCTCCCGGCGAGGATGCCATTACGTACACGACACTTCGTAACCTTCCTGACTGCGCCAAAGAATTCCTCCTTCAAACCTACAATGAGGCCTGGGAGAGCGGCTGCTTGCCGAGCTCCTGGACATCCTCCCCTATTTCTATGATTCCAAAGCCGGGCAAGCCTCCCTCTCTCTCTAACCTCCGCCCAATCTCCCTGACGTCGTGCGTTGGTAAGACCCTTGAGCGAATGGCTCTGACTCGCCTCTCTGATTTTCTTGAGGCACGGGAGTTCTTCCCACATTCTCTCATTGGCTTCCGACGCCGCGTCTGTGCACAGGACATGTTTCTGATTCTCCAGCAAACGTTCCTGTCCCCTACACCCACTCAAATTTACGCACTTGCGACCGTCGATGTTCGCAAGGCCTTTGACGGTGTTTGCCACGATCACATCCTTTCTCAACTCGCCTCTTTGGATTGTGGCTCCCGCATGTACTCCTATATCCGCTCATTCCTCTCTAAACGTGTGGCTCGCTTTCGAGTAGATACCCACTTGTCTAACCCACACCGCCCCACCCGTGGCACTCCTCAAGGTGCTGTTCTCTCTCCTACCCTTTTCAATCTCGCTATGGCCCCTCTCGCCTCCCAGCTAGCTGAAATTCCCGACCTACATCATATATTTTACGCCGATGACATCACTCTCTGGTGTTCATCTGGCTCTCCCGGTCACGTACAGGACACCCTGCAACGTGGCCTAGATCTCATCGACTCCTTTCTCACCACCGCTGGCCTCTCTCCTGCTCCTGAGAAATCCGAGCTTCTCCTTCTCAACCATTCCTCCTACCAGCGCTCACACAACCACTTCGTCTCTCTCCACCTTTCTGGCTCTCCCATTCCTGTCGTCACACAGTGCAAAGTTCTTGGCTTCCCTTTGCATGCGGCTAAGAATGTGCAAGCCCTCCACCGCGCTGTCACCACCTGCCACTCTGTAACTCACCTCCTGCGGCGCGTGGTCACTCGACGCTCAGGTCTCCACGAGGCTCGCGCGTGCCGAGTTGCCCACGCGCTGGCCCTCAACAAGGTCTTGTACTTTGCACCCTACGCTTCCTTCACTCAGACTCAACTTAACGCTCTCGAGACTGCCCTTGTGGGCCTCTACAAGGCAGCTCTCAACCTCCCTATCACTACCTCTACCACTAAGCTCTTTGTCACAGGCCTCTTCCATCCTCTTCGTTCTCTTCTCAGTCTCCATCGTGACTCGCAGCTTGCCCGGCTTTCCCTTACCCGAGACCTCGAGACGTCAAGCATTCGGCGTGTCTGGGTCGCGACCATGCAGAAGGTAGAAGGGCGAGTCACCGGAGCTCTCGTGCAGTTACGGTGCCAAAGGCACACAAAGATCGGAGTTTTCAATACCGAAACTGGAGCGCCATTGCCGCTCGCCGGAAGTGACGCATGTTTGAGACTGGAAGCCTGACAGGTTCGGAGCGTGTGCTCGTTGCGGCCCGAGCAAAGCACTGGTACCGGTAGCGCGTGCAGCACTTTGTGCGATAAATACTGGTTATATGTGAAAACACACATCTTAAAACAGATGAAAGACCCTAGAAAAAGTTTCAGACGTGTTTTATTTGCTGTAGTAGACTAGAAAACTCCTCGCTCAACCTCAGCGAAGATGATCGCGCCGCAATGTTAGTGAGCGTTGTTTGCATGGCAGTATTCGATTACAGCTTGCGCAAAGTTCGGACATAGCGGAGAAAGGAAGCATATTCAAATGGAGGCCAAGTAGAAGTGCTTGTATTATCAAGTCGCCTTTCTTGAGCGGGCACGCGCGTGCCAACAGCACATGTGCGCTCTGCTGTGCGTGCAATATGGTTGTTGTCTTGATAAAAAAAATGACCTGCTTCTCCTTTTCCTTCTCATTTTTCTCCCCCGTCGAAAGGTATTCCTGCCTGCGCATAGAAATTTGGAACAGGTGCTGTGAACGCGAGGTAATAAAGACAGCTGGATGTCTAAAAAGGGAGCTCAAGAGAATCAAGCGCTGCGTTAAGCGAAAGAATATGCCAGAAGCAAAATTTGTGTTGCAAAATAAATATATATTTTTCTCTTCGAGGACCGTGGCATCAATGCGGTGCCGATGGTGAGCTGGTTCATCTTTGCGCGCCTTGGTCGGGCCAGTCACTGCGCGTTGCGAAATACATGCCGATTCAAATGAACAAAAACTTACGCGCTGCGTTCATTACTGTATTTACCTAGAATCACTTACAGCCCGTGTACTGCAGGGACGGAAAAGTTTTTCGAATCTTTTCAAACCACACAACTGGGCAGAACGACGTGGTTGCCGGACCCCAGTCGACCGTTTACACCCACCGCGCAAATTACCGTAGGCAGTGTGTCTGTACCGACTGAGTAATAATGCAGAACATATAATCAAAATTACGTGTTGTCTTCCTTTGATAATATTATCATCCAAATAACATGCGTGTTCTCTGAGGTCTTGGAGACGAGCCTCGAATGGTAACGCTGAAGCTTTCTGTAATCGACCTCAAGTATGAACGGCGTGAGGCAGTAAGAAATTCGACGTTTTCAGTAACGCCCATGTTTCCTTCCAGGATTCTCAGCCCGGCCTGCGAATCTTCGAGGCAGCAGATACACTCGGCGCACGACGGCATTATTGCGCATTGGGCACAGCTGTACGTGCAGTAAACGCGTGCATATGTTGATTCCTTTTCAGACGAAGCAGACTTCCCCTTAGACTTCTGCCTGGTGTAAACAACGTGCCGTCAAAAGGGCAATGGAGTGCATACTGCAACCGCGCAAAACGACGAGGGACGAAGAGAGGAAAGCACAGGACAAGATGCGGACCCGCGTCTTGTCATGCGCTTTCCTCTCTTCGTCCCTCGTCGTTTTGCGCGGCTGCAATATGCACTCTATTGTCAACCACCAACTAGCCCGCCTTCACTTGTTACATGTCAAAAGGGCGCTTGCTCGATGAGCAAAACCGTCCACTTTAGCTTCTGAACCGGCTAAGCTAGCTTGTGACAAGCGGTCCCCCGTCCTCTTTATTCTCCCGATTAGACACGCCTCTAAGCCGTTCTTCTCCGAATTATTACCTTCTCGGTTCATGGCATGCTTTGCCGATCATGCCAGAAACACGTACGTGCTCTGATGCATGATGTAGACCGGGACAGGTCTATTGACAAAGTTCAACCGACAAAAGGGGTTAGCACGAGGCAGAAGCGTCAGTCACCCATCATTATCTTTTTTGACGAAGAGAGGGGAATTCACGTTAAAACCTGAGCGCCAGACAGCTGACACCAGCTTTCGAGATCGGGGGTGAAGGGCAGTGGCCGAGAGGTATACATGGTGCTTTCCGCATTCCTTTCCGCGGCGACACACTTCGTCAACATGATGCTAGCAAAAAACTCAAAAGAAAACATTCGACAGAAGTCTGTCTGGTTGGGAAATTTAATGTTAGGAGAAGGTAAGTGACGCCAACCAAGTAAAATACAGGAAAAACACGACGTTTCGGGACCGGCTCGGCCCCTTCTTCACGGTGTGACTACGGGCGAGCGCAGCTTGGCTTTTTAAGCCCCTGTGTGGAGGACCTGCGGGTCAATGGCCGCAGCCCATGGACGTAGGATGAGGGGAGAGTCCCCAGGGAACGATTAACATTCTCTCGTGTTTGCTGTATGTGCCACGACTCGAGTAGAAGCCTCCTGCGTGGGTTAGCTTCCGTTTCCAATACAATGGTGCTGTCGAAGTCAATTGGGTGGTCACACCCTTCACAGTGTTCGGCCACGGCGCTGCGTTGACGATTCATGTGACGGACGTCCGCTTTGTGTTGGTTCATCCTTTCCGCGAAGTTCTTCGTTTCCCCTATGTACGACGCCGGGCAGACGGAACACGGAATTTTGTACACGACGCCCTGGGCCTTTTCTCTGGGCTGCCGGTTTTTTGGGCTGGGCCCTACAGCAGCGGCAGAAGAAACAGCCTGACCCCCATAACTCTGGCTTTGTAAAGAACCTCTCCTCCCGTCGCTTAACACCGCCCGAATCCTCTGTTCTCGCAAAAGGACATGGATTCAACATATCATCTGGTCCCGCCCTCCCAAAACTAGTCGCGGCTGTTGAAGATGCGATCCAGCACCTGGAGCCGCACGTCAGGGAAGAGGTCCGCCTGAAAGCGATTGGTGTCATCGCCAAGGTACCCCCCAAATTTCCGAGCAATCTGTCTCAACTGGAACGAAAAGCCCTACGCGGTCTCAGGGACGACACCGACATCGTCATACTCCCGGCAGACAAGGGCAACTCTACAGTGGTGATGGACCGACGCGACTACGAGGAGAAGGCGTCAGCCCTTTTGAGCAGTGGGGCGTATGAGAAGGTTCGCAAGGATCCGACTTCAAACACTCAGGCAACACTCAACAAAACCCTGGCAGAGATGTTCAAGCGGCATCCTGATTTCAAATGGCTTTACCTCCGCCTCATCTCCAGAAACGGCTCAGCTCCAGGTTTTTACGGGCTGCCTAAAACTCACAAACCTGGCGTCCCCCTTCGGCCAATTGTAGACTTCACCCTGTCTCCTCTGCGACGTCTCTCTGACTACCTGCACAAGGTACTGGCGCCGCTCGCCGGCAGAACACCCACGCATGTACAGAATTCGCGGCATTTCGTCCAACTTGTCTCGAACCTTACCGTGGAGGAAGACGAAAGCCTAGTCTCATTTGACGTGGTGTCGCTATTTACCTGCGTACCGGTTCCCCTTGCTGTGTCCGTCGCTCGCCGCGCACTCGAAAACGACCAAACGCTGCACGAGAGAACTCCACTCAACGTCGATGAGGTATGTCGCCTTCTCGACCTCTGTCTGCGCAGTACCTTTTTCACCTACAACGGAGAATTTTTCAAGCAAACAACCGGAACTGCTATGGGGGCATCAATTTCAGTCACAGTGGCTAACCTAACCATGGAAGACGTCGAAAGCCGGGCCCTCTCCTCCTTTAATCCCAAGCCAAAGTTATTCCTCCGTTATGTAGACGACTGTTTTTGTGTGGTGAAAACCTCAGAGATAGAAAACCTCCAGAGTCATCTAAATTCAGTTGAACCGGCCATACAATTTACTGTTGAACATGAACAGCAGGGCAGCCTGCCTTTTCTGGATGTCCTACTTACAAGGCACGACAAAGGCCTGCAGTCCTCGGTGCACAGGAAGCCAACCCACACAGGACGGTACCTACATTTCGATTCGAACCATCCCATCCCGCACAAAGCATCTGTCGTGACGTCATTACTGAAGAGAGCCGACTCCATATGTTCCTCAAGTGAAGATAAAAGGAAGGAGAAGAACCGAGTCATTTCTGACCTCCAAAAGAACGGCTACCCAAGCTCATTCATCCGGCGCATTATCAGGAAGCAAGAAAGGCAAAACAAAATCCGGTCTATTATTTCCTCAGACGCATGCCAGAAGCGGAAACGTGTTTGCATCCCCTACGTGAGAGGGGTGAGCGAGACGCTCGGTCGCATTCTCGGAAAAGAAGGGGTGCTGACAACGCACAAACCGACCAGCACTATCGGTCGCCTTCTCCCCCGCCCAAAAAACCGGCAGCCCAGAGAAAAGGCCCAGGGCGTCGTGTACAAAATTCCGTGTTCCGTCTGCCCGGCGTCGTACATAGGGGAAACGAAGAACTTCGCGGAAAGGATGAACCAACACAAAGCGGACGTCCGTCACATGAATCGTCAACGCAGCGCCGTGGCCGAACACTGTGAAGGGTGTGACCACCCAATTGACTTCGACAGCACCATTGTATTGGAAACGGAAGCTAACCCACGCAGGAGGCTTCTACTCGAGTCGTGGCACATACAGCAAACACGAGAGAATGTTAATCGTTCCCTGGGGACTCTCCCCTCATCCTACGTCCATGGGCTGCGGCCATTGACCCGCAGGTCCTCCACACAGGGGCTTAAAAAGCCAAGCTGCGCTCGCCCGTAGTCACACCGTGAAGAAGGGGCCGAGCCGGTCCCGAAACGTCGTGTTTTTCCTGTATTTTACTTGGTTGGCGTCACTTACCTTCTCCTAACATGATGCTAGCAGTTTATTTTTCTCGGAGACCATCGAGCTTCGCGGTGAAAACAGCCAAAAACGCGCCAGAAGAAGAGCTTACAAGGAGCGCGCACTCACTTCTGCTGAACGCCTGAAACTGGCGAGCCGGCGATGCCGGTGTCTCAATTGTGCGTCATTTCTGGTCAGGTTTGTTAGTTGTCCAGCACACCGCTAGGGGACTGCGTCGTCTGCTACAGAGGTTTTTGAACGCTTCTAACTAAAATTCTAGACGCTTCACAGCCCTAATATTAAATATAAATATTGTTCATAACATGCACACTTTATCCAGCGCAAAATTAGCCGAAGTAAACTTTCGGTCAAGTAGGCCTTTAAGTCGCTTCACGGCATCGTTACAAGCCGTGTGGTAAGGGGTGGTCGGCCTTTTGTCTATATCAATAAGCCCATAGACATCTTTCATCAACCTCGAGACAAAGTTTGATCCTTGGTCAGTTAACAACTGCCGTGGGACGCCGTGCCGCAGAACGACTGTTTCTACAAAGGCACGTGCCACGGTTTGAGCCTTTTGGTCGGGGAATGCAGTTATCTCAGCGTACTTCGTTAGGTGATCAACGCACACCAGTACGTATTTGTTTGCTATTGTCGTAATTGGAAGTGGGCCTATAGGATATCCCCGCCAACCCTCTCAAAAGGCGTCGAGACTTCCTCGAATTTCTGACGGGAAGCCCACCTGCAGTTTTTCGCAGTTTTTCTTTCCAGGCAAGAACGGCAGTTAGCGCAGTAATCTTTAATGCTTTGCCAGCAGTAGTAGCGTTTCAACCACCTTTGAGTTTTTATTGCTCCAAAATGGCGCCGTGAAAAACCCCCAAGACGTGCGGAACCATCGACTTTGGTACCGCCACTCTCTCCCATACCTGACTAGCCTTCCTTCCTGACCGCATATATGCGTAATGTTCCCTAGTTGTCAGCGAAGTAACAATTGTCAGGGTCCCGGGCGATCCCGTCCGAAATGGCATAAATATTTTCTCTTGCCCTTTGTACGTTCGCTGTTCGGAAAGGACATCTTCTACGAGTACATCTATAGCCGGACAAAACTCATTCATGGTGCGCACCCAGTTAGCTCGGCTTAATGCGTCCGCGTTAGTGTGCACTTTCCCTGACTTTTTTTCTATTTCAAAATCATAATCCTGCAGTTGCAGATTCCATAAGGCGAGGCGCGAGCTTGGGTCCTTTACATTAACAGCCACTTAAGGGTCGGCAGTCGGTCGCTAGCCTGAACTGAAGATATCCGTCGGACGTACGAGCTAGATCCGAACGTCCTTTGCCGAGATCGGACGTCCATCGGACGTACGAACACAATCCGATTTCGGATATCCGTATTCGTACATCCGCCGGACGTACGGACAGTGTCCACTTTTGTATATCCGCATGAGAGACGAGGTGTACGTCCGAAGGATGTAAAGTCGAGTATTTTCCCAGGCCATGAGCATGGACGTTTTTTATTTCACAGAAAATTCGCGTCTTTCGTGTATGTATACTGTTTTATTTGCATCAGTTGGAGGGTTTGACGCAAAGATGTTTGTAAATTAGTGCGATTCCACTCCTACCTGCAGTGCAAGAGCCGCCAACGAGCTAAATTTATCTAAGAGGAGAAGCACGTGTTGCAGAATTTTGCAAGAACTCAATGGCCAGTTTTATATTTATAAAACTTCTCCAAATTAGTGGAGTTGCGCGACATGTCCACCGTTTTGCTAGCTAAACTTGCCATTGAAACCATTCGTAAGTATCAAAACTCCCGTGCATTATGCTATCACCATCATCATAGATGTCAGTTCGCGGTCAGTCCAATCCACGGTGTAGTCCAATCCAATCCATCAGTACGGCTTCGTAGCGCTGTTGATTTGTCGCGTAGTGTGGTCGCGCAGAGCTTTATAGCTCTGTTATTATAATGTGTGGCTTTGTTCGGTCTGTGGACGAAAGTAGTATGTAACTGAGGCAATTCGAAAGATGCGGGAAGCGCCTGAAGCTCTTCGAACACTGGAATCCCGTACTGCGTCGACCTTGGTTTAAAGAAGGCTTAGTGCACATGTGATTGCCTACGCAGGTATGTATCCAGTACAATTCTTGGAACTTGCTTCTAGGACAATGCAGCATGCTCATATAACATTCGTTCACAGGACAGTGGGAGCAGTAAGCGTGAGGAGATGGCCAGGGCTGTGGCATGTTGAAAGTTGCGCGTCCGCGCCGAGGGTGGCGCCCCGGTCGAAACGATTGCAGCGATCCTGGTATCGGCGGTAAACGGGGCCGCAGTTAAGCCTAATAAAAGTGAAATTTTTCGACCACTATCAATAATAAAAACATGCTTATGAACTAAATTATAACCAGCCATAGGTATCAAAAATAATACATCAAACAAATTAGTTGCGAAGATGACGACGCGGGTAACGCGGCAGCAGACAAGCAGACGGCGCCCGGTCAGCCGCGCAAGCGAAAACGGCGACGTCGGCAGGGTTGCCAGGTTTGGCTACTTTGCGCCAAATTGGCTACTTTTAGGACCGCTTGGCGACAAACATTTGAACTTGGCTACTTGGCTACTTTTTGGCTACTTTTGAAATCGAAGTTAGGACTGTAATGGACCTTTTTTTCTGCCAATGATCCATACATCTTTGCTTGAGTGCGTCAGAATGCCATACGCGAACACCTTTATTCTGCGGTGCCAGTCTTTTTGTAAAAAGTTTGCCTGTAATAATGTCCTAGACTTAAAATACTTCTCGCTCCTGTGTCCACTGGCTCCTGTGTTCTCCCAAGCGAGATTCCGCCTACGCTATGCTATGCTGATATGTAGGTTTCCTTGGAACCAGCAATAAGAAATGTCCCATCTCCATTCACTCAATCATGCACTCAATGCGCTTCAGCTAAATAAGGATGTGAATTGCTACTTAGCTGATATACCTTGTTTCCTCAGTTGGATACTCGTTCAAAGCGCGTTGATCGGCCACACATGATGATGCTGAGAATTACAGTCTTGGTTAAAATTTTTCAGGGCAAATACGGTTTCCTTTTAGCCAATTACTGGGTAACGGGGAAGAGCAAAATGCTTTGAAACACGATGACGAAGGCTCATCGTATCGTACAGCGATATCCTGAGAGCCATGAGTTCCCTAGTATACGGCTGATAAGGAAGCCATGTGACCTGAAAAAATTTGACCAAGGCTATGCTTTCTATGTCTTTAGAACATATGAACTGCATGTGGCGATCAGTCTAGTTTTGCAATATAAAACTGAAAAAAGATCACAGGAGAGAAACGGAAAAAGAAATGGGCGCATCAAATCAAACCCTTGTTTATGGAGCAGTGAAGAAATTTCATGCAAAAAACATTGCCAGGCATGCCATATATATATATATATATATATATATATATATATCTGGGAATTAAAATTGCCATGGAACACCAATTATTTCTCCTCTGAAAAGAAGAAAAACTGTTCTGATTACTTTTCCCACACTCTCCCTTCGTTTCCGAGCTTCTGTACCATGGTGTTCATGTATTTCCTTTCATTTGATTTGCGATGCTTTTGTAATTCAGAGTTATTCGCATTCACAAATTGCCCTGCGTCCTGCAGGAATTATATATTTCTTGCTCCCTTTATGCTTCTGGTGACGCTTTTCTGCAACCTTGGCGCTACTTTTGGCTACTTTTGACACTTCGGCAGCTGGTTGGCTACTTTTTTGGCTACTTTTCAGCTTTTTGTGGCTACTTTTAAAATTTAGGACCTGGCAACCCTGGACGTCGGCGATATTCGCACTGCAGCAGCGTCATTGGCGTCATGTCGAGTCACACAGTGAGCTTTTCTTGGAGTCTTTATACTAAGAACTAGCACTGCAGCATATTATGTTGTCCCTAGCCCAACGCACTGTGATTTCTTCTACACGAGTCAAAGGTTGAAAATTTTCTCTGCCTTTCTCTGCGTGTGTTTTTCATAGCCACAGACTGATGCGTTTCAATACAGGTCAGATGTTTTACTTCCCTGCTATTTACCTAAATCTCTTACAAAGTCGCGTACAAACGTATATTCAGTCATGTAGCATTTTATTATGTATACTGTACCTTGATACCTTTTTTTATCCCCTATATATTCTCTGTGCGCTCATGTCTTCTAGGTTTACATAATGGCGCTTTTTTTATTTTGATTTTTAGGATGCCTGTTACTGATACTGCAATGTCACTCATACTTAAAATCACTTTTTGGACATCGATTGTCACTGCTGATGTTCTTTTAATAAATTGTTCTTTGTACAAAACCATTTACGCTTTTCGTTCTCGATCGAGCGCAGTGCTAAGCAGTCGCGCCGCTCGCCACCATACACCATGCTACATCAACAGACACATAGAAATACAAAAGCGAGTGAGCAGATTCCGTAAGTACTTAGGAAATCAAGCGTGAATGCAGCGCGGGATCAGTTAATCACCACTATTTACAAAGCTTGGATCGAGCTAGCGGCCGCCAGCACCAGGAACGCGCGAGTACAGTGCACTGTAGCGCGAGCAACCGGCCACAACCAGCCGCCTCAGTTCTTTCCTTCCTCCATGAGCCGCCTAAACGCGCGCCGCCATATTGGATTTTTGATGCGTTTACCGCCTCTCCCAGGTGCCGCCACCATCGCCTTCGAAAAAAAAAACGTCCCCATTGGCTCTATGAGAGTGTCACTCCCTTGAGATGGCTTCCACAAGTGTGTGCTGTTCTCACACTTTCGGGAGCCCTCAACTCGCACGGCTAATTCCCACTCCTCTTCAAAGTTGCGGGACGGAGTATTTTCGCATCTTGTTAATTTTTAAGGCATCGCTAGGTTCACTGTGCCTAAAGAGTGACAACGCGCGAAAGACAGACCATAGGAAGCACGTGTAGTTCGCAGTGGTTCGCGACGGAAGCTTTGCGGCTTTCTGTGCACAGTTGCGTACAGTGCTGCACAGGTTAGTGCCCTAAGGCCCATGAGAATAAATAAAGAACAGATACATTGTCAAATATGGTGTGGAAAAGTGAGTGCTGTTATTGCCTTATACTTATTGAGGTGTTTGTTAAAGTGCATTTTCTGTTATACTTGCAGCATTAAACACTTCTATTAATTTGTTCCAATGTTTTTACTTGGGCTGCTGCATTGTGCCATTTGTTTCACATGACATATGCTTACCGCGTTCTTTTTATTTCAGAAATCCTGTGGGTGAGAAGATTACGGATGTGTGTCCCAAGCTTGCCACATTTGAAGAGTCGCATTTAAGAAATTTTCCGAATATAACCCATTGCTCTGCTGATGTATCATCAACCACAATAAAATATGCGTGCTATGCATCAAATTGTTTTTGGTTTTATTGCATCGCGCGGATTGAAAAAGCACGCGTGCACCATATATGCGAATATTCGAGAAAGATCCGCCAATGGACGTACTCAACTGGACGTCCGTTGGCGGGCGAACCGTATACCTTTGGCCACCTTTCGGACGGCCGACGGACGTCTACCGGCTGTTTGCGGATGTTCAGCGGACGTACAGAACATCCGAAACAGACCTCTGTCGGCCGTCCGAAGGATATCGGTGGTTGCTTGGGACCGAAAGTGCCGTACGGCCCAAACTACCGCAAGGCCCTCGCGCTCAGTGGCACTGCACTGCTGCTCAACTGGGCTGAACTGTTCGCGAACGAGATAGGATGGTGGTGGTGGGGAAAAGCATTTATTATATGTACGAGAGGTCGTTTGGGAGGTGACCCCTAGTGGGCCACCCCCCTCACAAGACTAGGTGGGGTCCCTATTCCGGGACCCCATTTGACTCTACCGCAGCTCGGGTACGCCGGACCATGGCCTGTTGGGCCGGGAGGTTGTGGCAGCCGAGCAGGGCCACCTCCCAGTCCTCTCGCGTTGGGTTGGGGTGGGGGGTGAGGGAAAGATAGCTCTTGCATGCCCACACCATATGGTAGGTGTCAGCCACCTTCGTACAGTATGAGCAGAGGCCAGAAAAGGAACTGTTGAAGTGTTTCAGCACTGCCGGGCACATAGTGTATTAGTGACCCAAGAAACCACCGATATCCTTCGGACGGCCGACAGAGGTCTATTTCGGATGTTCTGTACGTCCGCTGAACATCCGCAAATAGCCCGTAGACGTCCGTCGGCCGTCCGAAAGGTGGCCAAAGGTATACGGTTCGCCCGCCGACGGACGTCCATTTGAGTACGTCCATTGGCGGATCTTCCTCGAATATTCGCATATATGGTGCATGCGTGGTTTTTTCACTCCGCGCAATGCAATAAAACCAAAAACAATTTGATGCATAGCACGCATATTTTATTGTGGTTGATGATACACCAGCAGAGCAATGGGTTACATTCGGAAAATTTCTTAAATGTGACTCTTCAAATGTGGCAAGCTTGGGACAAACATCCGTAATCTTCCCACCGATAGGATTTCTGAAATACAAAAGAACGTGGCAAACATCAGTCATGTGAAACAAATGGCACAATGCAGTAGCCCAAGTAAAAACATTGGAACCGATTAATAGAAGTGTTTAATGCTGCAAGTATAACAGACAATGCACTTTAACAAACACCTCAATAAGTATAAGGCAATAACAGTTCTCACTTTTCCACACCATATTTGACAATGTATCTGTTCTTTATTTATTTCCATGGGCGTTAGGGCACTAACCTGCGCAGCACTGTACGCGACTGTGCACAGAGAGCCGCAAAGCTTCCGTTGCGAACCACTGCGACCTCAAGTGCTTCCTATGGTCTGCCTTTCGCGCGTTGTCACTCTTTATATAGGCACAGTGAACATAGCGATGCCTTAAAAATTAACAAGATGCGAAAACACTCCGTCCCGCAACTTTGAAGAGGAGTGGGAATTAGTCGCGCGAGTTGAGGGCTCGCGCAGCTGTGTGATGTAGGCTCCCGAAAGTGTGAGAACAGCACACACTTGGGGAATTCATCTCCCCGCGCTTACTGCTCCCACTGTCCTGTGAACGAATGTTATATGAGCATGCTGCATTGTCCTAGAAGCAAAGTTCCAAGAAGTGTACTGGATACATACCTTCGTAGGCAATCGCATGTGCACTAAGCCTTTTTACACCAAGGTCGACGCAGTACGGGATTCCGGTGTTCCAGAAGAGCTTCAGGCGCTTCCCGTATCTTTCGAATTGCTTAAGTTACATACAACTTTCGTCCACAGACCGAACAAAGCCACATTTTATAATAACAGAGCTATAAAGATCTGCGCGACAACACTACGCGACATATCAACAACAGCGCTACGGAGCCGTACTGATGGATTGGATTGGTCTGACCGCGAACTGACATCTATGATGATGGTGATAGCAGAATGCACGGGAGTTTTGATGCTTACGAATGGTTTCAATGGCAAGTTTAGCTAGCAAAACAGTGGACATGTCGCGCAACTCCTCTAATTTAGAGAAGTTTTATAAATATAAAACTAGTCATTGAGTTCTTGCAAAAATCTGCAACACCTGCTTCTCCTCTTAGATAAATTTAGCTCGTTGGCGGCTCTTGCACTGCAGGTAGGAGTGAAATCGTACCAATTTACAAACGTCTTCGCGTCAAACCCTCCAACTGATGCAAATAAGACAGTATACATACACGAAAGACTCGAATTTTCTGTGAAATAAAAAACGTCCATACTCATGGCCTGGGAAAATACTCGACCTTACATCCTTCGGACGTCCACCTCGTTTAAGAGCGTACGTTGTTGGGCTAGTCGGTCAATCATGGTGAATACAAGGGGGGGTACTGCGCACAAAAAGACAAGGACAAGAAGATAACACAACAAGCGCAGACTCGCGACTAACTTTATTTGAAAACACGATACTCCTTTTATAGTTTCAAACTGTCACATCACACACATGTGGAAACCAAAAACCTTTCTTCATTCTGATACAGTTTGATAGACGGGTCACTTACGCAATCTTTATCCTTCTGTTTGATACAGAACGCCTCCGCCAACTCACGCGCCACCTGGTCACGGCTCCTCCTCAAAACTTTTGTATCTGTCAGCAAAGGCAGGCAAGGGTTATTGCGCGTAGCATCCGGGCATGCGCCTCTAATGCGGATATACCTCGTCTCTAATGCGGATATACAAAAGTGGACACTGTCCGTACGTCCGGCGGATGTACGAATACGGATATCCGAAATCGGATTGAGTTCGTACGTCCGATGGACGTCCGATCTCGGCAAAGGACGTTCGGATCTAGCTCGTACGTCCGACGGATATCTGTGGTTGCTTGGGGAAGTCTTAGCAGAAGACGCTCGCCGGCTTCCCCAGCCCTTTGAGAGGGGTCGGGTACTTGAGGTGAGAGTCTTGGTAGTGATTCACGATGTCTTTAAATTTCAGAAGGGGTTCGTTGTCCAGATCCTGATCGGTAAGGTCGTCGACAGGGGCCCGAGAAGTGAGTGCGCGGGCGCCTGAGTCTGCAGCCTCGTTTCCTTGTATACGCCCGCGCTCTCCGATTCTCTGAACAAGAGCCCTCTGGGACTCCAGGTCCAAGCAGGCGGGCAGGATCGCCTCCCAGCCCTCTCTCGTTGGCTGATTTATTCTATTCATTCCCGGATTTTCCTGGCAGGTCCCTACCATATAATATGCGCCTGCCCACATATCACAAAACTTACCGTACCCCGAAAAAGTCGGGTCTATGTGTTTTAAAATCGCGGGGTAAGGAAATGACCCCGTTTGCAGCCTTGTGAGGTGTCGTTCCTCAAATCTATCTTGGGGCTTTGGCGGCCTTAGGAACGTTTGCTTACTGAGGAGCAGATAAGCTGCGATGTCCGCATAAGTCGAAAGCGGATTCTGTTCAGGAGTCCCGACAGAGTCTGGGAACTCAGTGGAACTCCGGGGGAGAGACGCTCGGGCGGCTGTGTGCGCCCGAGCGCACACAGACATTTTGTGTTCGTGACCATCGTGATCTATAGTCATGTGTATTTCTAGTAAGAAATAAGCAACGAATAATGCACCTGAAACCCTTAAAAACTTTCGCTTATTTTTTAAAGCCATGAGTACAGTAAACGGAAGCGTACGCTAAATTTTCCGCATGGCGAGGGTCGTGTTTAGTGCGGAGCTGCACTTCGCAAGATGGACGCGGAGTGAGTATGAGTGGATTTGTTGCTGCGTTTACTGCATCGCTTTATTTGGACAGGTTAGTGAAAAAACATTCTCTACCGCTTGAAACAGACACTGTGCTCTGCTTTGTGCCACCTAACGTGGTCTCAAAGGTGTATTGTAGATGTTGCGTGCGATGGAAATGGATTGCTGTGGCGAGCTGTGTACAACTTTCATCCTCCACCTTGTGGTTTCAAGCTGCCTATGCTCCATAACTTGTTCATGTTGAAGGTGCAGCGTTGACACGCAACTAAACAGAACAGGACGAGTGCTGACGCGCGATTCCCTTGCCGCCGCGGTTGTCGCCGAAGCGGCGAGCGTCGTTTGTTTAGTTCCAACGGTCTGCACATGCGCGAGGCGCAGACGCGTGCTGGCGCTTGGTCTACTTGGTTGCGCCGCGCTCGCGCCGGCGCCGGAAACGGCTCACTGGTTTGCGGTCGGTGTACACCAATCAGAACGCAGTTCTCTCGGCTTCCGGCTTCGCGAGCTGAGCGCGAGCGCGAGTACCATGACGAGTACCAGCGACAGGAGGCGACAGGCCATTGACTAGCGTATGTTTTGCGACGCTTGTCGCGGCGCGGCGCTGGCCGCGTAGGCGTTGCGCTCGTACGCCTCGGATGGGCCCATGGAGATGTGCTTCATACGTCGACCCGGAAGGGGATCGGTCCAGTTTCCCGCTTTGCGGTTGCTGCGCGGCTGCGCTCCCCCGTGTATTGCGGTGGAGCATGCCTTTGCCTCAGTAGGTTCGGCGGCCTGGTCGCCGAGCCTACTGAGGCGAAGACATGCTCCACCGCTACCGTTGTACCAGCTTATGCGTCAGATAGATTCGACACGACTTTTGCTACGGTATAATCTAAAAATTTTAATGTTGAATATCCTGTTTGCTCGATCTGCCCGTTAATGAGAACTCTTTCTTTACTTGGCTGTGTGCGTAACAAAAAACTTGCCGTCCAGCAGTCTTAAGTCGGTCATCAAAAGTCTGTGCAACACTTGAGAGAACGGAGACGTACTGGTGACCGACGGCCCATGCCCAATACAACATGCATCTCACCAACCAAAACTGTGCGTAATACATGATATGATCCAGTATGGCCAGAACTGTGCAATACATGATATTATCCAGTATGGTCATACTGGACCATATCATGTATTACGCACAGTTCTGGTTGGTGAGATGCATGTTGTATTGGGCATGGGCCGTCGGTCACCAGTACGCGTCCGTTCTCTCAAGTGTTGCACAGACTTTTGATGACCGACTTAAGACTGCTGGACGGCAAGTTTTTTGTTACACACACAGCCAAGTAAAGAAAGAATATGTGAAGGCATGTCTTCAAGAAACAGAAGCTGGTAAAATGAACAGGAAGTCAATAGCAGTTGAATACGAAGCCACGCTACTACTACTGCTAGCAATCTTTGGAGAAGACAAAGAGCTGGTCTACAAGCTAACAGAGGTAAAAACTGACAAATGCACTTTGCGTCTATCATTGCCTTGCAGTCGCCGCACGTTAATGCACAATGCGAAATGTTCCATTAATTTATTGCTCTCAGTAACGAAGTGAGCACTGTGTTTTATAAGGGCAGTCCAGTGACTGCTTTAATACCACGTCTCTGGCATTTGTACTTGGGTAACAGAAAAAGCTGGAAGGTTTATCTCAACCTTGCCCATAAAAGAAAATTTATCATCAAAGCCAGTGGAGTTGCTGTGGTGCGTTTTAGCGTTTGATGCAGTGCTAACTGATATTAAGTGAATTCCCGCGTGTGTTCAGGGCCAAATGCAATTGCTCTTTCATTACACATCACTGACCGATCCTAACGCTTATACACATTTGAACTGAACTTTTCATATTACGAAATGGCCAGTGACGATAACTTGGGGGATCTGCCAAGCTGTCCTTTCATCTGCGTAAAAGGTAACATAGCTGATTACTGAATGAAGGATTAGTTCAGAAAAAAATGCTGCAGAATGCACTAAACGATGCTAGCTTGTCCAAAATGAAAATCTTTATAATATTAGACAAATATATAGAATTTACTAAAAGATGCTTGCTGCTAACTTAAACGCTCAGTGATGACTGTGGACTCGATGTGCTCACAATAGGCCAATGCCATCTTCGTATTTGTTATCTCTTCCTTGTTTTTCACTTATCCTCCTCAACCTAATGGTCGTGAACCCACCCCCCGGAATGAGGGGACTGTACATGTAACTGACAGACATCATGAAAACAGAGGAACAAGGCCAATAATAAATCTTCCTTCCAACTCTTTTCCAGGACGGACGTTTCTTACTGCCAAAGCATTCACAGTCTGCATGGACAGCCATCCAGTGCTTCATGCATCCAGTCCAGGAGAGGCCTTCAAGTTGCCGTTCTTTTCCCACTTCACTTTCAACATCCAGTACTGGAAGGAGACGAGCCTGTGCTTGGAATTCACACAGAGGTAAGAATCAAAGCCAATGTTCACTCACTTGTATACTTGACTGACGTTACAGCACGCCCTGTGCAAATGCATAGTGCAGTCTACCAATCTCATGAAACCTTATTTATAAGATTGGTCACTGCGCTGCCTAAGTCAGAGTGTGTGAAGAAAAACCACTTCAGCTGAAAAGCTTTTTGAACGTTTCGCGCGTTCATCAAGTTCAACTGTCCATGAAGTTCGCTTATAAAGGTGAAAGTTAACATTGTGCTTTTGAAAATTTCTCCAATTCGGCAATGACCAATTCGGCAATGGTCGGATGCAGTAATCGCTAAAAATATTTAGGCAGTGTGCTGTCATATAGAAGCAGCACCGAAGTAAGAAATTTGCCTTTAGGTAGGGAGTTTTAGCAACATTGTAGTACAGGAAATGAATAATTGATTTACCATTGACTGATGTAATAACATGCTCTCATTATCCAGTCTCATTTTTGAAAATATGTGTCACAGTGCGAGACATCATAAAAAAAACCTCTTATCTCTAGTAAGTAGTACAGTAGCAGCTTGGGGTCACACCTGTGTGCCGTTTATTAGTTCTACTGGGAGGCTAATGCAAGAGCATACAGACAGGGATGCAGTCTAGCAAACATCAAGGTCTGAGATTCGATTACCTAACTATACAATGCCGTCGCTGTGTGTGGTGTTGCCGCCGAAATCAAGTTAACTTATACACCATCAAATACACCAACTGTGCCTGTATTTGATGTATGCATAAGAAGTGCGAGAAGCGATTTTTTATAAATATAAAATTCTGAAAAGTCAGCTCAATGAGATTTCAGATGCGTATTTTTGACGGTCAATATCTTGAACCATACTGCCGATTAAAAAAATTTAAAAACAGGTGACATTGGAAGTTGACAGCAATCAATATTGCACTATAACCTAGCCTCTAAGATCAAAAGTACAAAAGTCTATCGAAGTTGATCATTTAACTACTGATACATTTGAGGTACATAACGTCTCTCTTGCTGTACAGTCCAGCTCAGCAGACCGCACCGACGTAACTTAGTATTTAAAATAAAAATCTGCGAAAGCTACAAAAATCACCCTGTGCCTAAATTGTCAATGAGAAGAAAAACATATATCTGTCCCGCTCTTTGCCCGCCGCATTTTACGCACACACTTAAGGTAATGGAATTAGGATACGGCATTCAGGCTTTGTTTTTTGATTGGAGAGCGGTGCGTTCTGTCTTGGGATACTGTTGTAGCAAGAAGAGAGGCAGAAAAAGCCCCCTCTGTAATGCGAAAGCCCTGAGGGTAAAATAAATGAAATGAAATGTTTTGATAAAGCACGTTGCACCTTGCTTTATCTATTCAATCCTCCTCATTCATGCGGCCACATGTACTCTCGGGGCTAAAGTTCCTAGGATGCATGAGCTACGAACGAAGCCGACAGCTTTATTATTACCAGCCGTATCAAAACCTCACTTGTGGAAATGAAAGTCAATCTCAAGTTTTTTAATATGTAGTAGTAAAATGATGTGGTCACTGAGAAACATGGCGCTTAAATGGCTTTACTAGAGTCCTAGAGACTGCTCTTTCCGATGGTTTGTGTATGGCTGCAAACTCCACAAACACATGGGCCCCATAAACAATGAGAATGTAGAAGCATCATATGCTTTTTCCGCCTTGCAGTACCTGGGACTCATGCTGATGTACAGTTTTCGATAAAATGAACCTTGCTGCTCTGTCGTTATGAGGAGCTTGCCAAGGAGGTTCGAGCAGAAAAGTGACACCTCAGAAAGCTAGAGTTTTATTTCCAGGTGGGGACAGGTAAAGTTAGTGTTTTTTTTTTGCTTACATAGTGGATCATACATGGCGGAGCTACATAGTGGATCATACATGAAACCTGACTTTTTTAACACATCTCAGTTTATTTCGCTGGTGTCGGAGTGGTTGTACAAGTGTGCAACATGTCTATTTTTGCCTTTCAACTATGTAAAGTAAGTTTTTAGTTCTTGTGCCTCGTTGTTATTCTTAGCTCGTGCCTCTTTGTTTCAGAGTTATTGCAGCTATTAACCCTGAAAGAGGAATGAAGGTTGAAAAAACAGGCGAAAACAGGCTAAAGAGAATGGATTTGAATACGCTTGGTATTGCAGTGGTAAAGTTCTAGTCCGAACTAATGAAGAATCCGCACATGTTGTCCATGTGGAAGGTGACCTGGCAAAGCTTGTCTCGTGAGAGCACTTTTTCACTTGAAGTGTTTTTCTTTTTTAATATAAAAACTCTTAACCAGCATGAACGGTTACTCCAAACCAAGCGACCTGAATGCGACTGTTGCAAAAGAATCTGCTTTGTCACTTTTGCATATTAATATGCAATCTGCAAGAGGAAGACAAGAAATTTTTCATGAGTTTCTAAATGAATTTCAATCTAATTACACAGCAATTATGATCACAGGGACATGGCTTCATGATCATGAATGTTTTTCTCTTAGCGGTTATCATACTTTTCACCTGAATTTAGTTAGTAGGCAGGGCGGGGGCGTTTGCTTGCTAGTGTTGGATAGCATGCATTGTGAGAAAGAAGATGAAATAATTGTGTCAACAGCTCCTTTCCGTGCGCACTGGCAGAATTCTATTTGTTGTGGTTTAGCGTCCTCCAGATGGCAATATTGATGAATTTTTTTAATGTATAGAGAATGTCTTTGATTTTGCACATGTTTGTGGTTACACTGTTTTTGTAGGTGGCGATTTCAACATTAATATAGATGAAAATTCTCCTCGACAAACTCGTGTGTTGCTTCTTCTAGAATCTTATTTCCTCCGAAATGTCATTAAATTGCCCACACGTGTTACCGCCCGTCAGCAACAATTCTTGACCTGTTAACTGTTAGCAAGTCGACTGCACTTATATCAGCAGATGTCACTGACAGTTCCCTCAGTGACCATCTTCCAGTTTACTCAATTTGTAATCATGATGTCAAAAATACCAACCCTACCATGAAAATACAAAAGAAAATGCAGCATATTAATCATGATACGCTAGATACTTTCAGAAGCGCTATTAGGAGGTTCGACTGTGGGTCTGTACTCAAATATACAAATGCTGATAAAGCATTTAATATCTTCTTAGAACAGTTCATTTCAATTCATAGAGAATGTTTTCCATACAAGAAGGTTAAAGCAGCTAAGAATGCTCACAAGCCCTGGGTCACGTCCCATATCCTTAAAATGATTTCAAAGAAAAACAAACTGTATCAGAAATTCCTTAAAAGTCGCGACTCAGAAGATTTCCTAGTCTTCAAACAACATCGGAATAAACTAAATGCTATCCTAAAGAAAGTGAAAAATGACTACCACATCAATGGCATCACAGAGAAAAAAATCGTTTGGAAAAGATTAAACAACTGTTGTGCAAGGAGCAATCAAATGTGCCTAGCAATTTAATTATTGATAACGAGACATCTGCTGGGGAAGAACTAGCTGACAAATTCAATGACTGCTTTGTTTCGCTTGTAGATTCTGAACATGATCCTAGTGCTCTTGACTACATAGATAATTATACGTCCAACACTCTCTTTCTTAGTTCGTGTGATGACACGGAAGTGCTGTCAGTCTTCAGGCATATGAAAACTAGTAAAAGTGAAGGCTCGTTTGGAATTAAAATGCAACCAGTTTGCATGTTATAGACATTATTTGTCCTATTTTAACTTGCATTTGTAACTTAGCCCTAGATACAGGTGTATTTCCTTCTGAAATGAAGAATGCAAAAGTGATTGTCTTACACAAAGGTGGTTCTAAAGAGGTTCTCAATAATTATAGGCCCATATCTATTTTGCCAATATTTTCCAAGGGCTTAGAGCAAATAATTTTTGTACGCCTGTCTGATTTCCTTGAAAAATACAATGTCATTGCAATGAAACAGTTCGGATTTAGGCAGCACTCATTCACCGAACTGGCACTGCTCTGACAAGAAGAACTCATTCTCACTAACATCAAGAACAAAATGATCACATTACGAATATTTGTAGCAACTTGTAACTTGCCCAGCAAGACGTCCTTTTAAGAATATTTGTAGACTTCTCAAAAGCCTTCGACAGAATAAGCCATAGTACCCTTCTCTTAAAACTTTCAGCGTATCGTATTAGGAATAAGATGCTTAATTTAATTTCCTGTTACCTCAGTAACCGCGAACAGTCTGTCACTGTTGATAATTTTCAGTCTGCTCATGAGCCTGTTAAACATGGAGTTCCCCAGGTAAGCTTGCTGGGTCCTCTGCTATTCAATATATATATATATTAATGATCTAATACACATAAAGAAGTTGAGTATGTAATGTATGCAGATGACACCAGCTTCTTTTTGACTAGCCTAGATGTAAATGGCTTAGTGGCAAAAGGAAATGAAGTCTTGGGTAAACTTCATCTATGGTCTATCAAAAATTCTCTCTTAGTTAACTCAAGTAAAACAAAAGCTGTATTTTTCAGAGCCAAAAACATGAATTGTAACCTAGAAAATGCTCTGAGATTGGGAGTGAATGAAATTCAAATAGCTGAGGCAGTAAAATCCCTGGGTGTTTACTTTAATGAATACATGCTGTGGGATGCTCATATTGAGCATCTACAGACCAAACTGTCTCGTACAGTCGGAATTCTTAGAAAACTGCAATATATATGTTACCTGAGAGAACCAAGCTTCTTTTGTATCTTGCGCTATTCAAATCCAAAATAAGATATTGTTACTATTGGTAGCACTACAGCCACCAATAGTAACAAACTCTTACGGCTACAAAAAAGCACGCTGAAAGCAATAGCAAATGTGCCTTCTTTTTCATCTTCTGGTGCTTTATACTCAAAATATCACATAATCAGACTTTCCTCGTTTTATGATTTCTGCCTCCTCCAACTGTACAAATCTTTCTCTGAACGTCGAATGCTGTTCTTAGAAGAAACTATCAACTTGCGTGAAAATACACACACCCATCAAACTCACCATCATGAACCCTGGTATGTTCCACGTCCTCATACTAATTATGGATTTCCTACTTTGCGTAACCGATCTGGCCTACCGAATTCTTCTGTTTGTTTGCCTTCGTACCAACAGATAAAAACTTTATTTTCATAATAGCATTTTTCACCGTATGTAATATTTCTTTTTGCGTTCATTAATATGCCTCTGTACCCACTAGCCTTGCCTTTGCGATGCCTTGATTGCTATTTGTTTTGGAAAGTCTTTGCATTGGAATGTTTTTCTTTGTGTGTGTAATGCAAAATATATTATGTTTATTATACTCATTTCGGTTGCGGATAAGCTGTGTATTCATATTGTTCAATTTTCTTTTTTTGTTCAGATTGTGAACTAAGTGCTTTGTATGAAACTACATACCTCTTCATTATCCTTGCCGCCGATGTAGTTTAGGGGAAGGGAGCGTCATCAAGCCGCTATATTGCTGCTTTTTTTCCCTTCTCCTTAGCCATGTGATGTCTACATGCCTGAAGTAAAGTTGACTTGACTCAAACTGTACAGAAATTTCGCATAGATTATCGGTAAATATTAAAAAAGTAACACTGTAAAATAAGTGAAGAACTGAAAAACAGAAAACAGAACTGTACAGGCATTTTCTGGCAGGCCAGCTTCCAGAAAATGTCTGTTCTTTTTCAAAAAAATTTTTTACAGGCCTTGGCAGCCCGCAGTCCAGACTAAGTAGTGGAGCACAGGATCTCGGTCCCGTGCTGTGTTGCGAAATATTCGATAAGCTGTGAGGGAGACCCAACCCAGCTCGTAATTTCGACAAGCTCCTTGCGAGTCAGGTAGGATATATTGTGCCTGAAGGTGAGAGGCCGCCAGGGTGATGGCCACCTCCTCAGCATCAGTTGTTCTTATGGCTCTGAAAGTGAGCCTGCCCACCTGTCTGCTGGTGTATGACCGCCGCCGTGTACCACCCCCACCTGGAGCGGTGCAGGCCGGCCACGTTCATATAAAAGATGCAGAGTTTGTTGCCATAATGGCGGTGGAGGGCATCTGCCCGCACCTGCCGTCGGCCATTATGGTCTTCTTTGGACATTTTCGTAGGAAGGGGTCGAACATGGAGGGTGCACCTCCACATTTCGGGCACTCGTACCCTTTCCTTGATGTGAGTTGTGTTGAATGTATAGCCAGTCCAAAAGGGGATGAGTGGACACAGTCTGGGCAAGATGTGTATTGGTTGGTGAGGTGCACTTCATGCAGCTCCTGATAGGTGTTTACCACCCCCAGCGTGAGGAGCCTCGCATTGAATATGGAGATCGGCAAGTCGAGTGCCCGTTTGATGATCTTACGGAGGGTGACCTCCAAGACATCTTCATCCTGCTTGCGCAAGTGGAGGTAGGGGGTCGAATAGAGTATTCTACTCGTAATGAAAGCAAGTGCGAGTCGCAGCGCATCTCTGCTTCATAGACCTCCGAGTTTGTTGGAGAACCAATGGACCAAGTGGCCCACCTGGTTGCCAACCTTGCGCAGTTTGGCCAGTGTTGTATCGGCGCGACGTGTTCTGCTAATAAAGAGCCCGAGAACTCTGATCTCTGACACCTCGCGGATGGGACCGCTGGCAAGGGGGAGGGAGATGGGGATTTCTAACTTCGGCGATGGCCGAGTATGCACAAATTCTGATTTCTGTGGCGAGCTCTGGAGGCCACAGTACGTGGCATAGTCGTCAACTATGTCAGCGGCTGCTTGCAGGCATTCCTTCATGCGACACACATTGACCTTGGGTGGCCCCAATAGTGATGTCGTCGGCATACAGCGTATGCTGGATGCCTTTGACATTGGTCAGTTTAGAGGGGAGGTGAAGCATTGCTAAGTCGAGGAGCAGAGAGGAAAGTACAGCACCTTGTGGTGTACCCCTCGTGCCCATAGTGTAGGGGCCGTGCTCTTCATCCTGGATACGAACGAAGGCCTGGCGATCCGTGAGAAAGTGTTTAGTGTAGTTGAAGGTGTTGGTGCCACAGCCATTGTCACTCAGGTGAGCTAGAATGTCTCTGTGCTTTGCATTGTCAATGGCCCCTTAAGGCCCAAGACTAGGACTACCTTGTCGTTATGGGGGCACTCGACGGGAGTGAGCACTTCATGTTTTACTTGTAGGAGTATGTCTTGAGCTGACTATGCAGCCTAAAACCAAACGTAGTATCTGCGAAGGTGTTGCGATTTTCTAAGTATTCCATAGTTTTCATGAGTTTGCCCACACAAGATGTCAGGGAAATGGTTTGGAGGTCATCTGTATTGATTGGTTTGCCGGCCTTCGGGAAAAAAGGTGACAAGCACTGCTTTTTATTCTGTGGTCTCCTTGCCAGACGGCATTTATGTATTCTAAGAGTGCTTCTTATGCTGGATCCGGCAGGTTGGCCAAAATTTTGACCATTACCTTTTCCCCGCTCAGCGCCATGCCTCATTTCATTTCGGCAACAGCCGCCCGTAGGTCAAGGAGTTAAAATCGCCGATCGAGATCGGGATTCTCTCTGCCTGCATAGAGATGTTCCGACCCACGGGGGGGGTCTTGTTACTGGCACAGATATTGATCCCGTAATGTCTGCGCCAGCTGGTCCGTATTGCCCTTGAAGTTGTGAATTGTTTTTTGAAAATGTTTTGGGGTTTCGGTGCATGTTTGGGTGGGGTCGATCAGACTACAGATGAGCCTCCATGAGTTGCGACTAGACATTTGCCTAGCGGCCAAATTGCAACCATCCACCCAGTTGGAGTCAGCGAGCTGGGCAGTGTAGTCCGCCGCCTGTTGGGTAATGTCGAGAATTCGAAGCTGAAGCTTCCAGTTGTGTTTCTGGCGACGCCCTCTCTTTGTGAGACTACAACAAGCCTCCCAGAGATGAAGGAGATGGTTATCCACATTTGTCACCTTATCCGTAAGGTGAATTTGCTTCTCGTGCTTGCGAAGATTTTGTAGAAGGGTGTGGACCCAAGAGGAGTAGTCGTTTTGTAGCAGACTCTACGAGGGCAAGGACTGCCGGAAAGCTGTCCAGTCTGGGAGTCATGCCTGATTTAGGGGTCGGTTTAGGAGACTGGTATTAAGAATGGTATTGATGATGCAGTGGTCACTGCTGAGGGTGTCCTCAGTGTTGATCCAGTCTGCGTGTGTAATGTTGCAAGTGTGGGTAATCGGGGCAAGTGTGCCAATTGACAAAGTTACCCACTCTGGTTGAGATTGGTCGGTTTGGAGGGTGATGCCTCGCGTGGAGATAAGCTCCGTCAGCTTTCTGCCATGCATTTCCTCCTTGCGGTAGCCCCACATCCGACTGGCAGCGTTGAAATCACCCACAATCAGAAGGGGGTTGCGTCCTGCCACCTTCAGTGCCTTACTGAAGATGGCGGAAAAAATTCTATTTTTAAGCTTAGAGGGGCAGTAAACATTACGAATGTGTACGGAAGGGTTACTTCTTTTCAGGGGGAAGACGGATATCATTCCGTATGAGTAGGGCAGATTTAATTCGAGATCGACCTCTTGCGCTGTGTAGCTTTTGTGGACAAGTAGACGGGTGGAGCGGTCTTGCTGGTACGTGCTATATCCCGACAGCTTAACCGCCGCTCCAGATTTCTGGAGGGCGACGACAGCCGTCGAGTGCTGAAACGTCTCGAGATAGAGACGAAGATGAGCGCGTTTTTTTGCGGTCTTTGAAACAGTACCGCGCTCGCTTCGAAGTGTCGGCCGCCTCGATGAAAGGCTGACTGAAATCTGAATATCTCAGCAATGGGGCCATTACCAGGTTTTACTTTAGTTCCCCGAACGCCGCCTGTGCGTCATCCAACCATACGAAGTCAGTGTTTTTTGCTGTTAGTGCAGTCAATGGCTTTGCTACAAAGAAGGGCTTCTGGCTTGCTAGCTGGGGCAGGGACGTGACTTCAGCAGCTAATGTTTACATGCGCCGAAAATGGCAGCCGAGTCTTCCTGGGCGCTCCGCATTCTTGGGGCAAAGCCATCCCCGGCCGTTTGCCGGGAGATATGGTGAGAGCATGTTTGACCCCCGGCCTGCGGAGAGATTTCAGACATCGTCCACGTGGTTTGGAACTGCCCCGAGCAACGTAAAGCATACCGTCTACAGGAACTCAGCCATTAGCTGGGTGAGGCGAATCTGACTCGCACAGAGCTCCCCTTTCAGTGCCAGCTGATTGGTCAGGCCTGGAGGGCCGTATTTGCCAATCGTTTCCCGGACCTGGGTGAACCACACGCGTAATTACTCTATATTAATGAAGTTTATTCTCTCTCTCTCGGCTTGTTCCGCTGCCCGGAACCAGAAGTCCAGCGGCAGGGCGTGACGGACCTTCCCATGCGCCTGCCGCTGGAGGCAACGAGAGTGTGCGGCCCCTAACGGCCATAACCACGCACGACAATGGCTGGATCCCAAAGAGTCTCACCGAAGGTGGCACTACCGTCGCTACTTCCGCGTCTCCAATGAGGGAGCTTACCCTATAGCTCAGCCTGCGCACTCCTGACGCGTCATGGGGCAGTGGTGGCTTTTTGGGGAAAGAAAAATGTATACAACGGGCAATTTGTGGGACAATGTGTTCAGAAATAGACATTATAGAAGGATAAAACTAAAAAAAAAAACAGCAGATGGTAACAGTGGGGCAGTCTGCGGAATCCTGTATTACTCCACTGACCAATCACAACAGTGAACGAAATCAGTCAATGTTTTACTGAATCAAAAAAGCTGAAGGCATCAAAATTCTTGAGTTCATAATTTTGTCTCGTGGTTAGCTTCTTAATTAGGTAACAAGAAAAGCTTGATAATAAGGGAGTAATTACTCAATGGCACCCACCAAAGTGCCGCCATACGGCTACAAAGGAAAGCCAAGCAGCTTTCTCAGAAACTTCGCAGTTAAAGAAAGCTGCTTAGCTTTCCTTTGTAGCCGTATGGCTGTGCTCGGGTGGATCCCAGTGAGTAATTATTCCATTATTACAAATTTACTCCACTAAGCATTTGACCAAGAAAAGCTTTAACAATGGTCTACTTTTTTGTCACAGAGGAATTCTATTCGGTGGTCCTGAATGTGGGTGGAGCTTCACTGCAGGTCTGAGCTGAACCCATATAGGCAGGCAGGTCAGTTCATTCAGATTCATTATGAGTCACACTGTGCAGAAATGATGCTATTTAACATAAAATTTGTAGCTATAGCATACAAGCTGCGGACACCCATGTGTGGGGAAAACAAATTACTCACTGAAATTGATTCATTACAGTTGTATTGACTACAAACACGGCTTAAATGAATTGCGTGTGCCATAGCATACAAGCTCGGGCTGTTCAGATCAGTTGCAAGTTCTCTACAAACACGCCTTAAATGAATTGCGTGCGCCGTAGCATACAAGCTCAGGCTGTTCAGGTCAGTTGCAAGTACTCTTCTTTAAGCGTCAGTGGAATGCCACACGTATACGTTTGCCCATGCGATGTACAGCTCGTAAAGTGTAGTTGCAAAGCTTTCAGTTACTCGAGACACATTGTATACCAATCAATCCGATTCTGTCACATATATTCCTTCAGAAACGTCCGCTTTAGAGACGAAAAGCTAGACATGTGCGTTCGTGAATGGCGACCGCTGTACTTTAGTGCCGCATACAGTTTATGCAAGATGACTGCATGCTGGTTGCGTGCGTGTTCGTTCACAGCATCGCCAGGCTGGAGCGAAATTCTCACCCGCGGCTATGCTTCTATGTTTTTATAAATATGTGCAGTGGTCGCTCGTGCGCAGTTATAATACGTCCAGTGCCTGCACACTCGTGCGCGACACAAACTTGTTTGCATCTTTTTTTTTTTTTGCTTTTGTAAATATTGCACATAGTGTGTAAAGCTCTCTCTCTCCCTGTCCTTTCTCACACTGACTCACCTCTGTACTTCGCCTTGCTATCCTCTCCGTCTTTTTTTTCCGCCGGCCGCACGCACGCACCTCGGGTGCTTAAGATATTAGATAGTAACTGCCGCAGCTGGCAACATCTTTTCCCTCTTTTCTGTATTTTTGTCATAATAAAGCACTACTACTTTCTTATAGCTGCTTCACTTTTACACTATTTTCCCAGAAGAATTCATTCTACAAAAGGCATATATGTGGAAGGGCAACGTTACAGCCATCGGACACAGTACTTGGGCATGACTGCTGTCCAGTGGTGGCAGTTTTAAGAGGAGGGCGGCTCCCTCTGCCCATCCCCATTCCCCTTGTTGAGGAAGTTTCTACGGAAAAACTATGAAAAACAGCACTTTTCCTATGAAGAAATAACAAGAAATGCATTACTCAAATAGATTTGCCATCACTATATTGCACCTCAGATATGGCACCTGTTTGTAGTTTCGAGAAGTTTACCTCCAGGTTTTGATTTTGCAGCCAAGTCCCACTACCTGTACAAAGATTGATCAAAAAGTAACGCACAATTGACTGCAGCCCGGTAACGGTAAACACTAGGGAAATGAAATTTTTTAGGTAGAAGCATTAGAGCATTGGTCCTTTGGAAATGCCCTTGAATATTTGGTCCATTTGAATCACTGCACTGCAGCTTTGTTTCCATGACGCGAATGTACATTAGTAAAACAATTGAGGTTGGTCATTAGGCCACTTCACGCAATGACCTCTGTCATAATTTCGAACCTGTTTGCCGCGCAGGTGATCTTTCAGTGGTCTGAGCAGATAAAAATGCGATAATGCGTCATAGAATTGTGGACAATCCCCAGAGAAGCTTTGCAGAAGATCATCAAATACTTCGCTCCTGATCATCATCTCCCTTGCCAGAGCTATGGAACCCAGCGCGCAGGAGCTTTTCTGCATCCCAGTTGTTCAATTAGTGTCAAGACTGGTCCTTTTCTTATACCTATTTGTTCTATGATCTGTCTCATGGTGATGCATCTGTCATGTTGAATGAGTTCATGAATGGATGATGCATTTTTATCGGCTGTGACACTTGACGGTCTACCTGAACGTGGCAGCGCCTGGATACTGCGAACACCTCACCGAAAAATCTGCAATCATCGAAACACATTACTTCAATTCATTGTGTCCTGCTCATAGAGTAGCAACAACCAGTGAATTGATATTGCTGAGTTGTCGCTCACTTGTAGAGGAATTTGGTCACTGCACTTCGGCTTAGTAAGGTGTCATGTTGATCCATGGTGGCTTACGTGAAACAAGAAACAAAAATTAGATATGGGTTAGGGCATAAAAGACCAATGCTTCTAGCTACAAAATTTATTTTCTCGAGTGCTTGCCATTACCGTGCTAAAGTGGATTGTGCATATACTTTCTGACCGACCCTTGTGTGTTCCACGCAAATGACTTGCACGCAGTTTCGCTCGAAAAGCATTATAACTCTCAGCTATCACGTCTCACATAAGGCAGTGCTGGCGTTGATCCCAAGTCCTTAGATGGCCCGAGATGCCCATAGCGACAGCTTCTGTCTCCATCTCGAACTTGTGGCGAAGCTTCATGATGATTAAAAGCATTACAGGACTTAAGTTTCACATATGGACAGCGCAGAAGGCAAAACTCGTTTAGAACGACTGAGCTGCGTGTGGACGTGTTCTTGAGTGTACATGCGACATACAGCGATGTTCCAGAAATACAGAAGTCAGCTTCCTTATAAAGCAAAAACACTTTGATATGGCAGTGCGGCTTCTCCTGCAGGCAGAAGTTGGGTGCAGCACTGGAGACATCTATTGCAAGTCTTATGCCCTGCATGCGCCTATACTCCCGGATGACAATTACCCACTCCCCACTGCGCAGACACAAAAGTCTGTCTCCTGCCCTTTCCTGCCTAGCCTTGGCTACAGGGCCACAGAAAGCTTGGCACGGCTGTGTTTCCCCCCCGTTGCGAAGCACAGCAGAACATGCAGACCCGCGGCATTTCTCTGACTTAAAAACTCTTCACTGTGACTGTGTCTAACCGCAGATGGCCTGCGACGGGCTTCCGTCCAGTTAGAATTCAATCGCAGTGTCAGTGTGCTCGCTCTGCGATTGACCAGTGGGGAGCAATGATACTGCCGATACGGCATGGGGGTCACTAGGGAGCTGTAGCCGCGGCGGAAGAAAGACTCAAATCTAATGAAAACATGCGAAATATTGCCTAGCATCTAAAGTGCGCTGGTTATAACATCAACATATTCCATGTAGCGTTTCTGTCGCATTTAATCATGGGTTGCCTGTGTACACATCAAGAAACCTTGCGTGCTCCTCCGACTGCTGGGTAGGCGTTGAATGTGAAAACACAAAGTCACTGACCGAAAATCGCACTGCAGCGTCACCAACTATATGCCAGATATTTTCGTTCTAGTCACAGCATGTGAAACGGGCTTAATTAATAGAGTTAACTATTAGTATTTAGTTAACCAGCTTACTAGCTAAAGGACTATAGACACCAAGTTTTCGCTTGCGTGTTAGCTTCTTTCAAACTGCTGCGTTAGACATTACATACATGGTTCAGCGTAGTAATTGCCTATGACCGCTAAATAATTTAGAATTTCTTCTTGATGCTGCTTCGGTTTCATCTACTGAACGCTAAGTTTACCTTTAGGACATGTGAGGCACGAAAAAAGCGGCAATATAACTGCTGATACGTCGTTTGTTGTCATTCCAGCTCTTAAAGCAGGCCAGTTTAAGTGCTGTAGTGGATCAAAACTACACTGCAGGTTTTTTTTTTGTGCCTCATATGACCTACAGGTCAACTACAAGTCACTGCCATTGTTCGGCTGATACCGAAACAGCATAAGAGAAAAAATTCAGCCATAACACCACGAGGTGATCCATGTATTCTAATGTCTAACACATCTTTGAAAAAAAAATAAAAAAAAATAGGTGTCTAGTCCTTTCAAGCGATTCAGCGGTCTTCCAGTGTCCGCCAACACTGGTATTACTATCCCGCAAAAGCCAGAATGGCCATGCCGATACCTCAAAAAGCCCATTTTAGAAATTAGTGGCGGGCTTCGCTAAAATGCCTGGCATACCCCTTTCACCAACGACATCCACTTTTGCCACGATTTGCCCTAACAGTTCTTGCAATTCCATTTTATCGAGTACCAGCAAACACATCTTTATTCTCAGGCAAGTCAGTGGTACTATCATACGATATGCATGCATATGTGGGTAATGGGTGCATAAAAAAATAACCAGCAGAAAGCAAATCAAACCACACCTTTTAAATCCAATCTTGCCTGCAAGACCACATCAAAATTTCCGACGTTGCAGTTAGAAACTGTGTATAGATGAGAAGGCACTCTTTAATGATCACTGAAATTGAGGTGGGAAGCTATCTTCGTTCAGAAGGGGGGGGGGGATTGACCACTCTCCTTTCGCTCTGCTCGCAAGCAAAACGAGTTCCGAACTCCAACCCAATGGCATGACTTCTGCGCCTAGTCGATAAACATGAAACTCACAGAATCGGTCTTTCCCTGTGATAGTGCTTATAGGATATTTGCGAAACCTTCAAAGAGGTGCTGTCTAGGAATGGTCAGAACCAAACCTTCATAGTTTTCTTTTTGGTTGCGGTGAACACAAATGCCCCAGCTAATGCTTTCAGCTGACATGTTGAGAGCTTGAGGGGGGACGAGGGTCTTAAAACTGACCTCTTTAGTTGTGGCTAGAATCTCATGAAATTTTGCACACCAATGCGTTTTTCTTTCAGATTTAAAAAAATGTAGTCATAATTGAGCCAGTGGTCTTAGATCAAAAGTTATCTTAAACTCTAGAGTGTAATTAGGTTTCTTAACGCAGCTTTGATGAACTTTCTCATTGCATTTTGTTTTAATTACATGAATTGATAGCCAGCGAATTCTCATACCCGATGACATTCTTATTTTTGTTTAGGCCACGTATAAATAGCAATTTGCAATTAGCTTAACGAGTTAGTGTAAAATACTGTGACCTTTTACTCTCAACACAGTATATCAGGATGACATGCCTTTAGAGAAAAACGAAGAATGTCATCGGGTATGGGAACTCTCTGGCTATCAATTCATGTAAGTAAAAGCAACAAAATGCAATGAGAAAGTTCATTAAAGCTGCGTAAGAAATTAACTAATTCATTCTAGACTTTGTAAGATTTAAGACCACCAGCTCAATTATTACATATTTGGAATCAGAAGAGAAAAATGCATCTGCGCGCAAAATTTCATGAGATTCTAGCCATAAATAAAAAAGTTAGTTTTCCCTCATCCTCCCTTGACATAGTAGATGCTACACCTGTACTCTTCACAAAAAAATCCACCTAAACGCAGTCATATGTGAAAGAAAAGAACTGACTGCAGCTCAGAACCATAGAAGAAATGGCCACAGGTGAAAGGCACAACATTGTTTTTATTGTAATGAAATGCTTCCAAAACCAAACCAATAAACAAACCTTAAGTCCTGTGTGCAAAGATGGTTAGAAAACTGACAACGGACACCAGTTACAACCTATAAACGCACGCACTTGCGCGCACACACACACGCACATACACAATGCACACTCGAATATGCAATATCAGTGCCATTAATTGATCAGTTTGGCTATTTTTTTATTTTATTTTAGAGCACCCAAATACCTCTTTGAGCCCATGGAAAATGGGTGCATTCAACTGATATCACAGTCAGAAGCCACAGCAACATCTTCCAAAGATGAGAACCAGAACATACAGGAAAACACTCATGAACTGCAAATTTGCTTGGGACCTTCGGCACACTGTCACTCCTTAGTGACTTTGAACACTGAAGCTCCTGTGCACAACAGCAACATTCAAAATAAAGCAAAAAAAAAGACAAGACTGCAGATTTCAGCAGTCATGTAATGGAAGCCTCAATGTATAAAACCCACAGGGTATGAGTCAACAGCGTCGAAATACACTTAAAGAACAGGCAGGCGGTGCAAGAACAACGAGGCAGACAGACTGGAAACATAGGTCTGTTAACACTAAACATCAGCCAGACCACACCATGAAACAAGTTTGGCAGCCTGTTGAAGTGGCTCTCATACCAGCTGCTCAACAAGTTGCCTGTTTGCCTCTTTGCTGTGGGCTAGGTCATAAGTTCATGGACAGCACTGGATGCACTAGCTTACGTCGCATTTCCAGTCAACAAGAGAACAAAAGTGAAGATTAGTTGAACTGCAGTAGATAACCACACATACACAACCCGTGCATGCGCACTCTTTAAGACATGCCCATACTATGTGCATTACACACAAACTAAACGAACGACAAAGTTAGGAAGTCCATAAACTATTTACAAAATGTTGCCAAAACAAAATTCCTAGTAGGCCAGACAGATTGTCGCATGAAAAGCACAGCACAGCTCACATGCACGCACCTGCATGTAATCTGGCAAAAAGCATATACCCCATTACAAATACAGTCACGTTTCCAATGCCAAACCTACTATAATAATGTTAAAATGGCTATATCTTCTCAGTGGGCACTTTTAACGCTTGTTAGCCAAATTACACCACTGAATTTTTGAGCAGTCAGCAGCTTACAAGTTTTATGTTTATAACCTAATCAGGGAAGCAAATGAACCTACCGGAAGTGACTAGAACTGTTGGGGAGTCATTGCTTGCCTCTCCCCCCATACAAACCCTTACACATTCCACACCCTTCCAGTACACTTAAGCTCGCTGGATGGCACAGATATGCTGACAGTGTTAATTCTGGCCGTGCATTACAAGTCCGCTCAATAAAATGCCTGGCCACCTGCACTGCACTGCACTGCAATGTTGTGCAGTACCGGATAACACCAAGGCAAGCTGCCTCAACAAGTGCATGCATGCACATGAAAAGAAAGGCAACAAAAGAAAATCGCAGAGCAGTGCTGCACCCTTCATCAAGTGCTGTGCTTGTTAATAAGGGTGACTTCCCCCACTGAATAAATAAAGGCCACTCCCACCCCCTCTACCAGCTAGTTTGGCCAAGTGCTTTAGGCCATGCCACAACACTTATCCAGCTAAGAATACGAAAGATAAGAGAAAAGGACAGATAAAATCAGTGAAAAAATAAAGGAAAAGGGGGGGGTGGTGGAAGTGTATGCTGCTTCCCTTTTAAAACCGTACTCATAACTTCTGAAACAAAGAGTACATTTACAACTAGTTTAAAAAGAGGATGACAGTGAAGACAAGGCCGCACTTCAATTTTACCAACGCAACTGCTTGAAAATCAGAGGGCACATGCTGTGTGGCACTGCCCTTGAGTGTGGCCAAGCAATGATAGTGAATGAGCCCACTGCAGCCATACCCAGAACCTAGAAGCATGCAGACTATTTGCAGCTACATGCACCAAAACTGGTGAGCACATTACGCCCCCTGGCTTCAGTTATACGCCCTGTAAAAAGCCTTGCAGCTCACTTGGGACACTGCCTCACAAGCAGTAGTTATGACAGAAAAGTGACTGTTACGTCCATAAGAGTAGGAAAACACCCAAGTTCCGTCATGGCGACCTGCTGAGAAGGCATCAGTCATTCCATCATGGGGGATGCTGGAAGAGTTGCAGGGGCTGGGTTCACCGGGTTCAGGTGGCTGGGTGCTATTGGTGACATTGGTGCAGACGCTGCTGCTGCCGCTGCTGGAGAGGGCGCCCCACTCTTAGAAAACCGCTCTTGAGATGATGTGCGGACACGGGCCTGATTTGATGAAGGGAAGCTCTGCATAATGCCAACAAAAGCGAATTTCAGCACCAATGTCAGCTTGCCAACAATTTAAGAAATGCACCCAAACCGTGCGGGAACTTCACTCACAGCAGGGTGTGGGGGCAGCATGTTGACAGTAGGCGGAGACGGGGAGGGCAGCAGGAATGCAGGTGGAGGCACTGTAGCTCCGCTTGGATGAAAAAGGGGCTGTCCACATGTCTGGCAGCGATTGAGCGAGCCAGAGGGGCTCAGAGCCTCCCGTGGAAGGCTGCCCAGGGTGCCACCAGGGCCTCCACTCACAGGAAGACCTGCACAAGGTTGCACCATTTGCAAGCATCAAAATCGGCTAAACTGACATGAGCTTCACACCAAGGCACTAAAAAAAGCCCGGCTTCATTTTTTTTTTTTTAAGCCCCAAAATGGCACCCCTACCTACCCTACGCTGGCACCAGTCCCCACAACTGGGAACTCATTTAGGGCTTGGATCATGTGCAATAATAGCCCACTAAATGCAAAGATACTACAAAATGGCTACAGCGACTGACCATATCCCCTTTTTGTGGACGCAATACTTTTGTTGCCTTTTAGAACACCATTCTGTGAATGAAACAAGAAGTTTCTCGAAGTTTACCAGAAGTGAACACTGATCGGGCAACAATTTTAGTGCTCTTAGGCACTTCATTCTTTAACAGTGTTACCTTGGAGTATGCTCCAACAACATGTCTCTGTAGGACTGTAGGCACCAAGGATGGTGTTAAAGGGGCTCTGAAACACCTCCCGAGGAGAGCACATCAACTCGCTCAATCACTGCACTGTGTTGTAATGAAAACGTGAGCCAAATAATACTTCTACACACAGCAGACGACCCACAATCACGCGCGAAAGTTGGCGAGCCCTTTCCGGTGACATTTCCATGCTCGCACCTTCCTGCCGTAACGCTCCTATGCATACCAGTTCAGAGATGGCTATTGGATAGTTTTCAGCAGCAGATTTTGTCAGCAGCTACCATGGCTGCGGCCAATAAGCGGCGTAGCTCCGCTTGTGGCGGTGGAGCCGGCGGAGGAGCGCTGAATTTTCAAGTGCAAAAAGTGACGGGAGGAGAGGAAAAGTGCAAAGACGCTGAAATTCAAATTCTGACAACAGATAACTCAGCTTCTACAAAGTGCATCAAAATAATTCAGGATATTCGTGAAGTGGCATCCTTTAACATCCTAGGCATAAGAGCCCCTTTAGATGCTTTCCTGCCATTCAATGAGAGGACCATAGCAAGAGCCAAGGTTCTAGAGGCCTGTGGGTAAACTCCAAGCCATATAACTGCCTGCTGGTTGGCAGAAGTTTGACAGACATTATTTACTTTGCTCACCAAGCTACATGGCAGGTTACAGAACACGCCTGGGAAAATAAACAACGGGCAGAGAAATGCAAAGCTCAGTTGCATGACGACTACACAGATGTTGCCTGCTGAACAAACGGCTTGGCAAATGTTGGTGCAACAAAAAACTGATACCATTATCTTTTAAAGGCGGCAAGATAAAAAGCCAATTTCTCTGCACTTAGTACAGTCATGTGGGAATATAAACCAAAATTAGGCATGTGCACGGCACATTAAATTTTACAAATACAGCACAAAATTGACCCTAAAATGCAGTACCAAAGGGGGCAGGGGGATATGAATTCACATTTCTATTGTGGGCTAACAGTTCTGTACAGTTGAAATTGCACAAATCAGTGAACAAGACTTCATAAACAGATATGCAATCTTTCTTTGTTAGCTGAGAAAAGTGTACTGGAATATGTCCTAAAATGCAAGGGAGGGTTCACTCTGTCCCCTTAAATAACTGTTGGCAAAACTGATAAATGCTATTAAAACTTTTCACAGCATGTAGTGGTGGTATTGACAACTGGCATCTTGTAACAGCGATTTCAGAGTTAGTAGCAGGAAAACTGGTGCTTCTGTAGCACATGTTCCACCTTGTATACCAGTTGTGACGGCAAACTTCCAGTAACCGCCGGCACGTGCCAGAATCACACTACTGAACAGTTTGCTGTTCGATTTACCGCTAGTCAGCTGGACCGCATGTAAGGGTGTCGGTTTATTGCTTGTTATCTCCATTTGCCTCTGACTGTTGGCTTTGCGATTGTAGTGTTGCACGTTGATTGATTTGAGCTGTGCGCGCGCTGTAATGCCATCCTGTGGGGAACTACAAAACGTGGGGCAAGGAGGACGGGGGCATGCTATGTATATTTGATGTCTACTTTTTTTCTAGCCAGTGAGGGGTGCGGGTCGGGGGCATATACAGGGGCACATATATACAGGGTGCCCCAGCTAACTTGGACCAAGATTTTGAAAAAACCTAAGCCTTCTTTAGAACTGAAATCACGTGGAAGTTGTTAGGGTTTATCCAAAGTTACAGTATCATTTTCTTGCTCATCCTTCTTGAATAATAAGTCGAGATAAATAAATTAACTTTTTAAATAGAGCCTGAAACATTCAGGCATCAATAGGAAAGTTGTGGAGCTCCACAAATATTGTCCAACTCAGGCACTTCCGACGAGATACACTTAGCGTAGCCATTTTTATTCAGGAAAAACAAAAGCCCGCAGAGTGTTAAAAATACCCTGTGACAGCGCACTCGGTGCACCCGGATGCGCCGCGATTACAGCACTCTCATCCGTGGTTTGTAAAAAATAATGCAGGATTGGCTCCTGTACCTTCCGTTACCTCCGCACTGCAGTAGGAGCAGTCAGACCGCGACCCAGTAGGGTGCAGCTGAAAGCCAAAGGGAAGAAGGGTATTGCGAAGTTCACGAGGGTTGCAATGGTTTCTGCAAGAGATGGTCAAAGTGCAAGGGCAGTTTGGACCATCTTATTTTGCAGCTGTATTTGCGGTTTGCAGCAAAGGAAACCAAAGTGTAGATTTTTGTATTTGTTGTTATTTTAGTGCTTTTCGAAATGAAATGGAATAACACAAATAAGGCCATAGTCCTTTGAAGGACTATGGCCTTGTTTTTGTTTAGATGTGTCGCGAAGATGCTCGCATTTCATTGCGAGAATCAAGTGGGAATATTAAGGGGGATAATTTTTTCCTAAGAAAACATTAATGTTGATTCGCATCGGTTGTCATATTATTTGATTACCCGATTGTTCAATCAATCATGGGCACTAGTGAAAAAAAAAGCTGCCGCATAGCTTAGAGGGCATAGCGCTTAGGAGAAATGGAGCTTATTAAGGGCGACTTTTTGATGAAGGCGCTTTGAAGGTTTTGTCATGGCCGCTTGATGCAAAGCGCAAAGTGAGGTGCGGCCCGCCACGTTGCACAGAAACAGCGTCTTGGGCCTAGTTCTCCGTGCACCCGCCGCGGCGCCACTGCTCAGGGACAACTGCACGCAGGGAAACGCCGTGACAGCTGCGTCGGTACACCCGGTGCTGACTGTTTGAGGGCGTAAACAGTGAGCTTTCTAGTTCCTCATTAAAGACTGCATTTTTAAGTAGTCATTGAAAGCGCCGATTATGTCACAAATCATCGCAGCAGGGGGGTGTATGCCTGAACGCTGTCCCGCAACGGCCACCTATATGATGCACGACCGGGCGAGCGGCTCTGCCTCAGGATGTTACGTTAATGCGCCTGAAGCTTTCAATCTACTTTCAAGGCGAAAGCTTTTTATGGCTCATGACTCACCAGCGTCTCCGTCCATCGGTGCGTCCGCGGCACCTGTCAGTCATCAGTATGATAGTAAGAATGGTTAGTTGAAAAGTCAGTAATAATAGTTAATGGTGTAGTAGTAAAACGCAGCAGGTGGGAATCCCCCTTCTAGTGTATGCCTGAACGCTGTCCATAACGGCCGCCTATATGATGCACGACCAGGCGAGCGGCTCTACCTTAGGATGTTGCGTTAATGCACTTGGAGCTTTCAATCTACTTTCAAGGCAAAAACCTTTTATGGCTCAGGACTCACCAGCGTCTCCGTCCATCGGTGCGTCCGCGGCACCTGTCAATCATCAGTATGATAGTAAGAATGGTTGAAAAGTCAGTAATGATAGTTAATGGTGTAGTAGTAGATCGCAGCAGGTGGGAATCCCCCTTCTAGTGTATGCCTGAACGCTGTCCATAACGACCGCCTGTATGATGCACGATCAGGCGAGCGGCCCTGCCTCAGGATATTGCGTTAATGCACTTGGAGCTTTCGATCTACTTTCAAGGCGAAAGCCTTTTATGGCTCATGACTCACCAGCGTCTCCATCCATCGGTGCGTCCGTGGCACCTGTCAATCATCAGTATGATAGTAAGAATGGTTAGTTGAAAAGTCAGTAATGATAGTTAATGGTGTAGTAGTAGATGTACGAACAGCAATGATAATTAGTTAATGACACCCAGTAAACGCACACACTGTGCATGCACAGTGCCCCCACGCACAATCCTCAGGTGATATAACAACAGCGCATGCGCAATGACGTCATAAGATTGCACAATGGTCATATCACCCAGAGCTCTCTCAGTTGCCCTCTGAACGTTGGTCGAGGGAGGATGCCGCCCGCGTGTGCTCCAATGTCGCCCGCAACGAAACGCGAGCGCGATGCCGAATGGAAGCGTTCAAGAGTCGTAAAACGATCTTTAACAGTTGCCAAGCATACGGCAGCGACAGAGGCGGTTAAAGGCTTCCGCCTCTTCGCACTTTAGATCGTCAAAGTGATCCCCAGATTTTTATTCACTTCTCGCGACCCCATGTAGACAGTGAATGAGACGGACACACACAGCTGGTCACACACGGTAGATTTCCGCTTCGTGTCACGTTGAATATTGGCTCACATATATATATATATATATGAGGTGCCGAGGCTAATTTTAGCCAAGGGTTAAAAGATGAAATATTTCAGGGAGGCCAAGGAAACCACATACATACACCTATCAACAGGCTTGAGGATCACAGGCTATTCACATTTGATGTAAAGTCAATATTTATGCATTTAGAAAAATTATCCTAATTGCCAATTGCAAAACAAAAAATTGGCTGAAGGCTTAGCTTTGTTGAGCCTGGCTGATTGAGAAAGCAATAATACCTGGCTGCGCATGGCTTTGCTGGTAGTTGGACATGGTTTCCCGTATAGTGCACTCTGGTCACGACTTGGTTCTGCTAATATGGTTACCCGTATGGATTCACTCTGGACACAACATGGGTCTACTGTAAATGTGCTTTATTTATTCCGATGAACACGCTTTGGTGATCCGTAAAGAAATGGCTTTTGGTCTGTACATCGGTGATGAAATCGGCGTGCTCGCAATTCTGCAGCATACGCACGTTGCTTCGCCAACTGTTGTTCCTTTTCTTCGTCTGTTTCTTCGGCATGGCACCGTCGCTTGGCCACGGCACACTGTTCCAGCCTCACCTTATACGCATCCTCCAACATAGCACAGCACTGCGAGGAGCACAGCCGCAGCCCCGTTTTATCCCAGTCCAGCGAGCGCCCTCACTCGGCAGCTCCGCCGGAGCGAAGGATGAGCCTCCATCGATGAGACGAGTTGGGCCCCCAGCTTTCCTCTTGTCGTGACGTCACGCGGTCACGTGGTAGCGCGCCGCAGCTCTGCCGGAGCGAAGGATGAGCCTCCATCAATGAGACGAGTTGGGCCCCCAGCTCTCCTCTTGTCGTGACGTCACGCGGTCACATGGTAGCAGGCCGCAGCTCCGCCGGAGCGAAAGATGAGCCTCCATCGATGAGACGAGTTGGGCCCCCAGCTCTCCTCTTGTCGTGACGTCACGCGGTAGCGCGCCGCAGCGAAGGATGAGCCTCCATCGATAAGACGAGTTGGGCCCCCAGCTCTCCTCTTGTCGTGACGTCACGCGGTCACGTGGTAGCACGCCGCAGCTCCGCCGGAGCGAAGGATGAGCCTCCATCAATGAGACGAGTTGGGCCCCCAGCTCTCCTCTTGTCGTGACGTCACGCGGTCACATGGTAGCGCGCCGCAGCTCCGCCGGAGCGAAGGATGAACCTCCATCGATGGCAGAAAAGTGCAAGCAGTATTGCTTTCGCAATAAAAGTTGCCTAGATGAGCAAGCCGGCTGGTAGCTGTATATAAGTGTTTTCCCTGGCCTACCTCAAATATCTTAATTTTTAACCCTTGGCTAAAGTAGAAAGAGAAAGGAAAAGGAGAATGCTGATGGTCTCAGCAGAGGTTTTGTTCGCTAGATAGCATGGATATTTCAGATGCTCTCTAGGCGCAACTCCCATTCTCAAGGGTGTTAATTCCCTGTGAAAAAAACTTTTTTTTTTAATGACAGCATATGAGCATTTGAGGTTTTGTAATAGATAGTTGCAGTGTGTACGTTATGTACCGTAAAAACCGGAATATAGGTCCAACCGGAATATGGGTCGACCCCCCAACTAACCAATTCTCAAAATGAAAAAAATCTTTTTCAATGGCAAAAGTACCGAAAGACAGACACCCTTACCTTGAAACAAATGCGACTAAACCGGTTGCACAATGGTGACAGTGTTTATTTTCACTTAGATGCTGCTCGTATGTGCACCCGGCCAATTTTTTAACACTTTGGCGCAACCATCGACCTGCATGCTTGTCAGCGCCTTATTAACGGCGCTAAGCAGCGAAACAAACGAGATACGCGCATGTGTACACATGCGCTTACTCAAGCTTCTTTCGTCCCTCGGTGCCTTGATAAGGTGCTGACAAACACGCGAGGCAAAGGCGTGTGATACTATTAAAGAATCGCGCCGGGTGTACAGTACAGAAAAGGGCACGAAGTGCACAAGCATTACTGCGAGTCATCAGTCGCCCAAACTCGAGTCGGATGACGATTGCTTCTTTCTTGCTGCTCACATTCCATAGAACATTACCCTCTGAGCCGTCTAGCGCGTTGCTTATGCTGCATTTTCTAAAAGACTTGCACACTAGATTTCCACGTCGACGATATCCAGATACAAACGAAAATAACTTTGCGACAACGGAAACGCAAATCGGCGGTGCCACAACGTTGCCATACCGCGCTGCTGCTGATGGCGATGGAGGCTGTTGACTTCAGCTGCCCATTGTTGCAAGACTCCCGTAGTTTTTCCGCCAATGACCGGTATATAAGACGGGGGTCGACTTTTTGCCATGGTTTTTTGAAAAAAAGTTAAACCTATATTCCGGTTTTTACGGCATGTTGTGTGTTATGTAGCAGGCCCATCAAGTTCTAAAAATACAAATTAGGAAGAAATACTTTTACTACAAAAAGCAAGAAACTAGGAACAGTACCTGGACTGAGAGGCCTGGAAGAATTTGGTGACGGGTTGTATGGTATTGGACTTGACACTGTCCTCTGCCGCATGCCATGCGCAGACATTTCATTGAAGTGCCTAAAATAAGAACACACACACACATGTAAAAAAAATTGTAGGCTCACAAATATCTAGATATGTACACGCATGCACAAACAACAAACAAAACAGCCTTATAATATAATTAAAAAAAAAAAGTGGTTCACAAGCATAAGACGTCAGTGTGTATGATGGGCTCTCAACACGCGTTAAGGTACTACATTTACCCGCATACTAGGCGCACCCCCAGTTTAGTTGCGAAAAATCAGATTTCTTTTTAATTTCCGCGCATAATAGGTGCAACCCGATCTTGGCACAGTGATCAATACTATATTTACACGATCGCAAGCCGACGCCCTCCAGCCCCCATCTCAGGTGAGAAAAAAATTTATAAAAAATATGCGCGCACATTCCACAGTCCAAAGTTTTTGCTGACTACTAGTCATCACTAACTAGTGTTGCTGCCGTCGCAGCTGCTGCGCACCCACAGCACGTACAACGACATCGCATGTAACAACCGCGCATGCTGAATTCCGCGCACAGTTTTAAGGGATGCTCACTTTACACTTCTATTTGGAAAGCTTCATCTCCAGCTGGAAACGTTCACAACTTAGGCCCATGAAAACCTCAGCGCTTGAAGTCACATAAGAAAATTTAGGCATGCCGCAGTTGCAACTGCTGCACTTCTCAGCCACATCAAATTTCCAGCCTGCCACACGCTTGCCGTGTTCAAGAGCAAACTCCCAGCCATGTAGCTATTAAGGTGCTTGCCTGTCGTGCTAAAATTCCAACGCTCAGCGGCAGCGCACGAAAGCCACAACTACGGTGAACTAACAAGCTACCACTACTTTCGTGACTTTGACAGCCATAAAAAGCCGGAGTTGGTGATACTGATGCCGATATGGATAACGGGAGCCCGCGGCGGAGAAAAAAGTTGATGACGATGAAGATGGCCAGTGGCCTCTGGCGCTATCTGTGGGCAACACCTGGAAGCTCCTGTGCATGTGCGTGGCCTCTGTGATCGAGCGCACTGTTACTCGCAGCTGGAGGTGATCGCAGAGGCCATTTCGAAGGCTATTCCTGCCGTGGGTCGTGGAAAGTTTGGGTGCGGCCCTTACACGTGTGCGTTTATAATAAGTTCAATTCTGCGAGTGGAAAATTTTTCTGAAATTTTATCCCACGTAATAGGCGCACCCCAAACTTTGAGCCAGGTTTTCTGGGGAAAAATAAAAAAGTGCGCCTATTACATGAGTAAATACGATACGAGGCGCATGTGTGCATGCACACACAAACAAAACCGCAGACAGCAGTCACAGAAGCATTAAAGGCTGACAAGTGGATTTCAGCACAGTTCCAAATGTTTCTATGCCGCTAGAGTCCAGCATGCTCCCAACCTCAACTTCATGTTGTAGTCATTCATTATACCGGATATCCCAACTAACTTTAGCCAAAGATTAAAAATATAACCAGGCACAATAGGTAGATAGATGCAACTTCAACCACATTTTTAGTACACTAGCACTTATAGTGCCCATTCCCCCCCCCCGGATCTGAACACCAGAACCGAAGGGAAAATCGAACTGCCAGCACACTTAATTCGCTTTTGGCTTAACTACACAAATTGGCCATTTTTTTTTTTTCCAGGTGTTTGGTCTGTCGGACCAGAGAAAAACTGCCAATTTCGAAAGCAAAGCAATGCGTCGGAACACAGACACAGACACAAAACGCCGTCTGGCGACTAGGAGCGCTGCTTACTGTTTCGGCCTGTGTATCGTTAGTGGGAACCAGTGTGTGTGTGCTGTTTTCCACACTGAACGAGGCCAAATCACAGTTGTTACTTTCACTTTTGCTGCCAGTGGCCACTTCAATGTTTCTGCCTTGTCAGTATCACAAATGCGGCTACATTCACAAATTAATGTTTGAGAGCACTACTGTTGCGGCACAAAAGTGCCGACATGTCAAATTTTTTCATATTTTGTAGGCTTTCTTTTTTATGCAGAAAAAACTTATCAACTGCGCGCATCAAAATAAAAACTGATGAATCAAATGTTTTTGGGATACTAGAATTGGCACTGAAATCTTCGCCGGAAATGCAAGAGTTGGAAAGGTAACTTTTAAAATTTTTTTTAAATTCAATTGAACAAAATATAAAAATACTCCGACTTACTACACACTGCGGTTAACACCATGGTTGAAGTTGCAAAACTGTAAATTTTCTTCCCCCTACTTTGCTTCGGTATATTTTTAAACTGTAAATGAAGTGATGGCAAAACATTGCACTCTTAACTGGCTGCTGCATGGAATGTCTTCACACCGACTTATATGTGCTGCCATTGGCTCACTTAATTTCTGGTGCTTGTTGGCACACTTCTGAAACATTACAAGCTCCCGTTTTGCCCAGTTAAGGAGTGAAATCTAGAGGAGTGGACACCATTCAGAGCAAACTTCCGGTAATCTCCAGCACTGACCGGAATCCCATTCACTGCTTGGTTTGCTGCTAGTCAGTCAGGCGGCATGTGAGGGCACCGTTTTATCGCATTTCAATTTCCCTCTGACTGCTGGCTTCGCGACTGTATCATTGCATGCTTATTGCTTTGAACTGTGCACGTGCAGTCTTGGGTGAAACAATATACGTGGGGCAGGACAGGGCGGGAGGGGGGTACGAGTCATATCTGGAGCAAACTTTTCCTTTTTGATGGCAAGGGGCTCGAATGGGGGGGGCTTGACATATAGGCGGCAGTGTAAAGAATACAATGAGAGTTAATTTTTGCAAAATCTTCAAGTAATTTGCGCACACCTTTTTTTAAGACGTAATTTAAAGAAAAAAGGTGCGCAAATTACGAGAGTAAATATGGTACTTTTATAATAATAGTTGGGTCCTTTGGTTGAGGGGAACACAGGCACTCAGGAAGGAAACACCACCCATAAGTGGCCTCTACCTTTTCCTCTTACATGCTATACAACTGCTTCCCCTGACTAGCAAGCCGAGTGATCTCACAGTCTGTGCAAGCCGCAGCTATTAGCGATTTTCATGACCTAGAGGGCTGTGCCTCAGATAATCCAGTATGCCGACACTACGGAGGACTCCTATGGGCAGCCTAGGTTAGCATTTCACAATAAACTCCTGTTTGTCTACGATGGCAACCTCATGCCGGCTCGTCTTCAGTTTCTTGAGGGTGTAAAAGAGTAAATGAGAGACACGAAAAAAACTGCTGCCAGGCGTTTGAAAATGGCCAGTGTGAAAGCGGAGCATGGATGGCCAATGCGAGCTTCAGAGAGAATTTAAAATCAGTGACACTGATGACAATTTTTGTACAGCGGGTGAATGGCATAAATAGAAGTCTAGTTTTCTGCATTTAGCACTACAGATAAGCAAAACTGTAATTATCATGCTGCCTGCACAGAAAAAAAAAAAAAACTAGAATGTTTGCAAGTAATTTCCGCTTGAGTTTTAACTGGTAAAGGTGCGTTTCTTTGTGCTCAAATTTTAATAACCCCGTTCTGCTTTAGATATGAATACTGATTTATAGTTAGAATGAAAAGAACCGCAATGATAACAAAGTACCATATCACCGTACATGTTTGCCGTTATGAGGCAGACAGCCATGCACAAAACAGGTTGTACCTGAAATGTGCCCGTTAGTAGTGCGCTCAGTGAGTTTGTTCACAAACAGTGCTTTGTATTTACACAGGCCTTTCCAGTTCAGGCAAATCACCTGTCTAGAAATATAGGCTCGGTGCCTGATAAGAACTGTGCTGCAATGGTACCGCAGAAGTTCCACTACAGAAGGAAAACCTCCCATTCCCACGCTCTCTCTCTATTGCTGGGACAAGAAAACTCCTGCCATGACATTTTTGCAGCTCTTCTATCTCATTAGCTTGCAAATATCCATGTAACAGAACTCCTAAGGCATCGTTTTACACGAAAACCTCTACAATATCTGAATGTGTGCCGACAAAGCACTTGCGAAGGATCAAATGACATGGTTCCGCACATGCCTATCCTTCTTGGATGTGGTAATTTCGCGATAATTTCATAAGACCATTTTGGGAACAGCAGCCAGACCTCAAACTAGCCACAAGTGCAAGCAACCCATTCTTTTTGCTAGATACAGCAAACAGAAGAATGCTGCCCAGGAATGCAACCTATGCATTCAAACACTTGCTCAGGCCAGAAAGAACCTCAGAACACAGCAGTCTGACTTGTACCTCTCTTCGTCCATTTCAAGGCTAGACTCGGACTCTGAGAGGTGCCGGCAGAGGGCTTCACGACGGTCCATCTCCATCTGCAGCTTGCGCTGCAGGCGCACATTCTCCTCGCGTATCTGCCGTTCCTCCTGTGCAAAGTGAGCAACCTTCTCATTGTGCTCCTGCTGGGTGTCGTGCAGCTGAGACCGCAGACGGGCCAGCTCCCCCCGCAGCCGTGCCACATGTGCCCCTAGGGCAGCAGGGGTATCATGGCCAGGGTCTCGGGGGGAGGATGGCGCTGACGGAGGCTGCTCCAGCCGCTCCTGCAGCATCCGCTTTTCCGCCTCCAGCTTGTCCATGCGCTTCCACAGCCGATTCACCAGTGCCTCTTGCTCCTGCTCCAGTGTGCACTCCAGCTCCACCTGGACAGACAGGCAGCACGCTGCTTTTGAACATTCTTGCACAAGTGAAAATCAAGGACACTAACGTGCCCAATGGTAGCACTAAGGTAAGCAACAGAAGCCAATACAGAACAGGAGTCCTTCCAGGAAGATGAAGGATCACACACAGACTCACACTTGCGTGCAGCTGAATGGGTTCTGCAGTTAACTCTCTTGTGTTACCCATGCCACTATGAACTGAGCGTAGTCTATTTTTTTCGCAAGGTGCTATTTTTGGAACTCCTTTGAAATTGAGGTTTAGGCATAGTGTGCTTGTGGGACAGCATCAGCTGCAGAGATCACACGCACTTGAAAAAATAACTGCTTTGCGCGATTCTGTTGCATCAGCAGCAGATTTTTTTCAGTGCTTCAAGCAGCAGTGACTCTGATGGTGATGTTACATCGTCAGAATTTTACGCAGAAACTCCGTAACCTCAGCACGAAACGTGGGCACCTGTCGACCCGTAGGCTTCGTTTTCGTTTTTTTTTTTTTTGCTCATGGAGCTGGTTTACAGACTGCACTGATGAAATGAATGGTATGTCTGGTTTCTGTAGTATCTCGACATCATAGGGGCAAGATTTAATTCCACCTGCCCCCCCCCCCCCCCCCCCCCCCAAAATAGACTAGGCTATATCAAAGTGTTCCTAAACATTTTCAACACACAAATGCATTTCTTTATATATCGAACATGGTTTGCCATAAGATTGATAAATCCAACTGCCAAACACCAAGCTCTGCCCGCTCGGGTGGCAGGCTTTCTCTCACTACACACGTGCATAATGGTGGTGTGACAAGCGTTAGCATCACGGTTCATGCTTTATCTCACTTTTACCAACAGCGCCACGCAAGATACCGTATAATCTTATGTAAGGGCTGCACCCCATTTTGGACTAGATAATCGAGAGGACTGCCTTGAGGCACTCGGGCGCATCAACTGATCATGTTGCTGAAGCTCCACTACAGAAGCCCATGGGCAATTGTCTCGGACTACGCGCCTGGTGGTTGTGATGTGCTGGTTGTTGCTGCGGCATACCCATGAAGCCCAGCCGGGTCCAAAAGCAAACTCGGTGTGATTATGGGCCATGCGTACTTTGTACCCAACTGAAGTCTGGGCTAGCCAACTTGCGTTGATTGCACGCCGCTTTTTAAAACTCCTTCGGTGCATGCTCACCTGGACCTGTTTGGTTTGGTTTCAAGGCATTTAACATCCCAAAGCGACTCACAGACTATGAGGACACCGTTAGGAGAGGGCGGCGGATAATTTCGAGCACCTTGGGTTCTTTAATGTGCACTCATATCGCACGGTACATGGGCCTCTAGCATTTTGCCTCCATCCAAATGCGACCTGCATGGCCGGGATCGAACCCGCGTTTTTTGGGCCAAGCACCATAAACCGCTGAGCCACCATGGCGGTTTTGCCTGGACTTGTTGTGCAGAGTAATCTCCAGAGCAGATAGGATATTGCAACCGAGAGATTGTACCTGTTATGTAGTTATCAGTTCAGCATTGAGTGGATGCATGTTTCTGAGAAGTCTATGCAACCATCATCCAAGGAGATGGGTACAGTGCTTGTCAGAACTGCTGCCCCGGTCTGGCCTCCTGGCTATCCAAAAATTTCCCATCAAGCTACAACCAAATGTGTTTTGCGCTTTAATCTTGTGAATACACAAAGTCACATCTCCAAGCAAGGCTGTTTGTTGTACTAAATTTGTTTCTTGTACAGAATCACTATTCAGGCCGCGGTAGAATAATAAATAAGAATTTAACAGTTTACCGTCACGAAGCTATGGGCTATATGAGGGAAGCCGTGCTTAGGGCTCCGGATTAATTCAGACCACCTGGGATTCTTTAATGTGCACTGACAACGCACAGCGCACTGGCACCTTTTGCGCAGTCGCCGCAGCCAGGATTGAGCCGAACACTGTGACCGCTGAGCTATCTCGGGTTCAAAAGTATGTAGGTCACGATGCCAGCATACAAAACTGATGCTACTAACGGCAGTCTGCACTCTCCGTGCAGTCTCTGAACCTCCTATGTAGGCACACTAGATGCGAGAAGGCACGGGAGCACAGAAAATTTCGGTCGGTGATCTCATGGTCTCAAGCAGCTTACAAACAGCCTCTATGCATTTTGGTGCCACAACACACTGCGGTATGAAAGGCAGGAAATACTTTGAGTTGAGTTGAGTTTATTGGCGCATAAGCGACTAAGGCTATCATGCGCCAAGCTCCGGGTATAGAAAATTCTTCTAGATAGATGTTATACAAAAGTCTAAATGAACGGCGGTGTAAAGGGCCTAAAAAGTTAATTCATGCAAGCTGGTAAAAATATGACAAAATTTTCGAAGAGACTTATGGTAAATGCTTTAAAAGGGGTTGGCAACCTCAGCAGCCATCCTTGGCTGTGCAAGGATCTCGGGGTCCCCAACCGATGTAAGAGTGACCTCAGCCGTCTTCTCGCGACGGGAGGGTGGCTGAGGTGCGTCAATAAATTGTAAAGCACAGGGTAAAAATTTAGAGTTTTTCTAGTACATTGGCTTCTTTTAAAAAGTTCAAAACACTTGACTTACCAATAAGAGCTTCTTCACCTAAAATCAATGACGGATGAAAAGGGATGTGTTGGTTGTAAAACGGGGTAAAAAACTTGTTTCTGAGTGTTTCAAGTTCTATGCATGAGATTAAAATATGAGTTACTGTGAGTTCATCTCCGCATTTTTCACAGGTAGGTTTGTCTTGTTTTGTTAGTAGAAAGTTGTGGGTAAGGTGCGTGTGTCCAATACGTAAACGACATAAAATAACTTCAAAAAAGCGTTCCTGATGTGTGCATGTATTCCATTCTCCTAATGTCGGTTTTATTAAGTGTAGTTTGTTATTTATCTGACTATTCCATGTGCTCTGCCATTTGTTCCTCAGTCTGCTCTGAGCTAGCTTCATGCAATCATTATGTGGCATGCTTATTTTCTGTATTTCCTTGTTGTGGGCTTGAGCAGTGCATGCGTCCGCTCTCTCGTTACCATCAATTCCAACATGGCTTGGAACCCAACATAATTTTATGTTATGCCCTTGTGTTACGATCCTTGTTATGTTATGTAAGACCTTACCTATTGATGGCATGACTGCATTTCTGGACTGTAGTGCTTTCAGTACACTGAGGGAGTCTGTGTAGATAATACTGTTTTCGATGTTGTTGCTTATTATTTTCTCCGTAACAAAAAACACAGCATAACACTTGGCTGTAAAAACTGATGCACACTGAGGAAGCCTTACTATTTTTTCCCAGTTCCCTTCCACTACTGCACTTCCAACATAACCTGTAGTTTTCGATCCGTCTGTGTAGAACGCGGTGTAGCTATCATATTTTTCCTTTAATGTAAGGAACTCTTGTATGATGTGTTCTGGTGGAGTTTGTCTCTTGTTGAACTGTGTAAGACTTATATCACAGACCGATAGAAAACTGTACCAAGGGGGAAATGCGTCGCAACGTTCTGCAACATTTGGTAATGTTTCTGATAAGTCAAGTTCTCGGCAGATCTCCTCAAACCGCGTTAGCAAAGGCCTGGTTGCTTGGGGCTTATTTGTAAATATTATTCGAGAAGGACATGTTGTGACGATTGAATAACATACGTGTTTTGTTCTCGACCTAATTCTAAGAATGTATGAGCATGTAAGTGCTTTTCTTCTATCTTAAAGTGATGGCTCATTTGCTTCAACATGAAGGCTCATTACCGGAGACGCTCTGTATGCTCCACAAGAAAGGCGGATACCTTGATTATGAACTGGATCTAATCTTTTTAGGTATGAAGGCCTTGCTGAACCGTACACTATACTCCCATAATCTAGACATGAGCGCACTAGAGAACGGTAGATATGAAGGAGGCATGCTCTGTCAGATCCCCAGCGTTTCCTTGAGAGTACTTTAAGGATATTCATTGCACGGGAGGCCCTTACTTTCAAGTTGTTTATGTGCGGCAGAAATGTAAGTTTTTTATCAAATGTTATTCCTAAAAATTTATGTTCTTGTTTTACCGGTAGTGTGGCTCCATTTAGGTGCAAGTTCGGATTGATCTGCAAGCCTCTTTTAAAGGGAAACTGCATATGTTTTAGAAATCAACGAGCTTAAGAGGGTCGAATGTGTGAAACTTGCAGGTAAAGCATGCAAAGTCTTTTGGGGTTAGCACTTGAAATAGTGAAGTAATTGCCGATTAAAATCCGGACGCCCTTCAAGCTTCTCTGCAGCGCACAACGCCAAGTGGGGGGGCGCATGATGGCGTCATAGAAGGTATCGGTACAATTGTAACGCACAAACGCCTGCTTTGAAGGAAAAAGAACTAGCGCCACCGAAGGCGAACCCTGCCGAGAGTTGTTTGGCAGCGTCTAACGCGTCAGGGCATGGTGTGGCTGATAACAGCGGTACTTTGAATTCATACCTTTCGTGACGTCACGCTGCGTTTTTCTGCACTCCTCCGGTGCATTGAGGAGAAGCGCAAAATTCAATCGTCGATTAGGTCACTATTTTAAATACTAGTGCAAAAACACTTGGCATGCTTTATCTACAGCCTACATAGATTTGAATCCTTGAATATCGCGAAATTCTCAAAAAAGTGCTGCAGTTGCCCTTTAAGCGAGAAAGCAACAGCTACTGTTTTCTGTGGAGAGAACTTGAACCCATTTTTGTCGGCCCAGATTGCTAGCTTGTTTAATGCGAGTTGTACCTGCCTCTCACACGTTGACAGGCTGGAGGACGTGCAAGCAATCTGAAGGTCGTCGACATACACGGAATACATAATGGAGTTGGGGATTATTTTCGCTACAGAATTCATTTTCACGACAAAAAGAGTGGTACTTAGGATACAGCCCTGCGGTACCCCATTCTCCTGGACAAAGGTTTTTGAAAGGGTTGCACCCAGGCGCACCTGAAAAGACCGGTCTGACAGGATATCCTTCAGGCTGTTCAACATCCTACCCCAGATGCCAAGATCTGCCAAGTCGCGTAGAATCCCATATCTCCATGTAGTATCGTACGCCTTCTCCATGTCAAAGAAGACTGCCAGACAGTGTTGTTGGTGTATGAACGCCTCTCGGACTGCGTTTTCTAAGCGGACGAGATGGTCAGTTGTCGAACATCCTTTTTTAAATCTGCACTGGTGGATGTCAAGGAGTTCACGTGATTCAAGAATGAACATTAGCCTGACGTTGAGCACACTTTCAAATGATTTTGCTAGACAACTTGTAAGAGCTATGGGCCTATAACTATTGGGGGAGGTGGATGGCTTTCCAGGTTTTAAGAACGGTACGATAACTGCTTTTTTCCAAGCCTTCGGCATCTTTCCGGACATCCATATTTTGTTGAAAAATTGCGAAAGTGCCCCTACTGCAGCTTCGGACAGGTGGGCAAGCATTTCATAATGTACATCATCCGGGCCAGGTGCTGTCTGTTTACCGGAGGACAGTACGTTTTGGATCTCCTGAATTGTAAATAATGTATTGTATGTTTCATTTGTACTGCCAGTCGTTGGAAGTTTCTGCTTTTCAGTTGTGTTTTTGTGTTTTAAGAATGACTGTGTGTAGTGTGAAGAGCTTGAAACGTCAGAGAAATGTTGTCCTAGTATGTCAGCCTGTTCATCTATACTTGTTTGTGTACCAGGTGTTGTCAAAAGGGGGATTGTGAAGGGTGAGTACCTGCCGCTTAGTTTTCGCACCTGCTCCCACATTTGTTTTGACGTGGTTGAGCTGTTTATAGAAGAGACATAAGCTTGCCATGATGTTTTCTCGGCCTTGCGGCGAATATACCGTGCTTGCGCTCTTGCCTTTTTGAAAATCATAAGGTTCTAGTGTGTGGAATATCTGCGAAATACTCCCCATGCTTTATTTTGTTGTTTTTTAGCCTCTTTGCATTCTTGTGTGTACCACAATTTGTGGTTCTGGTGGACCACTCCTGAGGAATTGATAGGTGCGCAGCAGAAAGAATGCATGTTGTGACCATTTCATTTATTTCATCTACGGTATGATTTTCTAAAATTATATCCTCCAAAAACAATTCCCAGTTAGCTAAATGTAGCTTCCAATGCTGTGGTTTCGTGGGAACGACTGTTGGTGACGATGAGAGACTTATTATGACAGGGAGATGATCGCTTCCGTATGGATTGTCTAAAACACTCCAGTTAAAATCGCTAAAAACAGACGGTGAACTAAAAGACAAATCTAAAACACTCATTTTCCCTGAGGTTGGGGAGCAGTACGTGGGTTTACCCGAGTTAAGTAAACAGATGCTACTGCATAGAATAAAATCCTCAATAAGATGGCCTCTAAGGTCAGTTTTTTCGCTTCCCCAAAAGCATGAATGCACATTAAAGTCTCCAACTACCAGGTATGGCTCTGGTAGCCGGTCTACAAAAACCTCTAAATCATGAAGTGTTACCTTAAGGTGTGGATCGATATATAGAGAGCATACTGTAATGGTTTTATATGTAAGCAGAGTGGCTGCGACAGCTTCGAGTCTTGTTTTTAGTTTAAGCTCTCGAGCTGGGACACCGTTTTTCACTATGATGGCTACGCCTCCCGACAGCCTGCTCGCCTGCTCTCGATCGCGGCGGAAAACCGTATAATTCTTAAGAAAGTTATTTTTTTGGGGACCTAAATTTGTCTCTTGTAGACATAAGGCAACGCTCCTAGTATGTCTTTTATATCACTGTAGTTGTTTAGAAGTCCTCTACAGTTCCATTGTATTATGAAAGCCATCTTAATTTTGTGTTTCTAAAGGGTGAAAAGGTAGATCAAGTTGTCGATGGCCCCGTGACTCGGGGCCTGTCTTTTTTTGACCGATCCAGGGAGCTCCGCCGACCGTCCGACGTGGACGGCACGGGGCTGTCCTGGGTCGTGTCCATCGTCTCTGCGGAGGCGCTGGACGACCGTGCAGGAGGCATGTTGATTTTTGAGTTTGACCTCGACCTGTGGGAAGAGGTCTTGAGGCCCGCCGACCCGGGGGTCTGCGTTGCCTCCTTTGGGGTTTGCAGAGTAGCGCTAGCTGCTCCACACGGGGGCGCGGGTGGCCCCGCCACAGGCTCACTGCGTGTGGCCTGGACAGGTGCCGTAGCCTGGTGTGGTGTGCCGCGCCCACGCACATCGGCGAAGTTTGTTTGTGCAGTGAAGGAGAATTTGTTTGTCTGAGCATATTGCCTTCGTGCTTCTTTGAAAGAAATGTTTTGTGTAGTCTTGAGAGTAATTATTTCTTTTTCTTTTTTCCAAGAAGGACAAGCTCTGGAGTAGGCAGCATGGTCTCCTTCACAGTTTGCACACCGTGGGTTAGCAACACATTCTTCGGATTGGTGGTCCTTCGAAGAGCATTTTGCACAAGTTTTGCGGCCGCGACAACTCTGTGAGCCGTGGCCAAATCTCTGGCAGTTGAAACATCTGCGTGGATTGGGAATATACGGTCTTACATTTATTTTCAGATATCCGACTTCTATGCTTTCAGGCAGTATGCTGGTGTTGAAAGTGAGGATGAGGTGTTTCGTGTCAATTTCTTTGTTGTCCTTCCTGATCTTTATTCGCTGAACATTTATGACATCTTGATCGGTAAGGCCCTCAAGCATTTCTTTTTCAGAGAGGTGGACAAAGTCGATTTCAGATATGACACCTCGGACAGTGTTTAGAGATCGATGTGAAGTAATGGAGACAGGAATCTCCCCTATGGACACGAGGTTTGAGAGTTTAAAGTACTGGACGGTGTCATGCAATTCGAGCAGTAAGTCACCACTGGCCATTTTGGATACCTTGTACCCAAGGCCCAAGGTATCTGTCAAGCACTTTGCTACCAGGAACGGGGATATCAGTCTTGCTTGTTTTTCTTCTGCATTGCTATGTACAACATGGAATTTCGGGAAAGTTATCTTTCTTTCCTGGAAAAAGTCGCCTGCATCGGTCCGCCCTATTTTGAGAGAGCGATCAGGTTTTGAAAGGGGGGGAGCCATAAAAAATTGAGGTTTTTCAGTCGTGGTGCCAGCCACCCACCATGGAGCCCAACGAGGGGACGGGACAGGAACTTGCAAGCAAGTCCTGCCCACGCCAGCTGTACACCTCAACTATAACCAAATATTACGCAACTCAGGGTAGTTGGCCACACAAGGTTAACCATAGCCGCCAGGAAAAAGAGGAAAAACTAAGAAGTGAACAGGAGACAGGAGAGTTGTAAGAAAGAGATAGGAAAGTGAAAGATGGAGGGGGAGGATAGGAAAAGGCGACTGCCAATTTCCCCCGGTCGGGTCAGGCCGGAGGTGCCGTCTACAGGAAGCTGGGGCCAAAGTGGTGTGTTGCCTCCGCCGAGGGGCCTTAAAGGTACTAACGCTTGGCATTGGCTCAACCACCAGGATCCCCTTTTCCCCGGACACGGCGATGCCACGCACAGCTAAGCGCGGGTGCTCGGGTCCGTGGTGGCGCACTGCTCACCATCATCCCCCCGCGGGGATGTCCCTGCGGATGCTCAGGTACCCGTGGTGTCGCAACTCACCATCGTCTGCATGAATCAGACGCCCCTGCGGGGGGAAATACTTTGACAACATTTATAACGAATATGCAGGTCCATAATTTTCACATGACTTCCAAAAGATCGGCAGAGGATTTTGTGGTAGAGCAATATTAAGGGCAACATAGCCACTTTGGCAGGCGCACTGCAATTCTTCGGTACTGACATCCACTAAGTCCTGTTTACAGCCTCAAGTATTTCACCTTTTCGCGTGCATGCCGGTCTAGCTTTCCTTGAGATCGTCAGCTTCTCAGCATCGTCGGTGTCAGCGTGAAAGTTGAGCTCGGCGGGAGGAACACCAGGGGCATTTTCGCATCGCATAGCTAAACGTGCACTGCTCTAGCCACTAAAATGTTGCAAATGTCGCAACTGAAGCGTCATACTGATGGTTTCCCTTCACTCTCAGCGCTCGCGCGTATAGTACCGGAGTTCTGCTACCAAGCTCGAGAGTGCGGGGCCAATTCCCGGCTTCGGACGCAGTATTCATGATGCAGGTGAAATGCACGAATGTCCCCGAGACTTGTGTGCGCATAAAAAAACCCACTGCTGCACTTAAAGAAGCACGCGTACATGCTGTTACCCACAGCGGCGGATCAGTGGTTAAGGCGATCGTCTACTGAGCCAGAGGACCCGGGTTCGAACCCAACCGCAGCGGCCGCGTTTCGATGAAGGCGAAACGCAAAAGGCGCCCTGTGCTGTGCGATGTCAGTGCACGTTAAAGATCCCCACGTGGTCGAAATTATTCCGGCGACCTCCACTACAGCACATCTTTCTCTCTTCTTTCACTCACACATTCCACCTTCCCTCACAGCGCGGTTCAGGTGTCCACCGAGATATGTGAGACAGATACTGCGCCATTTCCTTTCCTCAAAAACCAATTTACCAATTTTTTATACGCTGCGGCCCCGAACAATCCTGCAATACCTGCATAACGGCCGCTGCAGCTTGGCGTCGAGACGAGCCTCCATTGCGTGGCGCAGATCTGTCCACGCTCAAGAGAAGCGCAAGGAACGGCGAACAAGATCTGGTCGTGCCACTGGGCGCAGTGTTAGCACCTGAACATATTCTTACACCATGGTCCACACACTATGCTCCGATAAAGCTAGGCTTAGCTGTCCAGAAGGAAGGCCCAGCCTTAGCTCTTTTGACATTCTAGCACACAATAAGGTGTTTCCATGGACAAGCACCCCACACTAATATAGGTGTCAGTTGGACAGGAAAATTTAGTGCCACTTCTAGCGGTACACTCTGCCTCGTGAAATGTCACCTTGGCGGCACGGAGCGACATTCAAAAAAGTGCCATTCGGAAATTACTTTGATGGCAGTCCGCAAACCTTAGCACACGAACTGAAAATTTTCAACAGTACAAATTTTAAATTGAGAATATTTTTTCATTACTAAAGAGCTCTTAGAAGACATAGTTGTATGTAAAAGTATATTACTACGATGGTATGTTTCAGGCTGAGTAAAGCAAGATCGCTGAACTCCCTTCGAGGAGAGAGCATTCTGCAATAAGTGCCAAAAAAGTTCATGTGACACTGCGCAAATGAACCAAGGGCAATGTAGTTGTTGAAAGCGACACTAAATTTGCCTGCGTAACAGGTATACGACTTGCTGCAGGCACCCGTGCCTGCAACATTCTCAAAAAGCAAAACATGTCCACAGCAAAGCCTTTCTGCAACTGCATGCTTTTAAGTTTCACAGTTGTAATAAATGAAGAAAAACGAAAAGGAAATCACCTTTTCTCGACGCAGCTGTTCTAGGTTGGCCTGCTTGGCCAAAGTCTGCGCCTCAAGGCGTTCAATTTTGCGCATCAGCTTGTTCACAAGTGCCTCCTGTTCCTGCTCCAGGCTCTGCTCCAGCTGAACCTTCTCCTGGCGTAGCTGAAATGGTTCAACAAAACGCCTACATTATTGCAAACTTAATTTTGTGTTAACTACTGAAGAAAAATGTATGTAAAAGTGTGCACATATACAATGCAAAAGAGTGCAGCCAAACACAGGACAGGAGAAAATGCACGTACAAGTGTGCACATATACAATGCAAAAGAGTACGGCCAAACAGAGGGCAGGAGATGGCAGTTTTCTGCCACACAAGACCAATGCCATCAAGCAAATGTCTGCACCTGCTGCAGTGAAGCAAGGCAGCCCAACAAAATAGCTGGTTGATGGCCCCTTTACTTTTTAAAAAACATAGCAGTTGGGTTTCAGCATGTTCAATTGTTCAACTCATGTTCAATTGAACTATGCCCAAGGAAAGTCAATATGCAGCTAATTTGATAGACTGGTTTGTGGATTTGTAAAGAACAAATACAAGGACCACACTTTCACACCAGGCCACAGAGTGTTCACTACTTTTTGCACAAACAGCAACTAAGAAAGCGAGCAAAGAATGACATCCCACTTCACCACCAAAACCTCAAAAGTTTCCGAACCAGCCATCAATGGGACTGTCCTTCAGGATAATGAAGAGGCAATATCAGAGCACCAGATGTATAAATACTTAATCCTGCTACTAGGAGCAAATGACTAAATGACAAATTCTGAGCTTGGGTGTTTTGCTGCTTCATAATAATCCACGACCCCAGAGTACATATGTAAATGTTGGCATCCAGGATTTGAAACTGGTGTGGTGGACACATCTGCTGTACTCGCCACATCTTACTCACCCCAGAACACATGCATGACAGGAGAATTCTACCACATGTAGCTGTGTGGGAATACGACTGCCTCTTAGTTTCCAATATAAACATGCCCTCTTGCTGCAGTCACTAAAATGTTCATTAATCCATTTTAGGTAATTAGGCGCCTGACGGTGACAGTCATCTCACTTTTATGTCCTGGCCACACAACTGATGTATTTTGCAGCGTCTATTTTTATAGAAATCTGTAAAGCTTGATTTTGATCACCTCTGGGGATCAGTTGCTGGGCTGTCATTCTCATTTTCACATACCTGTTATAATGCAGGCCTCCCTCACTGTCGCACTAGCATATTTTTTTATTCATTCATCCCAAAGACTACTAATATGTGGAAACACCTGAGGCCTCATTGTTGCAATCATCAATCCACTTGTGTTGAAAAAGCTACTAATTTTACATGCTGCCCTTGTAATTTGCCATTACTGTTTTTTCACTGTATTTTTCTGAAATAGTGTTTTTTTCCATTTGTAGCCATCACTTCTTTCAGGAATGCCTTACAGGCGCTCACTGCTGTAATAAGCAAATAGAGCAGACTCTCGTGATCAACAGCATCGGAATTCTTAACTACAGCCAGGTTTAAAGCATTCTCTGACTGCGTGAACTTTAGTTTCCTGACACTACTACTGACATCAATAGCAGGGTGTAGATTAGATGGTGCTTTGAATACACAGCATAACTTTCCTTCCATTGAAACCATGTGTCACGTACAGCACCACAAACTACCCAGTTTAGCACCGTTTTTTGCATTCATTCCAGTTTGGGTTCAGTTCTGAGATGGTGACAACAATATCTGTTCAGTTCGACACTCTGCATTGAACTACTGTGGGCTTGTAGCCCTCCATGACATTTTGCCGCCTGTATGCTATTGCACTCAATTTTCTGCATACATTTTTGGGCACAGTTTTCAAACCATGGTGGTTTATGAAAACATGTCATTTACTTCCAGACTTTCAAGAAACACAAGTTGCATTGCTACTTTCAAGGAGGTAGGTACCTTCAAAGTCTCTTTGTTATTCAAAGTTTTCAGGAGATTGTATGAACACTGTAACTTCATTTTTGCACTCACTGCATGCAACTTGTGTGCATGTGTTCATTACTTGAATGTAATGCAAAAGCATGTTTTTTCATTCTATGAACACTTCACTATACAATAATTTGCATCTTGTACAGTTTTGCCTGTACAACTGCAGTTAAGACTGTAGCTGTTTTCAGCCCTAGAAACATCCTACTTCAGCCTTGAATTTAAAATGATTCAAATTATCCAATCTGAATCAAATATGAACAGTCTAGCTTCGAGACTAAATTGAATACGAATCAAATATTCATGATAATTTGATACTTGCGTGAATATGCATACAAAACGAATACTCATGCAGAACAGAAGTACCATGACTAATGGAGTTTGAAGCCATTGCTGTCGAAAGACAACACTGAATTCCCCTAGAAGGCCCGCAACACAGAGCCAGTATAGAAGGCATGCACTTAAGCCACAGTGCCCACCATTTTGGCGACCATGTAGCACGACGAAAGGCTACAGTGCATACCCAATCGGTTTATCCCCCCCCACTTCTGGCCTGCACCCCTGAAGCTGGGCAATGAACGCCAAAATGGCACCAGTAGCATCACATGAATACCTTCCATATCAACTCTATGACCATCATGCCATACGCATCAGACAAATGCCTTCTGCAACTGATTATGACAGCAAACAAGCTAGAGCCAGATATCATTTGATAAGCGGGATGAGGGTTATAAGCCATGGACTCTGATATCAGGCATGAAGGCAGGGTTTCGCCGAGCCTGCCTGAACCCTCCTGTGCCCCCATCTTGAAAGCCACACGAAGGGACCATGTCACGGCACAGAATGCCTGCACTGGCCAAATGGGGCAGCATGTCGTGCGGCGATGGAGAAAGTCGTTTTTGAAGTCATCGAAGAAAACTACTGCATAGCACATCTTTGTGCCAATTATATGAAAACTACAGAAAAACTTGAGAACGCGTTCCATTCGTTTTGAATAATTTTGAACATGCATGACTTAATTCAAACAGCAAATCGAATAAGAGGTTATTCGATTCGCTACTCGAAAATTTCAAATGTTTGAACACCCCCCCCCAAATTATCTGATAACTAGAAACAACAATGTTGGGATGCAAGCACAAATGATTCAAGGAGTCAACTCAAAACATTAATCGGACAGAAAACAAAATACATCTCTTGACTACTCGCATGCAAAAGGCAAAATTTCGCATCTCATAATGCACAAAAATTTTCAACGCAAGAGAACAAATGCAACCATGGCCTATACCCTACAAATGCACCTACACTCATGTGACCGACTGTGGGAGCCAGCACTGCTGTCTTTTATTTGGCAGTTAAAGGAACTCTGATATGCAACCATCCATTACAAACTTTCTGCAAGTATGAAAAGCCAGACAGATGAGCCAGTTGATTACAACTGCTCCATTATGGTGGCAGCACAAACGACACCAGGATGAAAAATAGAGAGACAGTGCTGGATCGTGTCCATTTCTCCGTCCCGATGCCTTTCATGCTTAGGTGACGAAGAGAGCCCAACCAGTGGATGAACTTTTAGAAGTATTCTGCCCATTATGACACAAAACGCACACCCTATATGCAAAGCTTAAATTTTCATAGCATCCTCTTTCAATTGGCTTGGCTGGCATGTATAGCAATCCAATCCATTTAAACACCAACCTGCAGCCACTGCATGCCGATTCAGAGGGTTTGGTTTGGTTTTGGTTTTGTAGGGTTTAACGTCCCAAAGCGACTAAGGCTATGAGAGACGCCGAGGGAAAATACCCTCTGAATCGCCCCCGATTCAGAGGGTATTTTGTGTTTCAGAATACGTTGAAGCAAAATATGCCAATGGAGCATGCTTCAGCAGAGTAGAAGCAATGCTGTGTAGCTTGTAAAGCACAAATGGTCAACCCTCAGGTGAATAAGTACACAACTTCACACAAGAAGGGCACATGGGCATATTTTATGCAGTCATTTACGGATTCAACAAACACCTCCTTTTACGGCATGTAGCACACTGCTGGATAAAGATAACACATTTGTGGAGATACAGCAACGGCAAGCAGACCTAACAGGTGTAGATGAGTGAATACCTACATTCATTGCTGGCATCAAAGGCCTAAGGGTGCTTTTCATTCTTCACCGCATGCCCTGGGTCAGAGCTACTACCGTCGGGCTGCTTTTCAATACCGCTATTCCGAAAGTATAGATCATAACGATGGCAATCACTAATAAAAGTGCAAACTGCAAGGCGTCATACCTGCAGAAAGCCCCCTATGTAACCTGGATAACGAAACAGCCCCGTTCTCCAGTATGGGTAACGTTACCGTCACGTTAAAGCAAAAGGTTGCTCAAGGGGTCGCGCAACCCATACTCCACGGAACGGTCGGCACACACACAGACCCGGCCACTTTTGCCCCGCCGAAGACCAGGCAGCATGGTGTATACACCCTGGCCGAGGTTCACAACGGGCATATGAAATAATTGAGAATTCAAACCTGGTTGAGCTTGCGCGACAAATCGTTAGTAAGGCACTCTTCCTCTTGTTCGTAGTTGAGGGCAAGCGTCTCCTTTTCTTTCTTTAAAGCTTGTATCTTCTTCAACAGTGTGTTGCTGATGAATTCTTCTTCCTGCTCGGCTTTCGCTTGCTGTAAAATCACCAAAATTGCGGTAAGGAATTAACCACTTTTCGAGTCCACGCCCTTTCAGCGCGAGACAACTACACGTATTATGGGCAAACAACACGCTCTTGCCGGCAGTACCACCGTAACTTTTCCCACAAGTTCTCGAAATCATAGGTTATGGCCTGCTAGTTTTACTTGCATAGCAGTACCGACCTTAGCAGGATATCACGTGTGGTATTTACCGGTACACAGATTTAACACAGTAACAAAACAAACAGAATTGGCAGCGAACCGCATTCATAAAATGTCATAATGTTAGGCCTCACTATGTTGACGCTGACTTGCCGCAACGCACGGTTCTCCTCCTGCAACGTCTTCACACGAAGTCTGTAAGTTTCTAACTCCATTTTGAGCACCCTATTCTCTTGCTGGAGAGATTCAACCCGTTTCTGAATCTGCTCACGAGATAGAGGAGACGGGGCAACCATTGCCCCGTCCACTGAGCTGCTATCACTCTCACTAGCACTATCCGCCATATTTCTGGCACCGCCAAGAAACATGTGAGCAGGCGACAAACACGGAGACTGTGGAGAGGCGTGGAGGAACGGTTCGGAGGGCGAGCATAGGGGCGAGCGCGGCTAGCGCGGCGATATTGGGCTTGGGCGACTGGGACAAGTGCCGCACCAAGGGGTCGCTTCTTGCCGTCTGCGTTGTATTTACGACATAAAGTTATTGTAATCAGAACATTTTGTTCATTAAAAGTTATAAATATGAAGTTTTTAAACAAAATTGCTGGTCTTTACGCTTCTTTTTGCCCCAACTTTTCCCAGCTAGGTTGTTTGCACGCTCCCCGGCTCCGCCATTAAAAATCCAGTGGATTGGCCGGAGCATCGGCTGGAGCCGTCGCCTGCCGCCCTGTAGTGGTAGCATTTCGCTACTGCAGTAACACGTGCTTCCATAGATCGCCAGCCGAGAGGTAACTGCCGTTTGGTCGAGGCCAGAAGAATATTCAGCGTCCAGCGCAGGCACTCAAATACCCACCAGAAACAATGGGTAACGTTTTCGCTTCAAGTCCGTTATCGCCACCGCCGGTCCTGGCCCCGGCACCTCCGCCGTCTGTACCAGAGCCACCGGACCAGCGCGGACTGCCAGCCCAAGATGACGCCGAGACACAAAACCCCGGCACGCTGGAAGACCTGCATAAAAAGTGCAAAGACATATTCCCGGCCAACTTCGAGGGAGGCCGGCTGATGGTGAACAAGGGCCTGAGCAACCACTTCCAAATCAGCCATACCCTGAACATGAGCTCGCTCACGCCTTCGGGATACCGATTTGGAGCAACTTACGTGGGCACGCAGCAGTTTGGCCCGGCCGAGTCGTACCCCGTTTTGCTCGGCGACATCGATCCTAGTGGTAACTTGAACGCCAACATTATTCATCAGTTTAATCCTCGCATTCGCACCAAGATAGCAGCGCAAGTCCAGGACAACCGGTACGTCGCGACGCAGCTGACGGCCGACTACAGAGGTCCCTCGTACACCGCTTCGGCTACACTAGGCAATATTGATATCCTCAACAACTCCGGAGTCGTCGTCGCGCACTACCTGCAGAACGTGGTTCCAAACGTAGCCCTTGGCGCAGAGTTGGCCTACCAGTATGGACCTCAAGTGCCGGGCGGAGAGATTGCCGTTCTGTCTATGGCGGGACGTTACACCGGCCCCGACTACGTAGTCAGCGGCACATTGGGCATGGCCGGAGCGCATTGCTGCTACTACCACCGCGGTAGCGAGACGACGCAAGTCGGTGTCGAGGTGGAGACGAACTTCAGAGTGGGCGAGAGCGTCGCCTCCATCGGCTACCAAGTGGACTTGCCCAAGGCGAACCTTGTTTTTCGTGGCATGGTCGACAGCAACTGGACCGTCGGCGCCGTTCTCGAGAAAAAACTGCAGCCGTTGCCGTTCACCTTTGCTCTCAGCGGCATGCTTAACCATGCCAAGAACCAGAGTCGCTTCGGCTGTGGACTTATTATCGGTTAGCGTACTTTTGAGGCTACGAGTGGTGCACCTGCAGTCATTACCATGTGCTGGCCCTGAGGGTTTGAGGCTGGCAGGTCTACCGTGATGAATGCCCTTTTGCAGTTCACAGTGGCCCAAGCTCAGCTTCCTAGGTTTGCTGAATGCCGCAATAGAAGTAGTTTTTCTCCTCACATTCTTTGCAGCCTGTCGATGTGTACATAGGCAAATGCTTGTTTCACATAACGGCACGTCACGTTTTTTGATGTGCCGTTTTGTTGCTTCTGGACTAGCCCTCCATTGGTAGTGAGTTGGTCATTTGATTTCATTTAGGTGCGCTCATTTTATTTGCTCAGAGTGAGCAGCTTATACCAGTTTAATAAATCACTATTTTGTTGGAGAAATGAAACTACTGATGCAGTTTGCTAGTTTTGAACATGAAAATTTTCTGTTTATTTGTAGCATAGATTTTTTGTGAGTTGCAGCACTTGGTGTAGTTGTTACCATCTGAAAAAGAATTCATGTGATCAGCCACACAGTTAGATTAATTGCAAATATTCACTCTCATCTAAACTGTCAAGTCTAGCAAAAATAAAGGTGTTAAACAGTCACAGCTTTTGCAGTTTTCAGTCAGCTGGTGTTTATGTGCGTCTAGGTTAAGCAAATGCAATTTTTGCTTTATGCCTTGTCACAAGTGAAAGCTGTATACCACTCAGGTGCGAATGATACACATTTTATGCTATACATCTCAGTAGTTTCAAAATACTTATCTATAAACTCGAGGTGCGTGCTCCTTAGTGCGCATGGAAGAACAGATGTTTGTGCAAGTTGGTATTGATTCATCATGACAAAAACAGCACACACTTTGACATAACACAAAGAACAAGGAGGAAGACGCCATCAGTGCGTGTGCTTTTGGTCATGCGCATGGTACAGTCATGAAATTTATGAGCGTGAACACGAGAGCGCGTGGCAGATAGCCTCAAGCCCTACTTGTGGCGATACGCGGCGGCTGCTTTTAGCATCGTGGTGGAAAGGGTAATGCCGCTTTGCCAGCTTCCAGGAAGCCGAAGAACACACTTCCCTTTCCACTTTGTTTATGAAGGCGGCCGCCGCGTATCGCCACGAGTAGGGTTCGAGACTATCAGGCACGCGCTGCCTGATAGTACATTGGAGAATAAAGGCTGGTTCGAAACAGGTTGCATGTGAGCAGTCCCACCAATGCATCAGTGTCTGCTCACATGCAGCTTGTCTCAAACCTAGGGATATACCATGTGTGCACTCCAGAGCATGCAGCTTGGATGTTCTAGACAACTGTTTTGCCTGTGTACATAAATACGTACACCTTTTTGGCACCGTTACATCTTGCCATTACAATAACTCTGGTAATATTTTTTTTAATACATTGTTCATAGATGTAGGAGTTCATTGGAAGGCAGTGGAGGTGTCCAGCACAAGACTGAGTGGACAAGGGAAATGAGAAGTGTGGCACCAACTCTCACATTCCATATCTTGGTTGCTTCCCTGCTTAACAGATCCCTCCTGGTGTCCGTCATCGGTGCACACATCACTAACGTAGGGGCAAAAAGCTTGGTGCACATGTGCATGAGTAGCACATGCTAGGTTGTTGTGCTCATGCGGGGAAAAGTGGTGGAGATGCACATATGCGAGACACGAGACAAAAACTTGCACCATTTTTGCTTGCCAGGCCACCACACCCCTTGACATCACGTTTGCAAGCGAGAAAGAGGTCTGTGAATGCTACTGCAGGCAAACTGCAACTTTTGCAGTGATTTCACAAGCATACCAGATGGTGATGGTGGCCATGCCCTTTACAACGGGTTGCCACCAGGCATTAATGCCTGCAGCGGGTGGATCACACTGCTGTAGTTCCAGCAGCATAACAGACAAAATGGAAGACCCAAAGTATCATTTTGACTAAAGTCTCTGGATCCTGGAGTCAAACATGATGTTTAGATTTATCTTGTACATTTCTTAACCCTAGTGGAAAGTCCAAATTTTCAAATGATGAGTGCCAGCAACAGTGTTACAAATTCATACTGCAAAACAAATAGTAGCTTGCTTTTACTAGCCTCTATGGTTTAGGGTTTATGGGGGTTTAGCGTCCCTAAACGACTCTGGCTATGAAGGACGCCGTAGTGAAGGGCTCCGGAAATTTCGACCACCTGGGGTTCTTTAACGTGCACTGACATCGCACAGTACACGGGCCTCTATATTTCTATCTTTTTTTCCTCAGCGGCTCATTCTGTTTATAAATTGACATGCCATTTGATACAACATTCACATCATTTGTTGGAACACCTGGAGCTCAAGGCAGTTTTCACAAATTATTGAACTTCCATGATAACGAAATGCTGTTTGCACTTTGTGAAACAGTTGCATGGCTAAATATGACAATGGCAATGTGCAGTTGCCATTGAAGTGAGCTTGTGTAGTAGAAACTGATGATCTAGCACACTTCATTATCTACAAGATATCTAGCATCTCACCATTTATCCAACTTACCAAAGTTATGCTGCTGGCAGTTGACACACTTCATGCACTCCCATCTCTTCAAGCTCTTTGCTGAACTCCACTAATGTCAGATGTGAATGCAGAAAAAAAAAGTGACTTAGTAATATTACAAGCTGTGTGTACAATTTGCCTGCACCAAGCAGCTAAGCTAGCTGCACACAGTGGAATGTTTCAGGTCAAGCTTTTTCTTTTTTCTTGTCATTTGTAACCTCACTACAAAGTTGATTACTTTATCTCGTAATGTTTCCTTTTAGCACAGTTGGCAGAAAACATTAAAGCGAGTGCTATTCTCAACAGTTTGTGCACATGTCTGGTGTATGCTGTGATGCACATGTATCACGTCTCATGCAAGTTGGCCTCTTTTCTCTGAACACCACTGGACTAAAACCTGCCAAGTCAGAAATAATAAGAAAGCTTGTGCACCGAGTTCAAGAAACTTTTCTTGGGCAAAGAATGTGGCTAAGAACCAACTATAAGAAAAAAAAAAGCACCTACCACAAATTGCAAGCAGGATCAGGTAGACTGATACCCTGTTTGTAAAGCTGCATAACATTTTAAAGGCTGAAAAGGAAGTTACATAGCATTAGTTCAGTCAGAGCTGCTTATTTAATAATTATAGCTGAGGAAGTAATGGAAGCAAGATAACAAGTAGTATTCATCCACACCCTCCAACATAGGTCTGCACACTCACTCATGAGTGCACTTATATCACCTCACTCGCACTCATGGACGTGAGTGCGAGTGAGTGGATTGAGTGCTGGTGGTCATGGACGTGAGTGCGAGTGAGTGGATTGAGTGCTGGTGGTCATGAGTGTGAGTGCGAGTGAATGGATGTGAGTGGTGAGGGGGGGTGGACGCGACACTGAAGTTTGCCACTTGTGTTTCGTGATGATGGTATTTGCTTAGCTATTTTCATGTTGACCATTGAGCCAAGCAAATATTCACTGCTGAGTGCACTTGAGACAGCATATGACATCTTGCCAGTGTCTTTGGACGTCCAAAGCAGAGGATTCCGCTGGTGTGGGAATCTTTAGTTGCTGTTTGCCTCACTAGTTCACCATTGGAATGGTCCAAGATTTTCGCTGGTGCAATAAGCCGCTACGGGTTGTGCCAGATTCTTTGATCGAATTTTGCATTGCCATTACTAGCAAGGTAGATGTCTCTTGTCACATCTCCTGCACGGGTCAAGCTCACCTACGCAGAGTTCCAATACTTGATGCTGAAAACATGACTGCCCGCTTCTCAGCAATAACTAGCGTAAAGTGGTATCTTGAGCACTGCAGTGGATACGTAGGTTTTTTATGTGCCTGGGTGTGTGCATTGTAGAGCTCTGCTTTGGTCGTAATTTTTTTTATTGGACCGGATGCGGAACCGGCAGAGCCTTCCATTGCCGATGCGAAGAACCTGACCTACTTGGACCGGCTCTTGAACTGCACAAGTGCAGCTGAAGCCCAGAAATGATGTGAGAACCAAGCGACATTTTAGGTAACATCAGAGGTTCATGTACTTGAAGGAGCCCTCTGTCGCAAATGAAGCATGTGGTTTTTATTTCTTGTATGCATATCGTCAGTCAATGTGATGCCTTGATGCTGAGGAGAGAGCCGAAGTGGTAATATCTGGTGTTATAGTCTGCTCCAGAAATGCTTGTTTCGTGCCGATGGTGACGAAACGTTACGGTGATTTTCGGTAGTGGATATGTGGTGGCCATCAAATTGGCCGCACCTTTTTAGTCCCTCGTAGCCTGAGTCGCTTTGGGGTGTAAAACCCCCATGAACCAAACCTTTTCGATTGAATGGACGTATAGTTCGAATTTAATTTTTCTTTACTCGGGAAAGGAATCTAAAATATAATGTCTGTCAGTATTGTCAAATTTTGGTCGAAAGAAGACTACAAAAGGAAAGCAGTACAAGCGAATTAGAGCTAATGAGAATCAAGCTAGGGGCGACACTTTTTGTTTCGCCTAAAAGTATCCTGCAAGTCAGTGCTGCTGTTCAAACTGCCGATACCGAGAAGGCAGCAAAGAAAAACCGACGGACACCATAGCCAAAAATGTGATGAAAAGAGAACAGGAGGGTGGGGCGAGGGGTAGAAAGGGGCTGCAGGAGGGGGGCACAGGGGAACTTTTCATAAATAGGTCGAAGGGCGCTGGCATTTGGACAATGGACTACTCATTGAACAGGGAAGAGTTGAGGATTAAGCTCCCCCATGCTCTCCCCCAGAGTAGAAAAAAGTTTTTTAGGGTCATGACAATGCTCCCATCTGCATCATGCACGCGGAATGCAGGCTGCCCTGCCAAGTAAAAAAATGCATACAAGCTTTCGCTGCATGTGTGCAAGGCGTGTTTCTTTTTTGTGGGGCCCAATATTCGGCGCTGGGAGAGTAAAATGGTCGTGTGAAATGAGATTCTGTTTATTTTGAAGTTTTCAATACTGTAAGTGGAATAACTTTTGTTTGCGCACTCATATTTCAGCAATGCTACCCCCACTGATATCTGAACACCATGAGAAATCCTTTGAACTGGATAGTATACGATTTCCTTCAAAAACTTCTGGATAAGGTTTTTTCTCGGTAACGTCAGTTTCAGAAAGGCATGCACTGCAAAATGGCTCACAAGTTAGCTCCATATGTATTCTTCGACAAACGACATTTCCTCGATCAACAACGCAGCAGACTACGGGAGAATAACTAGGTGCAGCGTTAGCGCACTCCCTATACCTACGCAGATGAGCTCGTGGTACCCGCGCTCGCCATCCTCAAGCGAGGACACTGCGCTGGTTTCCCAAGCCTCCTTCAGACAGGGATTATGTGCACCGCAGACAACAAACTGTAATGCAGGCGTGTCCAGATATTGGTCATGCATACCTGCTCTGGCTAGACGAAGCCAGCCCTGCTCTTAACTATGACCTAATGTTAACTCAAAAGGCTGTTGTAAAGAGGTTGAAAATGGCCATTCCCCTTTCGATCCTTTTTCCACAGGGCAAATGTGTATTTGGGGCCCATTCCAGCCATTTTCCTTTGCATGAAGAACTCGCTCGAGGTTTTGAAAAACACATCCGATTTCCCACACTGCGGGAAGTATTCACAGTCGCCACTTACCTCCAAGGTGTTCATGCATACTCACGGACACGTAAAGACGTGTCTAAGCATCTTAGCTGATTCTAAACAGGCACTTATCATCTCAGCAGCAAGCATGGAAGCACGTGTGTGTAACATTGGTTCGGGACATGGAAGATGCGTGATAAGTGACCACTTCCTTCGAGCATCGAAACTGTGAAAATTGGCCAAAGAGACTGACCGTGCACCAAGCACGTCACCACCCCATCCGTGCGACCTAGGCTATGCTAGGGCTTAGTGAACATTAATGTAGTGAGTGGACATGAGTGTGAATGTGAGCGAGTGGTTGTGAGTGCAAGTGCGAGTGAGTGGATGTGAGTGTGATTGAGCCACCCGTCATGGCTCCAAGGTATGCCCACCAATGCCTCCCAAGACTAGAGATGTTAAGCTATCAGTGAGCAAATTTCATTTTCCTAGCTCAAAGTTTGATGCTAGATGGGAACCTGCAGCAGGCAAACCACATTACTGAAATTAACTGAGTGAAGTTAATATATTTTGCCATAGTGCAGCTGCAGGATAACGCAATAACTGAGGTATGGCCAAGGTGTGGAGTTGGACATGGCAGCCACCAAGCTAACCAAGAGCTTTCGTTCTACCTGCCCGTTTTGTAAATCGCACAAGTCTCGGGTTAAATACAAAACTACTTTACTTACTATGTGACCGGCAAAGCACGGCTGTGAATATGAGCAGCACAAAGTTCGCTACTAGGGACCACTTGAAACATCTGTAGATGATGTTGTCATCGATGAACATTGGTGCTGCCGTAACTACAGCAGCTAATAGCTAGCAGTTGGGCTGGTCGAGGGTGCTACACTTGGTTTAGCAGGGTGGGCAGAGGTCATTCGGGGTGCTGCACACTGCAGAATGCTGCATCAAAATGAAAAAGTCGGCAGAAGAATATGGCAAGTGGTCAAACATTATTTCCATGCGCAATTTGCATTTCTGAGTGCCATACATAGTCAAAATATTACATAAATGGTATTACCTCATGGATGCAGTCTGCCTGGCTGTTATAAAGTCTGGAATAGGATTGAGCAACATTAATGACAGATCAGTTGAGTAAAATGCCTGCTTCAGAAAATAATTGGACACTAATGCTCACCAAGTAGGTACACTAATCCAAAAAACTCGCACAGCGTGCCAGCAAGCGTGTGGAGATGGATATATCGCTTACGTTCTTCTTCATCTGTGGCAAAGTGTAAAGAGAGGTTTGCTATGGTTTTTGCAGTGCGCATGTTTCGATTCCCTAGTACATTTGAGTACTAGAGGTTATACTTGCCTCTGATAATGCCACTAACCTAAATTGCCATAAGTTAAGCAGAGATTGGATTGTATCCTGAGCATGATAGCTGCAATTGCAAACACTCCTATTGTGCTGTCTTCTATGTACATCTTCTCAGCTGCAGTAGAAATGCAATAAGACAGAATTATCGATTACTGCCACAAGGGCCAAGTGACTAGCAAACAGTAGAAACAAAACCGCGCGGAGCGGGAGGTACTACCTTGCCGAAACGAGTTTTCGCCCAGCAATGGGCCCTTCAGACAGCAGCCTCAGATGGTTTACCAGACCTAGCAATGTTAGTTGAAGGAACAGTCAGTACGGAGATTAATAAAACGAAAACGGCACAGCGGCACCAGATGTAGACGGCGACAAAACAAACTGCTTACTGTAGCACATAAGCAGGATCAACGCTCGGATAAGCCCGCCGAGGATTTCCTCCGTCTCAGCAGCTGTGTATGGCCTACCTGATGCCGTGCGCGGTGGGGGAAGACAAAAACAGCGTCACGCGTCTTGTCGCGCCGTAATGCGTCTGCTCTACAAGCTCTCACCTCTATTTGCGAACAACTGCAAGAGTAGCAAACCGACCTTGAGAAGAAGCGTGAACAGGGCCAATGTTGACACCACGTCCGGACCAAAAACCATATCTCGGGGCACAAGGCCCGACCAACGGCTCACCGCCACCGAAACGAGCACAGCCGTGGTCGGCCCCAGCGCGACACGCGCAGCAGCTCTCACGCGCTCACGCAGCGGTTTGCGAGAAGCCTACGCGCAGGTGAAGGTGAAGAAACTTTATTTCCGCCATAAGAAGACCCGTGCCCCTTCGGGTCCGCACGCAGGCGTCCGGGGAGGGGCAGCGTCGCAGCTGGAAGACTAGCAATCTGCTGCCAGGCGGGTAGCGTATCGTTGTATGCTAAGGTCGGCACTTCTGAGTCTGGTCTTCCATTCCTCTGCATTATTAATTCTGCCATATCCTGGGGCACTCGGGCATCTCCATAATATGTGTTCGAGTGTAGCGGTATGCCCGCAGAACTCGCAGACCTCCGCATATCCTCCCTCGTGTCGCCTATCAGCTCCTCCAGAGCGGGGACGCGAAGTTTCTAGCCTGGAGTCTTCTCCAGTCATAGGCATCAGCCGAGCTAAGCGATCTAGCCGAAGGAGGATAGATCCTTTTGCTCTTTTTCTGATTGTCTGTGATGCTATTAAAGGTATTGGTTTCCTCTTTAGTGCTGAATTCGTATGAGGTGTCCACGGCTCCCCGGCGTAAAGAGGAGCGGGCGAGCCTGTGGGCGGCCTCGTTTCCAACCAGACCCGAGAGGGCTGGGGTCCAGGTGATTAGAATATTGTGGACTGGGATGAAGTCTTTCAGATATTTAGTCGCCATTTCGTGGATGCGTCCCTTGCTGTAATTTCTAATTGCAGCTTGTGTAGGCCACGGTTCCCAATGGCCTATAGCTTAGCAGCCAGCTGTGCGACCCTGCTTTTCCTTCTGCCTGTGTCGTGGATGGGATGCATGTTTCTGGTTATGGAAGCGATAATAAGGTGCTCGCTTATTTCTCTTCCCAGATCTGTTCTAGTGTTCACTGTGTTATCTACGATTACCCATTTCGCTAGCTGTAGGTATTTCCTGCCTGCGGGTGTGGATGTTAGCCTTTCGATTTGCGATGTTCTAACCGCTTCAGTCAGTTCTCTCCAATATTGTTATGCAGGCCCATTTTCTCCAGTATCATTGGACGTGGAAATGGGCAGCCCTAGCGCTCGTTTACACATTTTTTGATGATTGAATCTAATGCCTTTTCTTCGGTTTTTATTTCGATGAAGGCCTGCGTGAGTCTTAGTTTGCTGGACTTTGGGAGTCCTTCCCCCCTTCTAGATACCTCTCTGAAGGCTCTGACGACAAGTTCAGCTTACACTTTGTGCTTCTCCAGCATAGTTGTTTGTCCCTTTTCTGTTAATACACATGCCTAGGAGACCAGCGTGTCTCATGTGGCTCTCGGGTAGCCCTGCCATAATCTCCTGGATTAGTCATCTCAAGATTCACGCACTTGACATGTGTTGACTCGGGGTATCAACTGCTCCCAGGCTGCCCATACGGAGGCAGCCACAGATCCTCCATGACCTGCAGCTATCATTCCCCGCTACCGATATCTTGGTTTGGTTTATGGGGTTTAACGTCCCAAAGCGACTCAGGCTTTGAGACACGCTGCAGTAAAGGGCTCCGGAAATTTCGACCACCTGGGGTTCTTTAACGTCCACTGACATCGCACAGTACACGGGCCTCTGGAATTTCTCCTCCAAAGAAATTCAGCCGCCGCGGCCGGGATCGAACCCGCGTCTTCCGGGTTAGCAGCCGAGCACTGAGCCACCGCACTGGACTTTTTCCCCCAATGTTGTTTGACATGCTTGAAGTAATCAGAACAACGAATATAGGGACAGATGAGGGGTCAATTTTATTTCCTTTATTACAATGCTTCATAATGTTGTTCCAGAAGCATTAGAAAAAAAAAATAAGAAAAGCCCATCTCTAACAAGTACCTGAACAGCCAGGATATCTACTTGCACAGCCAAAATATTACACCACCTTCATTTTCACGATTATTACGGTGTCGGTACATTTCAGTGCAAAGATCACTTAAGTTCATTTTTTTTTATAGACAGGTCACAGCTGCATTTTTTACAGCCTACTTTATAATCACACACACGCTCACACACACAAAAGTGCACCATCCTACGCAACTGTCAACAATGTAATGTATACAATTCTGCTGTGCCATAACACAAACAAAAAACATTTAACAAATCCTACCTTTATTTTCTGAAGTCAGCAGCATGTAGGTGCATGACAAACAAAACACCAAAATTACACACTTATTGCCTTTTAATCCCGCACGGTTGCTGGCTTTTGAAGGGTAAATGAGAGTTCAAACTAAGAAAAGGTAAATACTAATACAGCTCCGATTCACAAAAATGTGAAAATGCTTAGCAAAATATTACGCCTATCTTTATAAATAACTTGAAAACAATCTAAATAATCCCAGGCACTTTCTGCTAAAAAGAAAAAAAAAAGAATAAAAAGGCTTCTCCCGCAGTAAACAATCCATTAATGGCACTCCTACAATGTATATGACAAGAAGCTATGCCACCAGCAGTCATTTTGCCTATTACAGCAAGATTGTAGTGTTTAACCATTGGTTATGTCAGTTCCACTGAATGCGAGAAAATAGCAAACAAAAGTTTGCCTCACAAAGCAGCTAACCTTCTCCATTGGGCCCCTGGAGGAATCTTGTACACAATCACGCACAGTCAAGAATGCTTCCCACAAAAGGACAGACCCCACCCACTGTTCCTTTTACATGAATAGCAGCTCTCTAACTGCACCGTCTTGTTTCAACACATTATCACCTCCACTCTTCACATCTTCAATTAACACACTATCACCTCTACTCCTCACATCTTCAATTTTCCAGCATGTGCTCCCACACTTTGATGAGAGATAGGCAGAACAAATAAACATGATGAGGCAGGGTGGTGGTGGTGGCATGGTGGGAAGGGCTCATGGGGGACCACGTGCAGGAGTCCCCAAAAGTTCATTCTTATACAGTACTAAGGAAAACACAGCATAACACTACTACAGCTAAAATGCTGCAGAGTGTTATGCAAAAAAAAGACAGGAAAACAATGTGAGAACAACTTTTACACAATCATGCACAGTCAAAATGCTTCCCACAAAAGGACAGATCCCACCTGCTGTCCTTTTTCCATGAATAGCAGTTCTCTAACTGCACCGTCTTGCTTCAGCACACGATCCACCTCCACTACTCACATCTTCAATTTTCCAGCATGTGCTCCCACACTTTCATGAGAGACAGGCAGAACAAATAAACATGATGAGGCAGGGTGGTGGTGGTGGTGGTGGTGGCATGGTGGGAAGGGCTCATGGGAAACGGCATGCAGGAGTCCCCAAAAGTTCATTCTTATACAGTACTAAGGAAAACACATCATAACACTACTATAGTTAAAAATGCTGCCGAGTGTTACGGGGAAAAAAAAAAAAAAAGACAGGAAAACAATGCGAGAACAACAAAAAATATGACCTGGAAGAGGGATGAATGGAAGTAATCCCCCACCCCTTTGCACTGGTTCGTCAAGGGAGACACCGTATTTCGGTAGCTTGCTTCAGACCTCAAGTGACTGCAAAAAACAGCAGCCACTAGGGAAGCAAGAGAAGTTGGCTTGCTAGAGAATGGGCGTATCTGCAGCAGGTAATTAAATCACTGACAGAAAGTGACAAAGTTGCCTGACTGAAATCAAAAGGACAGTGCTTATGAAGGGAGGTAGCAATAGCAGAAGGGTGGGAGAGGCCGGCGCACAAGCAAAACACTTGTTAAAGATCTAGAGGCGCAATACGGGGCTTAGAGGAAGTAGTCGGGTGTGCGGCGGGTCACATGTGGCTCTCCTCTTCGGGGCGCTGGGTCAAACTGGAGGCTGGAGGAAGAAGAAGAAAAAAAAAAAGGATTGTTGAGGCTCAGCTACAAAATAGCAAAACAAAAGGTAAGCCCTCCTGTGCTCTGCAATAATAAATGTGCAATACGTGCACTTTTTAAAGCCAAGTTTTCTGTAGCAAGAACTTTGTGAGAATCTACAAGAATTTCAAGTGTAAAAATAAGTTACGATATGAAAACACAATTTTTACCCTGCATAAAACTTCATTACAGCACTGAGCTGAGACAGACCAGAAATGTTCCTAAGCCAAGTGAAGGACATGTTATACATGCCGCGACTTCTCCATGATGCACGAAATTCACATCCCTACATGCTCAAGAGGCAATACAAAAAACAAAAACAAAAAAACCAGCAAATTGATTTATGTGCTTCCATTAGTTAGACCTTGAAAAGAAAAACTGCCTTACTTCAAATAAATAAAGAAACACAGGTTACTAAAGCAGCCATGTTGCAATTTTTTTTGTACATCAAAACCATATCTAAATGTTACTTTCAAATTTTCATAAATACAAGTATCGGGGAAAATTACACATGGAAGTCGCCATGCACCAGTTTTATTGCTCACTGCCTTGTAAAGGTTTATCTAAGGAATCGGTTGCATACACCAAGAAAAAAAAAACAGCAAAAAGTCGATAACCAGCCCTTTTTTTCCAATTGTGATTATGCTAATTATGAGCATCAAGTAAAGGGTCAAAAATACCTAAATAAATAATATGTCAATGCTTCTGAGAGGAAAAAACATGCAGCTTGGTCTTACAAAGAGTACTTGAGTTGGTCATCCAGCTCCATAATGGCTGCCTGGTTGCCGCAGCGGTAGCAGTAGTTAGGAGCACTAAAGATGGTCACCACATTTCGATCATGGCACCAGTTGTAACCCTGCACAAACAATTTACACAAGAAATGAACAACAGAGCTACAACTACACAAGTAGCCATACAATGCAGACCACCATGCATCCACCTTTCAAGGCCAAAAGAGGGTGTACAGTCTGGGACAAACGCCTCCGGACCACGTGTTCCTCTAAAGAAGCTGATAGCTCTGCTATTAGTCGGCTGCTGGAGACCACACTTGTGGAGGTAAAAGTTTAATTTTTGTTCTTTCATCTCCACAACTGCGGTCTCCAGCCGTTGTCTGAGAGTAGAGCTATAAGCTTCGTTTGAGGAACGCGTGGTCCAGAGACTTTTGTCCCCGACTGTACATTCTCAAGATGAACTAGCAAATACAAGAGATTTGTACTGTTTCACAGTTACCAGCTACCAACAGATTCACTGGCAATTCCAGACTTGCACGAGCAAAACACACCTAAAAGATAAGGTGTTTTCAATCACCCAATGCATCACCATGCAATGAGACTACACAGAAACAGCATGAAACTGTTGGGCTGCCAAGCGGTAACCTTTACCTAGACTGAACAATAACCAATGCTTTAGCACTGCTGTTGAGGAAGACTAATACTATGGTGAGACTAATAAAAGAAAAAGTGCCCCAGCCCGTGCCACTGTGTTTTGCAAGACAATTGGGCCCGCACACATCTTAAACTGTGCTATATCTACCTGCACTTCTCCCAGCATCCTCCAAAGCTGTAAGGTGCCACCAATAGCCAGAGCTGAGAAGCGACGCCTACATCCATTAGCAACCGAAAGCTAACTGTAATAGATGACTACATTCTGAACTGCAGTTTTAATGCATGAATGCATTACCGTTATCATTTTCATTTCTGTGTCTGTAAAATTATCATCCACCCAAGAATAGAGGCTTCACCTGACCTGGATAGCAATAAAGCGTTATCCAGTTGAGCTTGGAAGATGAGCAAGTAAGCTGGTGTGAATAGTGGATTTTGTTATCCAAAGCAAACAGTAATTTTTTTCGAAACAGGAATTTTTTTCGCATTCGCCGCCTGTCCGAACCCAGCTCTACGCCGGTTTCCAGTGGTGACTGCTGTGTCGTTGGTCATTTCCTTTTCCTTTGTAGAAGCGGTCTCACCGTTACGACGCCAATGTGCGTTCCCCTCACTTATGTACCCCCTGATCTTCCAGCACAGCGAAACTGTGCGCTCGTCACAGCGTTTCTGGTGTTAGTGTGATGGAGCCTCGTCATAAGGCTCCTCCGCATTTTTTCATTTTTTAAAGGGGCTGCGAAACACTGCTTGGGGGGATACCGGCTATACTTCAGGTGGATTCTTTATGTCACACAGATGCTGACTTAAAAAGAATTACAGGAATCGATGCACAGGAACGGGAGTTATTCAATGAAGAAATGTCAAAATACAAGCAAACAAAACGCTGCCCTCAACTCGATTTTGGCCGGGCTTCCCACTCCTATTTCGCTCTCCCAATGACGGCACCTGGCACAACCAATCAAAACAGCCTGCCAGAGCACGTCGCGGAAGTTTGCACTCCATGGCTGCCTGCTCTCTGTAGCTCGTTCTTGCTGAGATTGGCAGCGTTGTTTCCTATTTCGCTCTCCCAATGACGGCACCTGGCGCAACCAATCAAAACAGCCTGCCAGAGCACGTCGCGGAAGTTTGCACTCCATGGTTGCCTGCTCTCTGTAACTCGTTCTTGCTGAGATTGGCAGCGTTGTTTCCATGCCAGAGCCCCTGGTGGTGTATTTTTATTTTACTTGCTTTGCAGGGCTTTTATCTTAGACAAACAAGTTGTTTTTGCTGATCTAGTATAAAACACCGACAGGTGACAAAATGTGTCTCTATTTATTCACGCAATTTGCAGTATATTAACTGTTTGTCCAATCATCAAGCTCATGCCAGGTGATGTCACATCCGCTGCTAAAACCCGCCACTGTGTGGGGACATCATCAGAGCCATGAATTTGTTTTTGGGAGGACATTAAACTATTAAAAAACGGAATATATGCGGTATTACCAACGCTAATAACACTATTGTAACTCACTGTATGCGATCAACAGGCAGTACAGTCAACTAAGATTGTGTTTCTGGGCCCCTTTATAAACCAACCTTCGGATAAATCGAGCTTATCTTCTGGTGCCTTGAAATCCAAAATAATAAGGTTTTACTAGCCATCATGTTATTTTTATTTGCCAGTCGTGTCATTTCATGGATTTCATTTCGCATGACAAATTACAGGTTGCATACTGTTACGCTGTCCAATCAAGTAGTATAAATTTCTGTGCACATCTTTTTTTATACGGTGCTCGGTCAGTCGTTTTTGTTCAGTTTCAAAGACCATACACTATTTTAAAAAATACAATAAGGGCAACAACATTTGTCTGCTTATCTTGTTTCTGAAATATTTTTTCCTTACTCAACAGATATTTGACAGTCGAAGCCATTTTTCCCTCATATTTATATTCGATTTGAATTAGAAAATTTCACTGTTCGCACGGCCCTAGTACATAGTACGTACTTTGTTAATCGGACTTCACGGAGGATCAAAAATTTAGCCAAATAATGCAGAATTCAAGCAAAAGTTAAGACTCTTAAACGTCAAGGTTGATATTCTTTGCATGGTTGTGAGCTCATACTGTTCTCAGATGCCATCCACAGCACATACTTGAGTTCTGAACTCATCTGTGTTGAGTCCTTTTTACACCGACTATGCGAACAGGCAGCAGCAAAGCGCGAGCGAGGCATACGTCGTCACAAAGGTAATGAGTGGAAGAAAATGTTGATGCTTTTCAAAGCAAGGCACAATTACCCACAATAAACCGCACCGCAACCCCGGTCTGTTCTGTTGCAACACCGTAAAAACACTGGCAGTTTGAGTACAGGCAAAACACTCCTCATATGAAAGCCACCACAGAGAGCATAAAGAAAATATTGCTGGTTCAAAGATTTGTTTTTGTCTCTAGTCACTAAGCCTAATTACAATGGCAGACACTGACAGAGCGCTTGCCTCGGCTGTTGGTTGGTTTTCTTTTATCTTTATTGCAATCTTCGACATTTCATTTCCAGCCCTCCGTACAGCAGGTCCAGCGCAGTTCTACCAGTGACGGGTTCACTTTCGCATCTGAACTTCATCCCAACCCATGCATTCGTCCATGACATGCAAACAGCAGTAGCCATCGAGTAAAGAGCTCGTAAATCAGTCGCTGCCAGTCTTCTATGTAAACTACGCGCAATGAGATTTAGTCTTGTGAAGCTTCAGAATGTGCACAGAACTACTGACCCCTTCCTCCAGCTGACGTAAAGTGGTTTTTGTGGCGAAATTCAATTTTTCAGACTACTAGATGCTTCCGTTTTTTGCACAGTCTTCAGAGAGTCCGAAAAATCAGTCGGCTACTTGAATGGCTAAACTGCACTCTTTCAAAGTCCAAACACATGCAACTTTTACTTCAGCTAACTGTAGTTGGACACAAAAAAGGCAATTTCAAACTTCCCGGTCCCAGGTGGTTTGGTTTGTTTATTGGGGTTTAACGTCCCAAAGCGACTCAGGCTATGAGGGATGCCGTAGTGGAGGGCTCCGGTAATTTCGACCACCTGGGGTTCTTTTTAACGTGCACTGACAACGCACAGTACACGGGCCTCTAGAATTTCGCCTCCATTGAAATTCAGCCGCCGCGGCCGGGATCGAACCCGCGTCTTTCGGGCTGGCAGCCGAGCGCCATAACCACTCAGCCACCGCGGCGGGCGGTCCCAAGTGGGGCCCACTCTAATGGTAGGAGGCAGGCTTCACTGTTCCACATTTGTTCCACATTAAAACTTTTCCAGTTTAGTAATGTGAGCCAGTCCTGCCACATTTTCTTTGGCACTTGTGCTTTCCTTAGTCAAAAGCAGTAAGACGTATCGCTTCCATATCCCTGAGAGCCAGGCCAGTCACGATCAGTTCCTCTGCTCGCTGAAGCATCACACTAACCCTGCACCATGTATGGCATTTCATTTCTTTTTTTTTTTACAAATGACGGAGCACCAGGGTCACCCATTTATAATAACCACTGACCGAGTACGAATGAGGTCGATGCGGCAGTAAAATGCGCATTATGGCTATGGCATTGGGTTTCGGATGGGTCGAACGTGCCCGGAAGCAGTGCTGGGTTGCACTGAATGCAAAGTCCAGAAGCCAGAGTGCGAGAACGCGCCACACAGCCCCGATCTTCATCGCAAATGCTCTAAATAAGCGCCAAAAATTTTCTGCATATAACCTGAAAATGATGGGTGATACATGTATGCGACAGAAAGCACACAAAGAAATCCTCCACGCGAGCCCTGCATTGTCCTGCCTTGCACGAACAAATGTTGGCAAATTCTGCCGCCAGGTGCAAAGAAATTTCGAGCGGCCGTGACGGCCATCGAGAGGGCAAAGCGATAAGGTTCCAACAAGATGAAAATTTTTCGCCTTGCCGCGGCACTCAGTCACTTGCATGAGAAACAGTCTTTAAGAGTGAATCTCGGGAATCTGAGAGGAGCGACGTATGCTAATGCGTCAACGCTTGCTGTCTTTCCTTATGCCCCTGGCCTTAAACAGAGAAACAGATGTTCTATTTCACAGTGGCCAATAAAAGGTCTTATCGCGCCTCAATCCACCCATGTGAAGTGACGCGATATCATTCTGCGTTAGAACGCATTGTTCAAGTACCATGGCATATTGCCCGAGCTGCATGCTTCGACCGCAAATGTCTTCGAATTAAGATGAAACGTTACATCACGGCACAAAAATCTTGCCATGCGGTGCTGTTCTGAGTATATGCTGAGCGTTCGGTTGCGTTTATGTGCGGCGTCTTCTGCGACAAGGAACAGTAATTGCCCGTGTTTGAGTTTTGTGGTACATCTGGTAACCACCTCTGGTAAAAGACGGGTAGACCGACGGTATTTCAAAAGCGCCGTTTCCGCGTGTACTTCAGAAGGTCAACAAAGGAGTTCTTCGCAAGGCACTGGAATGCCAACAGCGAACCCAATCAGCTCCTCGAGATCAAAGATTGGTGCATCGCTGCAAGAAGAAACGTCAAGTGTGTGTGATGCCGGCTATGCTGTTGTGGACATGAACATATTTTTCAGCATAATTGCACAAAGTTCTGCGTGCAAATTATGTGGCGGAGACATGCAACTTGAGGAGAACGCTGCCGAACGTGTGGGTGTTGTCAATGCCTACAGGTTGAACTGTTTAGCCAGTGCAGCCTCACATAAGTTCCATACTTCTGAAAGGGCGGGCACGTACTGTGCTATTGTGGATTAGCAGATAGACGACAACTAGGCATGGGATTCCTCATCAATCAGGATATAGCTGGCAACATAGAGGAGTTTTATAGCATTAACGAGAGGGTGGCAGCTATTGTAATTAGGCTTAATAAGAGGTATAAGCTGAAGGTGGTTCAGGCCTACGCGCCCACATCGAGCCATGATGACCAGATCGTTGAAACCCTTCTACGAAGACGTGGAATTGGCAATGGCCGCAGTAAAATCACAGTACACTATACTGATAAGCGACTTCAATACGAAGGTAGGCAAGAAGCAAGCTGGAGACCAGGCGGTAGGTGACTATGGCATAGGTTCTAGGAATAGCAGGGGAGAGTTATTTGTAGAGTTCGCAGATAGAAATAATTAACGGATCATGAATACCTTCTGCCGCCGCGGTGGCTCAGTGGTTATGGTGCTCGGCTGCTGACCCGAAAGATGCGGGTTCGAACCCGGCCGCGGTGGTTGAATTTCTTTGGAGGAGAAATTCTAGAGGCCCGTGTACCGTGCGATGTCAGTGCACGTTAAAGAACCCCAGGTGGTCGAAATTTCCGGAGCCCTCCACTACGGCGTCGCTCATAGCCTTAGTCGCTTTGGGACGTTAAACTCCATAAACCAAACCAAACCATGAATACCTTCTTCCGCAAACGAGCCAACAGGAAGTGGACGTGGAAGAGCCCCAATGGTGAGACTAAAAATGAAATAGACTTCATACTGTGCGCTCAGCCTGGCATCGTAGAGGATGTGGAGGTCCTCGGAAAGGTCCATTGTAGCGACCACAGAATGGTAAGGTCTCACATTAGCTTAGATTTTAGAAGGGAGCGCAGGAAATTAGTGAAGCAGAAGTCTATTAACGAGTTAGCATTAAGAGGGAAAGTAGAGGAATTCAGGATTTTGCTGCACAACAGATTTTCCGCTTTAACTGAAGATGATGACCGTAATGGTGAAACAATGAACAATCGTCTCACAGATATCACAATGGAGTGTGCCGTAGAAGTAGGCGGTAGGATGGTTCAACAGGATACCGGGAAGCTATCTCAGGAGACTAAGGATCTGATTAAGAAACGGCAAAGCATGAGGACATCTAACTCCATAGATAGAATAGAGCTAGTAGAGCTGTCGAAGTTAATAAATAAGCGCAAGGTAGCCGACATCAGGAAGTTTAACATGGAGAAAATCAAGCATGCTCTAAAGAGCGGAGGTAGCCTAAAAGCAGCGAAGAGAAAACTAGGCATAGGTAAAAACCAGATGCATGCGATAAGAGACAAAGAGGGCAATGTCATTAGCAATATGGATAAGATAGTTAAAGCAGTCAAAGAGTTTTACACAAATCTATACAGTAGCGATTGCAATCAGAATGTTACTGAGAGAGGCAGTAGAACACAGCAATGGGACATCCCACCAATAACGAAGGAGGAAGTAAAGAAAGCCTTGGGAGCAATGCAGAGGGGGAAAGCAGCTGGTGAGGATCAGGTAACAGCAGATTTGTTGAAGGACTGAGGAGAGATTGTGCGAGAAAAACTAGCCACCCTGTATACGCAATGCCTTGTGACCTCGAGTGTACCTAGAGCTTGGAAAAACGCTAACATTATCTTAATTCATAAGAAAGGAGACTTGAAGAATTACAGACCGATCAGCTTACTGTCTGTTGCCTACAAGGTATTTACTAAGGTAATCGCTAATAGGGTCAGGACAACCTTAGACTTCAATTAACCAAAGGACCAGGCAGGCTTTCGTAAAGGATATTCGACAATGGACCATATTAACGCAATCAATCAGGTGATAGAGAAATGCGCAGAATATAACCAGCCCCTATATATAGCGTTCATTGATTATGAGAAAGCATTCGACTCAGTAGAAACCTCAGCAGTCATGCAGGCATTGCGGAATCAGGGTGTAGAAGAGTGCTATGTGAAAATATTAGAAGATATTTATAACGATTGCACAGCTACCATAGTTCTCCATAAAGTCAGTAATAAAATTCCAATAAAGAAAGATGTCAGGCAGGGAGACACGATCTCACCTATGCTAATCACTGCCTGTTTACAGGAGGTATTCCGGGGCCTGAAATTGAAACAGTTGGGGATAAGAGTTAATGGAGAATACCTAAGTAATTTGCGATTTGCTGATGACATTGCCTTGCTAAGTCACTCAGGACATGAACTGCAAAGCATGATCAATGAATTAGACAGGCAGAGCAGAACGGTGGGGCTAAAAATTAACATTCAGAAAACCAAAGTAACGTTCAACAGCCTAGCAAGGGAACTCCAGTTTGCAATTGGTAGCCAGGTGCTGGAAGTAGTAAGAGAATGTCTATTTAGGGCAGGTAGTGACAGCTGATCCAGATCATGAGGGGGAAATAGCTAGAAGAATAAGAATGGGGTGGAGCGCATATGGCAGGTTATCTCAGATCATGAATGGCAGTTTACCAATATCCCTCAAGAGAAAAGTATACAACAGGTGTATCTTATCGGTACTCACCTATGGGGCAGAAACGTGGAGGCTAACAAAGAGGGTTCAGCTTAAGTTAAGGACAACGCAGTGAGCTATGGAAAGAAAAATGATTGGTGTAATGTTAAGAGATCGGAAGCGGGCGGAGTGGGTGAGAGAACAGACGCGCGTTAATGATATCCTAGTTGAAATCAAGAGGAAGAAGTGGACTTGGGCACGGCATGTAATGCGTAGGCAGGATAACCGCTGGTCCTTAAGGGTAACGGAGCGGATTCCGAGAGAAGGCAAGCGTAGCAGGGGGTGGCAGAAATTTAGGTGGGCGGATGAGATTAAGAAATTTGCGGGAATATGGTGGCCGCGGCTGGCGAAGGACAGGGTTAATAGGAGAGACATGGGAGAGGCCTTTGCCCTGCAGTGGGCGTAGTCAGTCTGATGATGATGATGCCTTGAGATGCACTGGCAAAGGAGCAGCTGCTGGAAGTGTGCTATGTGCTATGCTGAATCTCCCAAAGCCGCCAACGAAGTTTTCAAGATACAATGAAGAGCTCGTAGTCCATATTGAAGCTGCAGCTAAGGATCTGACGCAACGTGCTGCCAAAGAGGCTGTGCAGTTGAATGACAAAGACAACATCGCAGTTACCTTAGATGGAAGTTGGAAAAAACGAGGTCACACTTCCAACAATGGCATTGTTTCGGCAACTAGCGTTGACTCCAGACATGTTATTGATGAGGCAGTCATGGCAAAACACCGTCGTTTGTGCAACTCGATGAAGGGATGTAGTGATCCACACCACGAAAAAGCTTGCCAGCGTATCTACCAAGGAACCAGCGGTGGCATGGAAGTTTCAGATGCAGTGAAAATTTTCGGCAGCAGTGAAGAACGCCGTGGAGTGCGATACGTCAAGTATCTCGGAGACGGTGACAGTAAAGCGTTTCTGGCGGAGAAGGCAGCAAAGCCATATGGAGAAACCATTGAAATTACTAAGCTAGAATGCACGGGACAGGTGCAAAAGAGAATGGGCACGAGATTGAGACGAGTAAAAAAAGAGAAGATGACAGAAAAGTTATCTGATGGGAAAACACTCGCCGGCCGAGGAAGACTAACAGACGCAGTCATAGACAAGCTTCAAACTTACTATGGCTTGGCCATAAGAAGAAATATCGGCAACTTGGAAGAAATGCGGAAGGCCGTTTGGGCAACATATTTTCACATTTCATCATCTCACAAGGACCCTTGCCACGGATTATGTCCAAAGGGGCCTGGCACCTGGTGTGCATATAACAAATGTGTGCATGAAGGCAAACCTTTTGTGCACAAAGACAGTCTTCCTTCACCTGTCTGGGAGGCCCTAAAACCCATCTATCGGCAGCTTTCACAGCCAGAGCTTCTATCGAAGTGCCTGCAAGGACGAACCCAGAACCCAAACGACTCCTTCAACAACGTCGTATGGGAGTGTGCTCCAAAAAATGTCTTTGTGGGCCTAAAGACATTGAAGATTGCTACATCAGATGCTGTTCTGACCTTCAATGATGGTGCCATCGCAAGAACTAAGATTCTTGAGGCACGCGGACTTAGACCGGGCAGCAACACTGTCCGTTGGCTGAAGCAGAGTTTACTTCTCTGATCGAGCTACGCAGCAAGTGACAAAACAGGCACGAGAAGCTAAACGGCAGGAAAAGAAGCGTCAAGCTGACCTAGACGATGACTATGCAGCTGGTGCCTACTGAATAAAGTGGTCAAAATAAGTTGGCTAAGTTGAAATCTTGGGATCGAAGGTTTTGTTTACAAACTGTTTTCTCAAAACAAGATTTTTTGTTATGTCGGTACCATTATTTTCGAAATGACAATAGATATCAAGCAGATTTTTTCTGTGCATACAGTACATATATGTGGCAATTTACTACACCAAAATTATCAGCGTGCGATTAACATTGTTTATTTTAAAATAAAAATGTACAAAATTTGGTCAAAATTAGTGTCTAGAAAGTAAAAAATCACTAATAATTTCATTTCTCGTATACCAAAATAACTTTGGTACAGCAGCTAGAAGATGAAATTCCCAAGAAAATGATGTAAATATCTTGCCGCTTTATTTTTTAGTAGCCGAGAAAAGTGCACCACAATATGCCCCAAAATACACGGGAAAGATGGGGCTTACCCAGTCCCCTTAACGTGTCTGCTGCTCGTGTTTTGCAAGTAAAAGAGAAACTGGCAGCGACTGAAAAACGCTTGCCAAAACTTCGCCGGACCGAAGGTGGCTCGCGCATATATGGCGTAACAGGTACACCATGGAAGCCCGTGTTGCGGCGTCCAATCCCCCCCCCCCATTAGCTGCAAAATTCGGGACATAAGGAACGGATGACGAGTGACAGTCATGTTTGTTATAAATGGGCGTCAACAGGCCTCAACATTTTGAAATGACGCCGAGAACTACGGTTATATCCGCCTGGATAGCCAGCGCATGGCACCGCCAAAATCAAAAATTAGTGAGTTCGTACCAGTTTGGCGTAAGAGTGGGGTCACTGCTCAATGAAAGTGCTAAGGCTGGTCAACGTCTTACTGTGGGCATAAACACTGCCAAAAGGTCATAACAATGCTGTGACGCTGTCTAGCAGGCATCCAATGCCTCTGTAGGTTGCAAGGAGTTTGCAATGGGGTCACATGAATGCGTTGTAGCAACGAGAGAGGGGGCAGATTGTCACTTCACCCTTTATATTCTATCCTATGACTATTCAATAAACATTTTAGCTCCTCACCCTGTGTGAAGCTCTGAATGTCATATGATCTGCTCTCAGCTTGTAATATGATCTTGGGAAGATTCAGTACTCTTTTGCTTTATGAGCAGGCACAGCTTAAAAAAAGAAAATGAAGCAACAATGGAAACTGTTCATGCATAAGGGTGCAATGCTCACATTTGGATTGGAAAACGTTTATTGCCAGCACTGAGCCCTAGTGGGCACTATACTAGATGGCTTCGAGCCCGTGGCTCTCGGCGACTTCGTGAGCCCACTCAGTGGCCTGGACTTGCGTCAACAGGTCTGAGCTGGCCAGTATAGCCTCCCACCGCTCTAGAGAAGGGACTGGTAGTAGGTCCGCCGGTGGTGGCGCCTTTTTGCAGCTCCACAGAATGTGGTCGTATCCGGCTATCTCGCTGCATTATTTGCAAATCGGATTGTATTGCATTGGATACATGTGTGCTAGTCTCGAAGGACTAAAGAAGGCTTGCGTCTGGAGCCGACACCACGCTACCTCCTGGCTTTTGTTGAGCTTTTTGTCTGGTGGCGGATAGAGCCTCCTTTCCAGTTTAAACTGATTGGTGTAGTCGTGAAAGGATATGAATGCATCTCTTGTGAAATTTGGGGACTCAACCCGGCTCACTGCTCGGCTGACATAACCTCGAGCTATACTGTGAGCCAACTCGTTTCCCATGTTCCCCCGAGTGTGACAGCACCCATATTAGTTCCACCTCTTTTTGGCTCCAGTCTTGATGTCTTGGGATTCGTTCTGCCTCCTGGGAGATCATACTCCATGCGAAATTGTTTATAGCCACCTTGGAGTCGCTAATTATGGTGACTGCTTCGGTGCTGGCCACTGCCATGGCAACAGCTGCCTCCTCCACTGTCCCAGTTTTGTTTTAGCCAAACCGGCCGTTAATGTTTCACTCGAGTCGTTCACGCCCTCGACCACAAAGGAGTCGCCTCCTTCGTATTCCGCTGCGTCTACATAGGCTGTGTATTCCGAGCTCTCTAGCTTGGCTTCAAGGGCCTTTGCTCTGGCTCTCCTCCTGCCTTCGTGAAAAGCAGGGTGCATGGTTTTTGGAATTGGTTTAATAGTGAATAATTTCCTCACTTCAGTCAATAATTTTGCCAGTGTGTTTCTTCCCGGGATTCTATCATGTAGTCCTAGGTCGCTCAGGATCTTACTCCCCGGGAGGTTGCAAGCCTCCTTAAAGGGATACTGAAGGAGAATCTTAAAACTGGACAAATGCACTGAAAATAAATTCTCGGAATGTGATTACAATGCAGTGGGGCAGCCCCAAGGCTGCTTTATATGCCTGCCTAATGATCCTGTCTATTTTGTTCTGTTCCACCAGCCCTAGCTTGAAGTGGGGATGGCACAAACTATTGTGCTTATCACAAAAGCCTGAACAATTTGGCAGAGATCTTTGACTCCCTGTCTTCCGTTATCTGTTCGCCTTATGAGCCTGGTTGTCATGTTAAATGTCGACTTAAGTCTGTTTACTGCCTCTGTGTTTTACTGTCCTGCATTATAAGGCCTAGGACCCTGATTTTGTCAACTCTGGTTACTGGTGTCTCATTTACCTGTATGAGAATGTCTCCTGCATTGGGATCGCGCTTGCTCACCCCACGGATCACCAGAAGTTCGGATTTGCTTGGAGAGCATTTTAACCCTGCCCATTCCGCGTATTCTAGGAACAATATCGATCGCCTGCTGGAGATTTTGTTCTATTTCCCCATCGTTGCCTGTGTGCGTCTGCTGCTGAAGCATATCCCAATCACAGAACCAGTCAGTGAGCAGCTCAGCACGTGAAGAGTTTTCACCTCCATGACAAGTTGATGTGCTCGGGCCACCAGGGTGAGACCATTACTGTGGTTGAAGGTCTCAGAGATATCCTGCCCGAAGGTGTAACCAGCACCTCGGGGGGAGATCCCCCAGCCACCACGGTCGTCCGGATCCGACCACAGCAGGTCACACATGGGTCCCTGAAATTGTATAACACATCCATTAGCACCATGAGACCCTTCGCACACAAGATAAAGTCATTTTCCAATGAGTAAAAGATACCACTTCTGCACTGACTCGCCTTTCAGTGGTTTCAATTTCAAGCAAAATTCTGCTTGCAAGTAGAGCCAAGGTTTCTTGTAGAACTTAATTTTAAAAGAAGTGGAGCCCGAATTAATGAATACTAAGTGAAAATAAAAGCAACATAATGATTTCAATGTCCATTCGTGTACTGACACAAAGTTTCAGAAGAATGAATGACTGCAGATGTGAAAACACACAGGTGTTTTAAGCATGCATACAGAAACTCGTCACTCGGCCATTGTCTTGATCGCAGTTGCAAATTCTCAAAACTCCAACAGTGATAAACTTCAAGAGGAGGCAGCCTACATAAACTCTTCCCCTGCTGCAAAAAAATGATCCCTGCTGCAAAAAAATGATAAGATTTTGAGTGCTTTAAATTGAAAATTATTTATTCAAGGAGAGTCGAATGCACTGCACATAATTATACTTCCAAACGAAAAAAAAAAGGGAATGCCAGCTGTGTATGCAAAACTTTTGGAAAAATAACTGGTTATATATGCTGATAACAAGAAACAATACAAGCAAAACAAAAATAAGCCGCTGCAGTGAGCTAGAAGTCAATCACACACACACAAAAAAGAAATATACAAAACACTGCACATGTTCTTAGCTACCATTCTCGTCATTTTTCAGCTGCATACATAATGCACCGCACTTTCCGTGGCCTTTCAAGTTGGAAAATATGACTGCTGTGCCACAAGAGAAAGCAGTTGCGCAAGGTCTTGAAGTGGAGATAGATCTGGAATGTGTTGCACATTACGCTTGTTGTGAGTGCTATTGTTGCCGTTTGTAGCAGGGCTTGCAGTTCCCTTTTTTTTTTCAGTTGGTAGAGAATGGGTTCTATGGGTGAAAAGGGGGCATGGTCTTCTTCGACATCATAACGAAAATTCTGCTGGCGCAAACCGGTAAAATGTCTTTGCAGTAAATTGCGAAGGCTCTAAAACACTAAATAAAACCACTCATCAAGTGCACTACGTAAAACAGACCGTGAACAGTAAAAGAACACGTGCCGATGTCCAAGGCCCCTGAGACAATGTCTTGCTATCAGAACTGAAACACGATAATTTCAAGTTGTTGTCTAACTCACCACTGCTGCTCTAGAAAAAAAAAAAACTTCATCAGGACCAACTAAAGAGCTCGATGCAGCCCTTCGCCTTTGAGAAGCACACGGCAAAACTGACGCCATGATCGTTGACCGTCTGACTACATCAGGCCAAAATTTAATTTTTTACGTCGCCTCCCTTCGCTAGAAAATGGGAAAAAAAAAAAAAAAACTGAAACCAAACAGTTGGTCTTACAGAAGCAAACTAGATGGCGCAGATTGTCCAGCAGCACCGACTTGAATTCTTGGCAGCAGGTTTAAGACGTCGGTTTTATATGACAGATGGCCTAGGGTGCAGTGGCAAGAGAGTTAAAGGGAAACTGCAGATTTTAGAAATCAACGAGCTTAAGAGGGTCGAATGTGTGAAACTTGCAGGTAAACATGCGAAGTCTTTTTGGGCTAGCACTTGAAATAGTGAAGTAATCGCCGATTAAAATCCGGCCGCCCTTCAGGCTTCAATCTGCCATTACTTTTAAGTTTTACCCAAAGGAATGATTGATGCAGTGAATGTTTCCAAATATTTTTAGTGGCATAAGTTTACCTACACAGAATGTCATATCAATGCTTGCATAATACATTCATTATAGTCATGTGAAATTAGTGACGGAACAAAAAATGAGCATGTAATTCAAAAATACAGGAACTTCACTGCATGAAAAATTTATCAGAGAATACAATGCTACAATTTGCATGCAAATTCGTGAAGCCACTGTTGTGCTATGGTTTCTGCAAGTAGGGCCGTCAGGTAAAAAAACTAAGGTTGTGCGAATATCCGAACGTTTCGAATATCGAAGTGACTGATGCAATATTCCACTCAGTCTTCAAAACGAATAGCAATATTCAGAAACCCAGGATATTTTTAAGTATTTTGAAGTTCTAGAATTCAGGAAAATAAGCTGCTGGATGAAGCAGTCGATGGTACTCGCCTTGTAAAAATTTCTATTTAAACCTGCTCACTAAATATACGTGCACTCGCGACTTAATGCAGCGGTGTGAGACCGTGTGCTCGCACCTCCTTACACTTCGTGCTGGGCAATGCTGACAACGCGCCTCTGTCCGGAGCAGCACAACGCACATTGCTGTGAGCATGGCTACAAGGTTGCTTTACGGAAGGACCCATCACAGAACTCGTGGGTACAGCGTCCTCTGATTGGCGTACGGTGGCGTGTTGCATGCAGATTCCGGCGTGTGCGCACTACTTTCGCCGAGATCTTTCGCATAACGAATAACTCAGACCATAGCCTTCTCCGGCAGCTGTTCTACCGCTCAATCACATGCGTGAAGTATCAGGTAGGAGAAGCTGCATCATCAGATGCGACGCATCCAGAAATGTGTCAGAAACCTTTATATTTAAAATCAGCAGCATGTAAAAAACTGCATGGTACGGGCTTGAGGCTATGATACTTAGTGCACTTTGTGGGGACGCCTTCGTCCCCTGAGTTCGCTTTCCCGCAATGCACTAGTTCCCTGTGGTTAGCTCCCCCGAAACGCACTCCTCTTAGTTGTGTTACTTTAACAGGGGAGGGCGCTCGCGTCGCAGTGACACCAGTGCCACGAATGGCGTTTTGCAGCGTGCGTGCGGGGGATAGCCGGTTCTCTTCTGCTCGGGACCAGGGAAGCATGCGGACGTTTCGCGGGCCGCTCCGCTCTTCGCCGCGGGCACCTCATGGTCGCAACATGCTCCCACCAACCCGTCCCGTCCGGCCTCGGAGCTTTTCCCTTGCACTAGCGTGGGCAAACGTTCGCTCGTAACCGTGCTGGTGAGTCGGACATCCTCGATTCCTCAGTGTATTTTGTTGCTAGCTGGCGTTATTGTTGTTATAGCAATAAATGCCTTGTTTGTGTCAACCAGTGTGTCATTCCTTTGTTCCCGCAGAGCAAGGCCCGCCGTGGTCGCCGTGCGCTCGCGACTACAGGGTGAGGTCCGCGTGGTCTTGAACTGTGTCAGCCGCGGTTAAACGGGGAGAACGGATTTATCTCCTCAATTTTAAACCCCACAACTATGGCTTGCTGCTGTTCGATCATTGCCTAATGCAAGTTTGAAAGCAATTATTTTTATTTTGTTTCATTCTTTTTACTTAATTCGCCTTAATAAATTCTGCAAACCATGTCTTCTGACATATGCTATCAAGCTTTAATGAGCCCCCCCCCCCCCCCCCCCCTTTTAGTACTACATTTTGAATTCGAACTATTCGCTTCGCTTTAGAAACATTCGAACAAACCTGGCACTTCATGGAGATTTCATCCAGTTTTAGGCTAACTACGCTTACAAAAACTTATTTTAAGGTAGCTTCTGGGCTCTTTTCGGGGAAAAATTTTACGATATAACAAAAAAGGACTTATACCCCTATCAGACGAGCAAGTTTAGTGTCATTTTCAACGAGTGACACTCGCCTGTAGTGTCATTCGCATCGTGTCACACGATGAACTTTAATGACACTCGCTGCTGAACGCACTCGGCAAGAAGTGAGTTTGGGGAACTCACTTCACTTTTCCCGAGGGGCGAAGTGTATAGCCTCGGTAGCAGCGTTTCGAAATTAGAATACAACGTCGGCAATAAAAATGGCATTTTATTGAACGCAGCTAATTTTTTTTTTGCCCTCTTGTTCATGCAAACTTATTTGCGTTGCCATTAAATATATATACTGCACATATTCCGACATTCTTGTTTTCAGCTGCAATAATTTTTTAGGCAGCCGCAGCGGTATGGCTATGGCGGCTAGCATGGCGACCGTAGCAACCATGGTAGCAACCATCTGCAACCGTTTCGGTGTGATGGTGCAACAGTCACAATATTGCACAAAGCTCCTTGATAATCATAAAAAAGTGCTTGCAGTTTGCAATCTACTGTACATTAACTGTACATTAAAGCTTTGAAGCGCGAAAAGTAATATTTTTTGTGCCTTACTTGAAAAGCCATCGTCACCACCATCAATTCCGAATGACACTTTATTTTTCCGTGTAGCAGCACACCCCGAAAGTGTCACTCGTTCTGGAGAAGTGCACTTCGTTAAAGTGTCACTAAACTTGCCCGTGTGAGAGGGGTATTACATATATGAAACCTGGAGTTTTAAAAAATTCAAATTTTTACAAGATTTTAGCGATTTGAAAAGCCAAAAGCCACGTCCTCCCTTAATGACCCGTAAGAAATTATTTAAGTAGGCTTATTTTCTTACAATATTGGAACTAATTGAATTTTTGAAAGCAGGATGAGGAAATACATACAATTTTTACTCGCGGATGATTCCACGAGAGAAACTGCCTAAATAATTCAGATTTTTAATTTTATCACTTATTTTATATATTATGCAAACTTATTCAGTAGGGCAATAGTGAGTTTAATTCTGTGAAAATGCTGATACTTCAGGAGAAAAAAAATTATAAACGACGTCATGACTGAGGCAGTTTTAGCGCACAGCTCAATTTCACAACTCTTTTGTTACGACACCATTACGCATCGATCACCGGTGATCGACGGATTCGAAGAGATTTCAGCGCTGCCTAGGCCCTTGAGGATTTTTTGCGCTATCTAGTTTGTTGTCTAGACACTCTACTTCAGTCTCCTGCACAGTTTGTATTTTTCCTTCAAGGTGGCGATTTTTGAGACGCCTTTGAAGTTGAAGCTCTGGAGTAGCGCGCTCGTGGGACGGCGTCAGCCGCAGGGAAAGCGTGCTCAGAAAAATCCCGCTTTACGCGATTCTGTTGCATCTGCAGCAGTGACTCTGATGAAATTACAATGCCAGAATTTTTTACTCTGATGAAGAAACTGCGCAACCTCAGCATGAAACGTGGGCCCCTGTTCACTCGTAGGCTTCATTTTCCGTTTCTGTTCTGCTTTTTTGCTCATGGAGCCAGTTTACGAATTGCACTGAAGTAATGAATGATCTCTCTGGTTTCTGTAATGTATCAATATCATATGGGTAAGATTTGCTTTCGCCTGGCCAAAAAAAAAAAAAAGAATAGACTCCAGACCCACCATAAATCAGGGTACTGACCTCGGATTAATGCTTTGTAATAGCCAAAAGCTGTTCGCGAAAGCTGTGGATGTCTTCAGACTGGTCCTAAATCATCTGAAATATCTGCCTCTTTATAGCAAACACGGATATTATGAATTTATTGGCTATATCAAAGTGTTCCTAAGCATTTTCAACAAACATATGTATTTCTTTATATATTAAATGCGGTTTGCCATAAAATGGATATATTGAACTGCCAAACGCCAAGTGCTCGATAGGGTGGCAGGCTTTCCCTTCTCACTTTTGCCAACAGTGTCACAAGAGATATAATAGCGAAAACAACTGGTAGCGAGGTGGTCAGCACCCATTTGCGTCTCTCGCACTTGAGTACCTCGGAACCAGCGACAAGGTAGGTTCTCGTAGATTTCCAGCAGCCATCCTATGCTCATGTCGACTGTCAAGGAGCAGAGGTAGTGACAAAGGCTATAACTTGTGTCTATTTTTTACAACGCATTACCACTGCAATGCAGGGAAGCCACCCTATCTGGCGTTCGACCTGCCACGCAAGCCAACTTAGACCACCCTTTGCCACTTTGTTTTATGTGGCCTCTGCAGTCACCGCGAGCAGCTTCAAAACTATGGAAAAGTGTCTCCCAGTTACTGTTTGGCTGATTAAATTTTGCTTCTCAAGTGTCGGTTTTCAGAAGTTTTAAGTAAAAATTTTGGCTATGTCAGATCATTTTAATCAATCACTATAAAAAGGTACCACTGTATTGTCTTTTGTAATTCTCATGTGAGTAGATTGTCAGAAATGGTATGGCAGATATACTTTCTGTGCTTCTGCAATTTTTTTTCTGCTTTTTTAGAAACATTTTTAGCTCTAGCTAATAATGTAGAAAAATAAGTTTATCAAGGTACATTTAATACATCACATTTTACTTTGAAAACTTTTTACTCGCTGTGAAAAATTTATATCAAACACACTTTGAAAACAGCTTTTTTTCTTCATGTAAAGTAAAAAAAATTTCTAGCTGGAAAATTTTTTGTGTTATCAACTCAAACTTTTGGTGGCTACTAACTAAATAAATTGGAAACTTTTTGAACATTCCAGAATGTTTTTTATATTTTTCCTCCTAGACATATTCTCTTTATATATATTTTTTTCAAAATATTCAACTTTGTGTGTGCCAATTTTTTTCACATTATCCACACAAAGTATTTGTGTTGGAAAAAATGTCTCCTGAAAGTAGATTCTATTTCTATCATGTTCGTATAAGTTTAGCATTTTTACACCTCACATATTTTCCAGGAAAAAATTATGTCCGAGGCCTATCAAGATCAGTAATTTTTTCCGTGGGAATGAAAGATTACATCCATGATGGATGCATTCTGCATGCTAAAAGTTTATGTGAGAAACAATACGTGAGGCTTATTTCTGCCACTGTGAGGAAGTTGCCATTTCCTAAAAATTTTTCGAAAATGCCCCAAGTCTCAAATGAGGCAATTTTCAAGAATTATTCTCCGCAAATACAGAACACATCTTCAAATTTGTAGATTTGGTAAGCATCTAGGTTCTAAAGAAGTGTACCAACTTTCACTTTAGTGTAATATAGGGAAGTGCAAGAAAGACTGCCCTCAATCAGGCATTTTTGAATATAGTAGTGTTTTGTCAAAAAAAAAAAAAGAAGAAAAAACCCCTTCCCTAAATTTTTAAACTCCTGAAACAAGTCTCCAGAAGGAGGTGAAAAAGAAGACAAAAGAACATGCTGCATTATTTTGTTTCCAACAATTTTCTTCTTCTTCCTGAGCATCGGCAGGAGCGCCTAAATGAAGGAACGGAAGCAGCAAACACTCGCTCCGCTGCTCTAATTTCTCCCCAAATCCCAAAACGGAGACCTTTTCCATCAAACGAGAACATGAGTAATTACATATTTATGAACAAACACTTATCTGTGACATAAGCAGGATTCGGTGGCGCCGCTATCGCCGAGTGCGGGTAACAATTGGGAGTGCGGCCCATAGAAATGAACGCAAACAAAACCTCTCAATGTAGTTTTGTGACTGCACAGTGCACCTATAAAGTTGTCTTTCATTTTAAAAAAAAAAGCAGACTACATCATAGAAAGGAAAATGGAAGCATACAGCGTCATTTCAAAGCCAATGTTTTTTCAAAACATCGTGATGTGTTTGCCAGAGACGTTTTCCAAACGCACATTCTGTATCATTATATAGTCTTTTATTAAAGAAGGAGGGCCTCATTTACTCATTTTGGAGTCTCTGCGATAGGCAAAACCTTTAAGAAAATTGTACATAAGTTGAGGAAATGTTTACTCCAGCATAACTATAACCAATCCAGCATACCTGTATAACCAGCATAAACGGTCAAATTAAATGAACAGCGGCTAAAAAAGAAACGCATTTTGAAATCAAGCGCGAATTAGAAAAGAAAGTTAGCCACTATATGCCTGTAAACCGTTTTACTGAACGCAAGCCGGGGAGGAGGAAAATACTCTCTAACCCCATGCATTGGCCGTCCACAGCCATTTCAGTTTCCGTCGGTCCGTTGTTGCCAGTCTCGAGCGGGCTGTGCCCTTGCGCACTTTATGCATTGCAGAGCAGCCCTTTTCATCAGACTTTGCCGTTTTAAAGATTTTTATTCCTTCATGAATTCCTTTCTTAGTTGCAAGGTGGTTGGGACAGGACTGCAGAATCGTGGACTGCACAGATAATCCAAGAAATTGGAAGCGCATTGCCAAGAGCACATGCGGGAAGCATGCAAAGACAGTCCGGATGCGGCTGTGACATGTCTACTCTACCCCCCTTTCCCGCCGACCTGAAATTGAATTGCCAGTCGATTGCATGGAGTAGATTGCATAGGAAAGTCTTAGCCCCAATTACGAACTCTCGGATATGTTCAACCCATTTCGTGGATGGTAGGCGCATGGGAAATAGTCCGGTACTGGTGTTGAACCTGGGATACAAGCGCAGAGCAAGCAATTTTTCTACTTTTAATGCATCGCGCATTGTTTAACAAATTGTTTTCATCACCGTGAAAAAATTGAGACCATGTCGTAACAGCAATGGTAAATTTACCTCTGTTTTGTGTTATGTTTGACCTTCACAGTGCCGTGCCAAGACTTTTTAACGCATGCGTGTGCAGGTCCGCAAACGCGACCTCGGTTTGTACATTGCAATAGCAACATGGGCACTGCAAATTTCTGGTCACTCCTTGATGTTATCCACCAATTCGACAACTTTCAGTGGATGTGTGTATAGATGAGCCGTCTGTAAAACACATGTCACATCTCAGCACTAGTGATCATTCCCATAGTACACTGAAACGTTCATAACCTGACTTGAGTACAAGATCTCAATGCTCAGATAGTTGCTCATCAACATCGTTAAATGGAAGACTTCTGCTGCTGATTCTCACCGCAATTACTCACTTAGATCGGGATGAGATGCAAAAATGCCCGTCAGCGTACATTCAGCATCTCGAGATGGACGAGGAAAATCAGCAGCCCAGTGCTGCAGTATAGACCTTTCCAAAAAGGGCTCCCTAGGCGCTGCCATATTGTTCCCTGGACTGCAGTGGGCACCTTGCGCTAGCATCGTGGAAGCGGCGAAACGCCTCCTCTCTCGACTGCTGGAAACCGGTTCCGCCGCCGCTTTCACCGTGCTAGCGCAGTGCCCACTGCAGTCCAGGGAACAATATGGCAGCGCTCAGGTTGGAAAGGTGTATAGACCATTTCATCTAGGGCGCCGCCATTTTGGGGAGGTGGCGCCGTCTATGTTCTGTTCTTGTCCCTAGCGCCATGCTGGTATGCGCGCGCGCATTTGTGCTGCGCCCACGGTGTAGTACGGCGGCGTCGCAAAGTGGCGCTTCGGAGCTTCTGATTTTTTGTGTGTGTGTGTGCGCGTGTGCGTGTGCGTGTGTGTGTGCGCGCGTGCGCGCTAGAAAAGCGCCTGGGTGACGGGAAAAGGTTTTCGAGCAAGACTGCCGCCGTTTGGTTTAGTGATGGCCTCGGCCACCGAGCGAGCGCGAGCAATGGTCGTTCTCGCTGCCTCGCCACTTTTTTTCGCGTACGTGTACACTCTTCACTCGTCGAAAGAAAAGTGTTGCGGCCCTAAATAAATGTCCGCACTAAAGACAGAAAGGTGAGAGGTTACATGAGTATTTGCCACGCGGCAGTAGAAATTCGCCACGCCACCCACAGCTCGATTGTGCTTTGGTGAGCAAGCGCGTTTGCGGTCGTCGTTAAGCACGCTACGCGTCTTCCCACAAGTTTTGCAGACTTTGGTATCTTGACGACTGGTGCAGTGAGCACGCTCTGCTTCTTCCAAGGCCCGTTGTACGCGGTAACAACACTGCTGCAACAACATTGCTTACTCGGCAGTGCTGTAATATCGCATATCATTTGCTGTCATATTTAGCATGCGACAAAAACTTTAGAGAGGTCTTTTTTCTGCTTATCTGAGTTCCATTGCGATGATTTTGTGACCTTCATACTTGTCTGCAGGTCACTAGCTGTACAGGCATCCCAGTGTTGTCACTGACTGAAGTGGCCAAACGTCCGGATGCCACACATGATTTTTTATTTGCTAGAGAAGAAAGCATGTGACATCAAGGAGGCACAAAATCCTCTCTGTTAACGCTAGCTAGGCAAAGACATCGCTCGTCTACATCTGACGGAAAGCGATACAGGTGGAACAGGTCGCAGCCGCACTGACGCCGCGGCTGTTGATGCTGTGCACATGGCTCTGCGGCTAGTTTTTTCCGCTTGCGATAGTTATTGGTGCAGCCAAAACCGCGCAGTGGTATCCTGATGTCCTCGGCTCACGATTCATGTTCACAGTCAGCGTCAAAACACGTAAAAGCTGTTTTCTCGCGCAAAAGACAGCAGGACACGAACGTCACTCAACGCGTACCTCGCCGCACGCGCATACCAGGAGGAGGAGAAGCGGCGGCGCGCGCGCGCCGGTTCGAGGCTATTTTCCTCCTCGCGCCGAAAACGGTCTATAGCTTAGGAGGTAAAAGGCAGGACATATGATTTTACTTGCAACGGGACAGAGTGGCGAACCTCAAACATTAAACGATACGAATGTAACCTGCCCTGCTTAACTTAAAATTCCTTCATGCGATATGAAGGTAGCTCACCTTTAAGTCGTAACAGGCACCATCGGAAGATATATACATGAAACAGGCCACACTGTGCGGTGATCAGTGCACGATGCAAGCTTACTGTGGTGAGCCGCAGTACATCTGCATCGCACGATCAGTAGCTGTGCATGCGGTTTCTTCACTGTACGCTTGAGTGCACAGTTGCAATTACAGTTACAATTCATGACTCAAAATGTGGGCTCCACAAAAGATAAATCATAGGCATCTCGGTAGTTAGCGGAGCGCAGCCCTCCGGCGTCACTCTGGCCGCTACAGCTGCTTACAACCGCTTCCACGTGCAGCTCTAACAATCTCTTAATCGAATCATGTGGTTTGTGGCCTCACTTAAACAAAACCAGCCGTATTCACAGTTCAGGAATGCCGCGAAATACCGAGCTGCCGGGAAGCCTTTCACAAGCACCACGCGGTAGCTGCTGCATCACCTCCGTATGCAACGCCCAAGATGGCGCCAGTGCTGGCTTTTAGGCTTGGCTTACACGGGGTGCCACCAGCAAAATGGCGGCGACCAGGCATCGAAACAAATCATATATAGAGTGGAACGACCAAGTGAGGGCCTGGGGTCACGCACAGCACCACAGATGCACTGTGCAGTCAGAGAATTATATTAAAGGGATACTGAAGCAAAATCTTAAAATTGAACAAAAACACTGCAGATAGGTTCTCGGAATGTGATTACACCGAAATCTAATCGTCACTTCGCATATTTTGCAGTGGATGGTTTTATTTTCGATGTTTTATGAGCGCGTGCCAAGCCCTGCCGGCCGGCACGAGGTGAAGAGCGTTATGTCATGTCACCCTTGTCCGAGAGGCAACCGGTCGCATCACACGCGATGTTGCACTGCAGTTTGGGTAGACCAAGCGATAAGGCTCCTAACCTCCGACACTGCCGACGCAAAACTGGCAAAACTCGCGAGTAGCGACAGCAATCATGCTCCTGCGGGAACAGTGGGCGCACGGGTGTTATGATGTCTAGTCGCAGCTTCCACAGGCGGCCGCCGGGTGCAACGATACGTCAATAAATCGCGAAAAAAACGTGCTATCCGCCTTTCTGCGCTAAAATACTTGTCGCATTTATCAATTTTAGCAGTCAAGCTCTTGTTTACATGTAAAAGAGCAGCTCCAAAAATTAGGCTCAGTATCCCTTTAAAAACTTTTGTTTCCATGCATTTCCATGCACACCCACTTGTTACCCGCACCTGTCAATAGCGGCACCACCTAATCCTGCTTACGTCACAGATCAGTGTTTGGCCATAAAAATGTAGTTAGGTACGCTCTTTCTTCACGGAAAAGGTCTGTCCTGGGATTTGGGGAAATTTATAGCAGCGAAGAGAGTGTTTGCTGCTTCTGCACCCACATTTAGACACCCACATTTTGGATAACATTGTTGGAAACAATATAATGAAGCATTTTTTTTTTTCATATTCTTTTTCTCCTCCTCCTAGAGACTTGTTTCTGAAGTTGAAAAATTATTGATGGATTTTTTTTCCATTTCATTTTTGAAAAACACTACTGTATCTTTAGAAAACTCTAGATTTAAGGCAATCTTACTTGTGCTTCCCTATATTATACAACAATGAAAGTGAGCACATTTTTTTAGAACCTAGATACTTGCCTAATATGCAAATCTGAAGGAGATGTGCACTACATTTGTGGTTTATGATTTATGGGGTTTCACGTCCCAAAGCAACTCAGGCTATAAGGGACACCGTAGTGAAGGGCTCTGGAAAATTCTGCCACCTGGGGTTGTTTAACGTGAACTGACATTTGTGGAGAAATTCTTTAAAATTGCCTCATTTGAGCCTTCTGCAGTTTTTGAAACTTTTTAGGAAGCGGAAACTTCCTAAAAATGGCAGAAGTAAGCCTCTCATGTTCTTTCTCACATGTACTTTTAGCACGTAAAATAAATCCATCATGGCTTTAATCTCTCTATTCTTACATCATTGCAAAGTTGCAGAATTGAGCTGTTCACTTGACCTCTGCATCTGCCACGACATCTTTTATAATTTTTTTCGCCTGTACTGAATAATGTGTGCATAACATACAGGGTGTCCAGGCTAACTTTAGCCAAGGGTTGCCCGCGTGAGCCAGTCTGCAAGCGTGACGGTGCAAGTTGCAAGTTGCACCGTCGACATATCGGCTTGCTGCAGCAATGAGGTCGTCGCGCCTTGCCAGCAGCTTATTCATTCACTCAAGCTAAGATTGAGAGCAGCACAATCATGGCACGCGAATGCGCTAGTCACGTGAGTTTTTTGTATTTCGCAGACTTTCTTTGGAGCTCGGAAAAATGATACACGTGAGGCTTTCTGTATCGCAAATAAATGGAATGGGGGTTTCTGAAGGTGCTCTCCAACTTTGCTATTCACATTTGCTGTCCGAAGTCAATATTTAGGCATTTAGAAAAATTATCTTAATTACTAATTAATTACTTGCAAAACAAAAAATTGCCTATGATGCGCAAGCCGGTTGTAGGTGTATGTAAGTGGCTTCCCTGGCCTTCCTCAAATATTTTATCTTTTAATCCTTGGCTAAAGTTAGCCTGGACACCCTGTATAAATAATCAAGAACATCAAAAACTTGAAATATTTAGGCCGTTTGATCTTTTGTGGAATCAACCTCGGGTAATTTGCACCCGCGCATAATTTGTGCACCCCTAATTTATCACCTTTTTTAAAAACTTTTACTCGCATATTTTACAAAGGCGCTGGTTTAGTGCCTGTTATCTCCATTTGCATGTGGCTGCTGGCTCTGCGACTGCACTGTTGCCCGTTTATTGCTTGGAGCTACACACGCAGCCTAATGCCATCCCAAGGGGAGCCACGTAACGTGGGGTGGGGCGTGGGAGGGGGTAGGTGTTCTATATTTTGAGTCAACTTTTTTTCTTGTCAGCGAGGGGTGCGAGTTGGGGGGGGGGGGGGGGGGGGGGGGTATACATATAGAGGGTATATATTGTGCATTACGACCCTGTAGTGTTTTTTTGGACGTATTTATGAAATCTCCACGTAATTTGTGCACCCCCTTTTTAGAAGCCCTAATTTCAAGAAAAAGAGTGCACAAATTACTACAGTAAATATGGTATACACATTGCTTTAAGGGGAGGTGTGGGTCTTGAAGATAAAAACTTTGTTAGAGATATCATAATGAAATTAGTTGTTGGTTGGTTTATTGGAGTTTAAGGGGGGATGAGGGTCTTAAAACTAACTTGTTTATTTATGGCTAGAATCTCATGAAATTTTGCACGCAGATGTGTTTTTCTCTTGTGATTCCAAATATGTAATTATAATTGAGCTGGTGGTCTTAAATCTTGAAAAGTCTAGAATGTAATAGGTCATTTCTTACGCAGCTTTAGTGAACTTTCTCATTGCATTTTGTTGCTTTTAATTACATGAATTGATAGCCAGAGAGTTCCCATACCCAGTGACATTCTTCGTTTTTCTCTAAAGGCATGTCATCCTGATATACTGTGTCAAGAGTAAAAGGTCGCAGTATTTGACACTGCAACTCATTAAGCTAATTGTAAATTGCTATTTATACGTGGCCTAAACAAAAAAAGTAAGAATGTCATCGGGTATGGGAATTTGCTGGCTATCAATTCATGTAATTAAAAGCAACAAAATGCAATGAGAAAGTTCATTAAGGCTGCGTAAAAAATTACCTACTTACACTCTATAATTCAAGATAACTTTTGATCTAAGACAACCAGCTCAGTTATGATTACATTTTTGGAATCGGAAGAGAAAAACACAGCTGTGTGCAAAAGTTCACGAGATTCTAGTCACAAATAAAAAGGTGAGTTTTAAGACCCTCGTCCCCCCTTAACGTCCCAAAGCAACTCAGGCTATGAGAAACGCCGTACTGAAGGGCTCCGGAAATTTCGACCCTTCAGTACGGCGTCCCTCATAGCCTGAGTTGCTTTGGGACATTAAACCCCAATAAACCAACCAACAACTAATTTCACTATGATATCTCTAACAAAATTTTTTTATCTTCAAGACCCGCACCTCCCCTTGTAGATGGCATTAAGCCTCCTGTTCCACAGAAAATCCGCAGTTGCGAACAAAAAACAGCAGTGGCCCACTGTGGCAAGTGGCAGCTAAATTAATGTTTGGTCGCGAGAGGTTGCCCAAGAAGAGCCACGTGGGTCTCACATGCCCCACCAGCGGCTGTTTGAAATAGCCAGCTTCTGGGGCAGTGGCGCATCGCTTAAACGTTGCACCATTGCACCAGCAGTGGTGTGAGGACTCTTTGTGAGCTATGAATGCAAAATAAAGAATGACCAATTCTGTATACATGGATATGCAGGCAGATCCTAGGTGACTGAAGGAATGCCTGCACAGGAGGAATCTGATGCTATCGTACTGCACTCTTATCATCACCATAATCATGATGATGAGTACAATGAGAGGAGGTTAAGCGTTACATGCTGGTGAAAGAAGGAACAGCATCCGTGTCTGTGAAGTGATACCCAAAAACGACCCCAGAGTGCTGAAAGAAGCCAGTAACGCAATCACGTCATATCCCATACCCGTAAGGCGGAGCTTATGTGTACACCAAACTTTTTTTGGCAGCTCATAACAAAAGTGACAGTATCACGTGTCAACCAATCAGCAAGATAAGACATCTCTCACCTTGAGCGAAAAAGTCTGCTACACAAAAAGCCTGAAACTAATTTCTTTATAGCAAAATGAGTTACTCTGCAGCTAAAACAGCTTTAAGCACCTTGTTTGCCAAATATAACCGAAACCTACTCGCCTCTTAACCAAGAGTGAAAGAGTAATTACGTCCAACACCAAATGGCCATTTTTCTGCCCCCATACAGCAACCACTGGCTGCCTTTTGGACTGCTACAGATGCAACTGTACAAGCACCGATGCAAGTGGAACGTTCCAAACTTTTTAGTTAAGAACTGGTTAAGGCTATGCTAAACCTGGATGGCATGGAGCATCTTCTGTGGTGATAACTGCTACTGTATCACAGAACACTCAAAAATAAAGCATTAGCATGCTTGCCCTGAAGGTAGACATGCTGACACTTCAGGTAAGTGCTCCCTGATTCAATAGCAAGTTGCCAGCATAGAAAACACTATGCAAACTGCACTGGACACTTCAATAATGACAGCGTCCTGACAAAAATAAAGTGCTATAGGCATAAAACAAAGAGTTCTGTGCATATAAACTTTGTGGCATCTTGGCTGTAACTAAAAGGAACCTTTGCCTGCTTGGTGCCAAGTAAGGAGCCCAGTAGCCTGCCCTCACGGTGTCTCAGCACAATGGATACAGAAGGCATGCATGCGATTGCAATCAACAACTGAGAACTATCCAATTGGCCTGCTAATCTCAAGGCATGCTTTGTTTGCATTCGTGTGAGGCAGAAATGTGCACTGATGCAGAAAAGGCACTGACCAGAATTCAAACCTTGCCAGGCTGACGATGTGCAAATTTTGCGAGAATATGGCATGCTGCCTCACTTAAGTAGGATGTATTATGTTCTACCCCCCCCCTACACAATGCAGTAAGCGATGAGTGCATAAGCAAGCTTACTGTGCATACCCAACTAGAAGTGTCTAATGTGCACTCTGATTCGCAACTGCACCAAATGAGAGTTCACATACTTTGCTTTCCAAAAATCGCCAGGTCACCAGTTTGTTCTTACCGACTGCAACGTGGCTCGTTACAGCACTCCTAGCCCTCCAAATGCCTTGGGAGAGAGAGAGCCCCTTTAGAGCTACGAAGGGGCTCTCATACCCCAAATGATTTCCCTGCTTGCCCACTTTCCCCTTCATCTACCTCCCACACAGTCCCCAACTTTTCTTTAACTTTGAGGTCTGATGAGGTACTCCAGGCTGGGTGATGACACTGTGGTATTATGCAAGCGGGATAGGACATCTCAAAGCAACAGAGACTTAGCTATGTAACCACAAGGTCAACAGCCGAAGACGAACGGACATCAAAGATGATAAAACAATGCCTCTCCTACACTTGTGTGCTCTGCAGTCCAGAGCAACTAGACTGGCGAGTGGCAAACAAAGGCACCGAGCTGCCAACGGCCTGGCAGCTTCAGATTCCGGTGCGATGCATTATCTGGAAGTTAGAACCTGCACCAACTACCACTCGGTTGAAAAGGCAGCTGCTGCCAGCACAAGCCAATTAAAGGGGGAAGAGGGTCTTAGAAAAAAAAAAAAAATTTTCATTAATGAAGTCATAGTTATGAAATCTTCAGGGAACATTATTTTTCGATGCTGATCCCAAATATATAAATGAAATTCAGGTAAAACAAGTCCTGCGTACTTATGTAATGTGTTAAGTAACTTTTTGCCAGAAGCGTTCACAAAGTTTTGCAGCAGAGAACTTGCAGGGAAGTGCCATTGGTTTCTCTTGACACCAAGGAATGTAATAAGGGTGAAATTATCACCTTATCATAGAAGTTGAGTTAAAAGGTATTGAAGTTGCTACTACAGAAATGGGAAGAAAAATCTGTATTCCTGTTTATCACTTAAGAACTCTTTAAACCAACTTCTATGATAGGAAAGGTAATAATTTCACCCTTATTGCATTCCTTGACGCCAAAAGAAACCAATGGCACTTATTTTAGCAAGTTCGCCCGACCAAAATTTCTTGAAAGCTCTCGGCAAAAAGTTACCCAACATATTACATGTTTTGAATCAGCATGCAGAAATACGTTTACTGAAGATTTCATAATTCTGGTTTCATTAATAAATTATTTTTTTCTAAAGGCCCTCTTCCACCATGAAGTGGCTGAAGCGATGTGCAGTTTGTTTTTTTACACATGGAGCTCTGTGTGACCTGGCAGCACTGCAGCACTTTGAATTATTCAAAAACTCGAAACAAGAAAGTGTGAATTAATGAACTTTTACCATAAATTCACAAATTGATTTCTATGCCACCCAAACTACACTGACATAGGCATCTAACCTCAACCTAGGTAAATACTAATATGCACTCCTTGCATTTTCTGTACATTGCAATGATAGTGAACACAAACAGGGATATGCAAAAAGGCCAAGAGACAGCACACACAGCAAAAGCTCTAGCTCAGAGCTCATCCCAAGAGGATACTGAAGAATTTGGCTGAAAGTACAAATAAATTCTTTAAAAATGAAAGCTATATCTTGAAAGGCTTGCCAACAGCAGCAAGGGTGCCTGATGTCCTACAGCACTCCAGAAAGTGTGACTAAAGGCCTGACCACAATGCCTGTGATCTGGCAAAAAATAAGCATTAACACTTTGGTGTGCTCTGATAAAAGTTCTCAATCTAAAAATTTTTTTATTCAGTATACCTTTCTAATTGGTACCTTGGCCTTCCCATTACCAATGCTCAGAAAGAGCAAATTGGCAGTAATTTGCACTTATTCAGATGTCTTCAGTCATCACAGAATATTTAAACTTTCTAGCTACCAGAGGATAAAAGCCCGCATTCCCCACTACAGTAACATAGGGCCCAGAGGTGGGACCTCACCTCATGGGGGACCTCTTGCAGCCTGTCCAATGCCCGGATGTGGTCCAAGGTGTCGATGGAAGGGGAGAGGCCTCCATGGAGGCAGAAGATCTGGCCGTCAACCAGCGCTGTCAGTGGCAGGTAGTCAAAGAGGTCCGTGAAGTACTTCCACACGTTGGCATTGCCATACTTGCGCAAGCACTCATCATAGAAGCCGTACACTTGCGTGATCTGCCGACTTTCGTGGTTGCCCCGCAAGATGGTGATTCGTTCCCGGTACCGCACCTAGTTAGTGACACAACAGGCAGTGTGCAAGCAACCAAAATAAGGACAGCGACACACTAAGCACCAAGTGCACGCACAAAAAGTATATATAAAGTACAATGCTGCTGCATTTAAGCAGATGCAGCAGCATCGTAAGCATCGTAGCCACTGATAAAAGATCTCTGATCAAAGTACCAACATGATGCTCACCTTGAGTGCAACCAGTAGGGAAACTGTCTCAACTGAATAGTAGCCCCGGTCCACATAGTCCCCCATGAACAGGTAGTTGGTATCCGGAGATTTGCCCCCAATGCGGAACAGCTCCATAAGGTCGTGGAACTGGCCGTGCACATCTCCACACACTGTTACAGGGCATTTTACCTCCTGGACATTGGACTCCTTGGCAAGGATCTCCTTTGCCTGCATCAGCAGAAGCACCCGACAAAAAATGTAGTTCAAGCTATCAAATACACTATGGGCATCTATTCTGACGTTTTTAGCACAGCGAGGCACTGGAATCACCACTGATATGCTGCAGCAGGTGCTTTACACACAGTCCTCTCGGCCACTGCCACGACCAACCGACGATAATGTCACAAAATACTATTTGACAATAAGAGCTGACCCTCCTCACCCATCAAAATGTACAGCTATTAGAGTGATCCCTTATTCCTGGTGGCATTCATTGCAAGTAACCACAATGTACCAATGAAAAGGCGACCTGCAAAACAATCACCGGCAGTACCATGTGCCAGCATGGAACTGCTCACAAAACTACAAAGCATCTCACAGGGCAACTAGTTTGGCAGTACAAATATTCCAGCGAAACCATATCTGCACCACTCATTAGCTGCCATCCGCATTTCATACCCATGGATTTGACGTCCAGAATGAATGACAGACTCCCTCATCTGCACAGGACAGTCAAACAAAAAGTGCTACCATATTCTCAAGCCACATGTGTGGTTCGACACAGCTGTGTCTGCGTGTGCTTGTATGATGTGAGCAAACATCATAAGAGGTTCTTCCTATGTGTGAACCAAGAGCAGGTGTGCAATGCTGCCACAGGGGTTCAGCCTATGCTTGCTTGTACCATAAACATTTGGTGCTGACAGCTCTGTCCTGTGACGGGTTCCAAGAATTATGCTCATGTGAGCAAGTAATTCCTCTTCTCGCCATACAGCAGGAAGCATTAGTGAAATAAGATTTTAAATCAACTAATGGCAAATAATAATATCAACGTAAGCTTAGCTAAAAACCAATACCACAGCCCCTGTAAAACCTTGCGCTATGCTCACTGCTCCATAATCAGGCTTTAGGTGCACGCTTTAAGATGGTCCCGAACACTCAAAACTTCCTGGCAAAAAACCGCAGCAAAGGCATGCAGCTACTTTAAAATGTAACAAATGGAAGATATCAGCAAGTGTAGAAAGGTGACTGTTAATGCCATGGCTGCAGGTGCTACGAGATGGTAACTGTCCATGAAAAACAACACCATTAAAATGTAAAGGTGGCATTCAATAGGGAAACAATGCAAGCAGCCATGCTAAAATGCACTAGGCTCTTTCCAAGCATCTTTGTGCAATTCCTGCATTTTAATAGCAAAACATCTTCATATTTTTATTCACATGACAGCAAAGAGCTTTTTACAAAAAGTTCAGCTCCACCAACACATGCAATAAATAATGCACGGACATCATATCAGATGTGGTGTTTGCATGAACTTGCAGAGCAGTACCACAAAGGGGGGTCTCAGTTCTGGTTGCAGCATATCTTTTTTTAAGGGGGGTGGAGGGTGTTCTTCCCAGCCTCTGCCCTACTAAAGGAGAGGCTGATTTCCCTCTCTCCACCTTGACACCTGCCAACCGTGGCTCCTCCGCGTACACAACCGTACATACACCAACACCGGCGGGTGCTCAAAACGGAGTTCCTAATGCTAGTACATTAAGAGATATGAGCAAGCCACCGTTGCACTACTGTTTAATCACCATCTCTGTACATGTTCACGAGTGATATATACTCTCAAACTTTGTCAACAAAATAGCTAGGGCTGCTGTTTCAACAGCCACTAGCCAAAATTCAAGCAATTCCTGCTTCCTTTTTGTGGATACATGCTTCCAAGGGTGTGGCTACCTTGAATAGTGCTTCCTAAATCGTGCATGAAATGCACAATTTTCACAGTGCACACCACAGGTGCAAAACAACAACAGTGATCTAATGAAAAAAGATGACCACAGGAGGAAGACACCACAAACACAAACCTTTCCTTCCGGTGTCTTCCTCCTGAGGTCGTCTTTTTTTGCACTACCTTTTTATTCAAGTATGTGTCACCAACTAGCCCAACAATAAGTTTTATGAAACTTGGTCCATTAAAATGGTAGTGGCCAGCTTAAACAGACCCTCAACCAATTTTAATGGACATACAGACCTTTTCAAGACCCTAGGGAAAACTGGTTTTCTGGGCTGTGGGGAGAATGAGGGGGAGCTTAAAGGGCAACTCCGGCGATTTTTCGATGTGCATCGATTGAAATGAAATTTTAAGTCTGTATGCTTTATGATAGTCTGATGCCTCATGTAAAATTTCGCACCTGAAACCGGCGTAGTTTTTCCGCAAGCAAATTTTGAAGACAAGCGCTCCTCGACGCGAGCGGCACCCACTGATCGAGCAACTTCTACAGGCCACCCTGTTCTGTGACGTCACTGGCGGGGCGGCGTGTCAAGCTGGTTGGGCGCGCGCTGGCGCAGGCAGTGCAGGGGAAAACTGAAAATTGGTTTTGAGGAAAGTAAATGACGCAGCAATGGACACCCGAACCGCGACGTAAGGGAGGAGTGAAAGAAGAAAGGAAGAAAGAGGTCCGTAGTGGAGTTCTCCGGAATTATTTCGACCACCTGTGCAATTTCGCGCCATCTCAACGTGCTTGATGTGATGTGTACGCCAGAGAGATGGGTCACGGCAACTTCTGTTGTGCTGTGGGGTGCACGAATTCTTGATCTGTGACAACGGGCGTGATCTAGCGTAGGTTTCCTAGCGATAAGAACCTTCGCGATAAGTTGGTGAGAGCTGTTCGCCGTGTAAACTGGTCTCCGAGGAAGCATACCCGCTTGTGCTCGCGCCAGATTGCTATGAAGACAGCGTGTACTTCAAAGAGAGCTTTGGACTCGCTAAGGCTTCGTTCAACTGGCGCTTGAAGGCATATTCTGTGCCAACGTTATTCTAGTACAACCGTCTATCGCAGCGGCCAGCTGAACGAAGCGCGGCCGTCAAGAAGCGGTATGTTGGATTGTAGAACTGTAGCTGGCGTGAACTCACTTCGAAAAGCTCGCCGTCGAGATAAAGCTTCGCAGAGAGGACTGTTGGTGATGCATGCCCCTGTAAGGACGTTGTGCACCGCGGCAACGTTCCGGCAGCAGATTCTTTCATCAGGCTGGGTCGGCCGGCACTGGCCACACGAACAGCTGTCGGCGGGTGCATCTCATTAACTTTCGTCCTGACGACTCTGTCACAAATGCATGCACGAGAAATGACTCAAGTAGTCAATTCTCCGAGTTCAGACCGTCTCCGTGCTGCAGGTGACGCGGCCTGTGGTGTGACTCGGCTGGCTCGCTCGGCGGTGGATCGTACCTAAAAGGCGACTCGTCCAGTCCAAAATCGTCGAATGAGTCGTCTTATAAAGACTCGCTGGTCTCGGAAAAGCTGTCCTCCGCGCTTTCAGTCATGTCGACAGCGCGGCTCAGGGTAGTTGTGATATCTTCGGGGGCTTCACAGCGCGGCGAACCCGCTCGTGACGTCAGAGTCAATACCGCACGAAGGCCCCTCCCCGGTTTCGGTTTTGCGGTTTCGGTTTCGAGTTTTGCGTTTTTTGATGTTTAAAAATTATTTTACGGTTGCTTTTGAAAACCTTGTACCGTAAACATTACAGGAGGTTCCTAGGAACCCGAAACAGCCATTAACTTAAAATGGCTGAAAAATCGCCGGAGTTGCCCTTTAACCCTAAACTCTTTCCTGTACTATAAGCGCAGCCCACTGCCCAACATGATGGCCCCCATCGACCTCTTTTGAAGCAAAAGGCTTCACTACGCTAGTCAACACCGCGCTTCGCGTGAGCCGGTGTATGTCGGAGTACGAGTGACGTCACGCATGGCGCAGGCTACTGCGCATGTGCGCCGCCGCTTCTCCTCCTCGCCACCGTTTGACCTTTCGCCACAGCCGTGCACATTTGAAAGGAGCGGTATATAAGGCGCTTGCCTATAGAACAGGCGCACGCTGCCGCGCGCTATGCCTCATCGTTTGACGCTCGCCGCAAGCGCGTTTATCGCAGAGGCCGGCTATATAACCGCTTGCCAGAGAAGCACATCCATAGGCTAAATCATAAAGCATAACCATAAGCATCACCGCAGCTTTTCGCTTCGAGATATCCAGGCTTAACCTTAGCTAAGCCCCAGCCAATTTTTGGAAAGGTGTCTTCAACACACTGAATCTGCATGTGAGGCAACTGAGTATTCGTGTCAAGTTTAAGAGCTCTGCGTGAGTTCAATAGTTTACAATTCTTTCATGAAAATTACAGTGCTCAGCTGATTAAGGCAACTCCCCTACTTTCAGCTGCTGCTAGCCATGAGGCATCATGGGCTTGCCCAAGTGGCATCGACATATTTTTTCGAAATTAAAAATACATTCAGACAAAGATTAATAACAAGTATCTTAATGGTAACCCCTGCAGCCAGAGGACCAAACCAGCCCGCTCACAAAATTTTATTTATTTAGTTCTCAAATGCCGCTGGGCAGAGGTTTTACAGAAGGTTCAGAGGGGTGTTACATGCACTGTTCGCTCCTGTGGCTGCACTCCCCTAAAGACCCACCCTTGCTGTGATGTTGGCTGCAAGACGGATTCATCTGCCTGGAAAACCACTGTTTTCTCGGTAAGTGCTGAGCACAATTGCGATAAGTCATGAGTCAATGAACAGCTGAAAGCCCACTAATACTATGTGGTCAAGCTTTAGTTCTGGGTTGATGGTTAGGTACTACATATGACAGTCCTGTCAGAATCGAGCAGGTCTTCAGCCAATGCGCTTGCACAGAGCGAAGTTTTGCAGGAGCCAATTTGTCAATCACCTGGTTCAGCACTTGCCTTCACTAAGCTGGAAGTTGGCAACACTTGCATCATGCGATAATGTGGTGTGCTTGCAGATACAACTTGGTGTCAGATACAACTCATGAACACAGCAGCTTTTCTCCATCAAAGGACCCTGCTAGCATGACAATGCAGGGAGAAGAGTCTATCCCCAACCATAGAGGGAAGGGATTATACCCTTTGCTTTCATCTACCACTCCCTACTTTGTCACCCTAGCAAGGTCATGAGAATCGGCCGACACCACTAGCAGGAAGGGGGTCCTCTGACGGGGAAAAGCTGCAAAGCACAGTACATTCCCAATGTACAAGTTGAGGAGGAAAGCTGAGACATGACAGGAAGGTAATTTTTAACCTGTAATTAGACATAAGCAAGGTCTGCACTGAAGCTCTGCCCACAACCATGACTACACACACTTTCTTCATGACAAGGAAAGCCTGTTGCAGCTTTTCTTACTAAAACGAAAAGCTAATCACAAGACCAAATACTCAGTACAAGAATTTTAATTCTGTTTACTGTGGTGATTGGTTAGCAGGGTAATACAGCACTATGCGGGCCAAGAGCTGCTGCCAACTGCCTCCCTTTTTAAAAGTTGTATCCCACTGTGGTACAGCTTTGCTAATTGTGCACAAAGAGGTGAAATTCTCACGAGGCAAGGTTCAAATTGTGGCCACCATGCCCAAATCATCCAGCCTGGTGTGACAAACCTCACGAGGGGCACTGTAGGCTGTTACATGTTACTACAAGGAATACACGTTTACCATTCATTTTACACTATTTACTAATTTCCATGGGTAAGAGAAAACGAATGCATGAAGGCCTGCAACTTATTTCACACTGACCACTATGACAGCCTTCATCCAAGGGCCCAAGATAAACGGCACGGGCCCTGACCGTACGTAAACACTCCAATGAAATGCGGGAGCAGGGCACCCCATTTGCACTAAAACAGGTCAGCGGACTAGCATGATCAGCACTCGACGCAAACTTGTTAACAGAGGCCATAAATAGAAAAATGGAAAAGCAACTTAAGTCGACAGGTACTCACAGCACACACTTATCTACTGCAGCCCACGACCACAAAAAGCAAAGTCTCACTTCAGTGTGCATGACTTTCGTGGCCCCGCACAAAAAAAAAAGAAAAAAAAAGAAGAAACTCGCCGGAAAGATTTAAAATACAAGAAACATTACGAACGGTCTAAACACACACCAAACGGCCTCGAGACACTGGTTACTCTCGGCACCCTTATGTGTCAGCTACTTTTGGACAGAAATTTAACTATTTGATTAGGCAACACTGAAATGTCAACTTGGCCCATTCATGAATGCTCAAATTCATTCATGCCATCCTCGAACCATGACACCACAGTGCAGTACCTACATGCACCATCACCTCGACTTTATTCGCACACGCGCCTCACAAAATACTCATTTTTCAAAGTAAAACGCGCTCCATGAAGTGCGACCACAGGGGCGCGAGAGCATTCGGCATCCGACGCGTGCAAGGGCAACACTTGGAGCGGCCATGGAACGTCGGCTTCCAGTCCCGGCGAAGAGGACGAAGATGTTAAAACTTTATTACAACGCCCGGTTACCGACGATTCTCGCCGGGCCGAGAAGAACGTCAACAGTCAGTTTAGGAAGCCAGCATCAGCTTTCGTCCCCAACGCAAGCAGCGCTGCGACGCACACGCAGGATCGCCTAACATCCGCAACTCACCAGTCTCCGCGTAACATCAATGCCCCCCCAACTAAATCGGTGGCAAGACACCGTACGAAGGCTCACTGCACCCGTACTACACAAGGCACGCAGTGCTGACGTCAAGCACTGATAGTAAAATTCCGACTCGAACGGCAGCCAAAGGAGGTGTAAAGGACAACTACACCCTACACCTACAGCAAACAAGCCACACGCAGCCCGTCCCTTCCGCCTCGCTTAGGCCTATCATTTTGGCACAGCTCGTTTTCCAAGATCGGCCGCATTCCCTAACAGCACCACCTAAGAGGAGGACATTTAAAAGTGCCTTGTCATCTCTAAAGGTCATACAAGAACTTACTTCCAACAAGACACAAAGAAAGCCGGACTTAGCGTCTCTTCGCCCAGCGTAGGGCAATCATAAGATGCACGAGAGCAGGCAAGCTCACTACGACGAGCACAACAGACACGCTGCTCACATTCCGACCATACAGCAGAAACCTCCCACTAAATCTCCAGGGTCATAAACGAAACTGATTTCAATACACTGCGTCAACTTACCTTATCACACAGCGTCTTTACTTGGTTTTCTGTCAACTGTTTGCACTCATTGAGCTGTTCAATCCACGCGTCCAGCTCCTTTAACGCTGCCTTATCTTCTATAGACATTTTGAAAATATACCTGAAATTGAACCACTATATGCTATGCGTTTTCGTCGTTTTTCCGTAAACGATCAGAGACTAACACACAATTATTAATTATCCTACACCACCGGCCAGGACCGCTTCAAAATGGCTGTCGAAACAAGAAAAACAAGAGAGCTGCAGCTTCTGAAAAAAGAATTATATATTAAAGTTCAGAAAAAAAACTTCAGATATAATATTAAAAAAATATAAAATATTTTTTTTGCATAGTGAAATAATAAATTTATTTTGCTATATTTGAGTCGTGATTCCGGGTGTGCGGTCCTTTCTGGCTCTGTGGTGGAAGCCGAGGAGTAGGAACTTCTTTCTGGGGTTCTGAAATCTGTCATCATCGCCGTACGGGAGCAACTTTTTAAAAATGTCTGAGCAGTTGGAGTTGAAGGGAGCCCTTAGGGGTCACAATGGATGGGTAACTCGAATTGCAACGAACCCGAAATTTCCTGAGACGGTCCTGTCCGCGTCGCGGGGTACGTATGACGCCATGCCATTTGTTGAGGTGCCTGTGCTGCATGATATGGTTGCAACCTTTAAGGGAATAGCCCCCCCCACTTTTTTTGAAAATTTTGAAGCAAAGCAATAAGAACATGTTTGCTTCAAATTGATCGCGGTAATGTATTTGTGATCGATTTGCTTGTTGGTTGCAGACAACAAAAACTGAGATAGTGCGTAACGATTGCAACGTGTTCGCAGACAAGACCCTTATTCTGTGGGAGCTCACCAAAGATGAGACGAGCTACGGTATTCCGAAGAGGCGCCTCAAGGGACACGGTCACTTTGTGACCGATGTCGTGATGTCGTCGGACGGCCAGTATGCTTTGTCGTGTTCGTGGGACAAGACGCTGCGGCTGTGGGATTTGATCGTGTAAGTGCATAGGTTTTACCCTCGGAATGTGGACTAGTGTGCCTCAGCGTTTCATGTCACGGTGTTCACAGTTTCCGGGCTGTTCTGTAACAACGTCTGTCGTTGGAGGGCTTCATGCTCGTCCCGAGCGCGCATCTGTGATTGTGCGATGTTGAGTCGTTTTGCGCCGAGGGATTCGACTGCGCGGAATAGTAGGAATTCGCCGCCATTTATGCCTTGTGAGCACGCGCAAGAGCAAGTGAGCGACGAGCGGGGCCGTCGCTGCCGCTTGCCATGGCGCCCGGCACGGGACACGAGGTGCATACTTCGGTATAACACTAGAGGGCCATCTGGCGCTGCAGTGCGCGAGCCTGAGTTGACTTGGAACCCCCGTATTGCTCCCGATTTGTTTTTGGGCAATTTCGTTTTCTCACACCAGTGTTTGCATGTTTTCCTTAGCCTTAATATTGAGGTACTGGGGTAGAAAGCTGGCGAGTTGGTTGGCATTCAAATTTAAATAAGTGCAGAGCAGAACTACACTAAAAGCGGTGTGTTTTCAGTGTAGTTGTGTTTTGCACTCTAGAGATGTTGCTTGCTTTGGCAGCTTTACTTGTGTAATCATGAGCATGCGTTAGCCTTCCAGCTAACTGAGTCTGCTGGCCGTCATGGTTAATCCCTGCTACTGTAGTTGGTCCTCTTGCACTTGCCACTGCGACTTTGCAGGTGGCTGGCACATGTGATTGGATTAACTGCGGTGCATGACAATCAGTAGACACCATTGGCTGGAGAGCTCTCCTTGAGGGGCAGTTGCTGCTGCGTTCGAGTTGTATCAGACTATAGGAGACAAGCCATGGTGGTCGCCATTTTGGCGTTGATCCAGTAAGGCTATAGTGTGTGTCTAATTGGGCTTATTCCCCCACCTCTGGCCTACACAGCTGAAGCTGGGCATTGGAAAATGGCGCCCGTGACGTCATCTGAATACCTCCTATTTCTGGTCTTGCAATGTACGGCAGAGTGCAGTATAGAGCGCATGCCACATTCGAAACTGTATTCGCAAGTGCTACGAAATGCTGCAGGCAGAGAGGGTTGATGCCTACGCTGCATGTACAGTTGCGGACAGTGTCATTGGATCACGCTTCGGTGGTCACTTTTCTAGCATGTTACTTAGCAAGGATGAATGATTGTTTAATATTCCACTAGTAAATGCTGCTTGTGCAGATGTGGATAAAGGCAGCAAACCCCTCTATTCCTGTTATGAAACACGAGATAAAATTTTGAACATGGAAGCATGGTCATCAGTGTTCTGTCCTCAACTTTACCTGAAGCGTTCTTTGAGAACACTCGAACAGCGACAGAAATGCCATTTGTTCAATGGTGTCTCATGCACAGGAGCATGCAGCAGCCACGCTCCTTGTTTGGTACAGTGACTGCATGACTACGTAAAATAGTCGCTAGAATAGCTGATGGTGCCAAGTTCATATGGTCGAGACAGCAGTGGCCCTTTTTTTGCGATGTTACCCACCTGCACACCACACTCAAGACCCCAACCCCGTCCCATTTTGCGGAATAAAGTTTTATACTACTACTACCGCCTGGAAATGAGCATGGGGACAAAGTGCATCCAAACACTTCTTACGGCCCTCTCGTGGGCTTTCCCTGTATACATTGCATGTGTGTGTCCACTGCTCTGTGATTATGCATGTATTAGCTGATGACTGGCAGTGATATCAGCATTTGAATGAGAGCAGTATGAAAGGTTCATTTGCTGTTTTACGGCTGCTGCTAGGCGCCTCTGAAAGGCATGGAATTCTTTGCAGTGGACGCACAACTCGCCGCTTTGAAGACCACCACAAGGATGTCCTGAGTGTGGCGTTCTCTGCTGACAACCGCCAGATTGTTTCAGGCTCTCGGGACAAGACCATCAAGCTGTGGAACACGCTGGCACAGTGCAAGTACACCATTGTACGTGATGCGTTTTGTGGTATACTAGATTTATGTAGCTGTGAAGAATAGTGCTCATATTTTGCACTGTTCTTTTCAGTTATGGTTTCGTGTGCTTGAAAACTGCTAATTACGAAAGAAGTGACTTCAGTACATCGAGTGCACTGAGCAAGAAACCTGCCACACTTCATCCTGTTGCAAATGGCCCTTGTTATAAGGTTAACAGTGTTTATTTTGGGTTGGAAGAGCCCATGATTGAGCAGTGGCACTACATTCTCTATTAATGTCTGACCCATTTGTGTTTGATGGTCTCAATTTTATGTTAAAGGAGGCAGTCTGTGCTCGTTTTGCATCGACTCCAGTCTTCTGTTCGGTCATACTGGAGAAACAAAAATTGAGCTTTGTCATTCTTTTTATTGTGAACAGACATACAGCAGTGCATTTTTCTTTTTTAACCATTGTTTGTGGTTACATAGTTTTAAAATGGCTGCTGTGTTAGAACATGGGCCATTAGACTGGTGGTATGTGGTTGCAGAGAGTAGTCGGCAGTGTTTATCGTTATTTCATGTGTCCATGACCAACTTAATTTGTTAAGGCAGTTTCACAGTTAGCATGGTAGCATTCTTTGTCACTGCTAGAAGAAAATGTCATGGCTGCTATAGAGACTGTAGTGGTAGTTGTACTATTGGAAAAAAGTGCTTCCATGTGACGTCATGGGTGGCTTAATGGTGCATCAAGCATAGCTTGCATAGCGCAGTTCGGGGCTAGGGGTGGTTTGTAAAGTGCAGGTTTTTGCCATGCCCTTGGTCTGCAGCATGGGAGCCACTATGATGTCAGTGCAAGCCCTTGAGAGTCTTGCTTGTGGTCTGTATAGTGTGTTAGTCTGTCACCTATCCAATGCCAGGTGCAATTCCCGTTACTATTGGCTGCACACTTCATGCCTACACTTAATCATAATTGGCTTTTCGCAGTAGTTTTTAATTGCTGATAATTTCGTACACTGCAAGAATTGGGTCAGAAAGGTAATTGTTTTAGGCATTGGAGCATGCTTGCTTATGTTCTTTTCGTTAGCTGTGCCCGCTGCTGGCGGGTTGTTTCCAACAGTTGCTCTACTGGAATGTCATGGGGGCAACAAGAAATTAAGGGATAAATAAGGGATCCTTGAACCACTTACTGCTGACTTGCAGTTGTTTGTTCACGTAAACTGATGCACATATGCAGCTGATATAAAAGCACGATTCTGCTGCATTATTTTTGCATCTGTGTTAGAAGCTTTTGGCTTGCTGAAGATTGTTAGTTTCTGCAGTGTGCGAAATATTTGGTGCCTTTTCTTCCTTTCATGCCTTTACATAATACAAATTTTTTGTACTGTGATGTCTGTTGAGCCCAAGACCTGTGATTTACCGTATTTACTCGCATAATAGGCTACTTTTTTTTCCAGAAAATCTAGCTCCAAGTTCAGGGTGCGCCTGTTACGCGGGGTAAAATTTCCGGAAATTTCCGGAAACAACCCGCTGCTGGCGGGTTGTTTCCAACAGTTGCTCTACTGGAATGTCATGGGGGCAACAAGAAATTAAGGGATAAATAAGGGATCCTTGAACCACTTACTGCTGACTTGCAGTTGTTTGTTCACGTAAACTGATGCACATATGCAGCTGATATAAAAGCACGATTCTGCTGCATTATTTTTGCATCTGTGTTAGAAGCTTTTGGCTTGCTGAAGATTGTTAGTTTCTGCAGTGTGCGAAATATTTGGTGCCTTTTCTTCCTTTCATGCCTTTACATAATACAAATTTTTTGTACTGTGATGTCTGTTGAGCCCAAGACCTGTGATTTACCGTATTTACTCGCATAATAGGCTACTTTTTTTTCCAGAAAATCTAGCTCCAAGTTCAGGGTGCGCCTGTTACGCGGGGTAAAATTTCCGGAAATTTTTCGACTCGCAAAATTGAACATACCGCATAAACGCACTCGTTACGGGCCGCACTTCATTTTCCCGAAGAAAATATTTTTTTAAAAAGATTCGTGTAAGGGCCGCACCAAAACTTTCCACGACTCACGTGGGAATAGCCTTCGAAATGCATGCGCCGAGGCCTCCGCGATCAGCTCTGGCTGCGCGTAACGAGCGCTTGATCGCGGAGGCCACACGCGTGCACAGGAGCTTCCAGACGCCGCCCACGAAGGGCGCCCGGGCCCAAGCTCCTTATCATCATCGTTTTCCTCCGCTGCGAGCTTTCGCCATCAGCATCACCAGCTCCAGTTTTTTTGTTGCTGTCAAGTGCTGGGATCTGCGGTAGCGCGTTAGTTCATCATGGTTGTGGCTCTGCTGCCAAGCGTTGCTGTTTTAGCTCGAAGCACCTTAATAGCTACACGGCTGGGAGTTTGCTCTTGAACACGGCAAGCTTGCGGCAGGTCGGAAATTCGACGTGGCCGAGAAGTGCGGCGTGCCTAAATTTTCGTAAGCGACTCCAAGCGCCGAGGTTTTCATGGGCCTAAGTCGGGAACGTTTCCGGCCGGAGATGAAGCTTTCCAAACAGACTTTTTTAAGTGAGCATCCCTGAAAACTGTGTGCAGCTGTTCTGCGTGATGTCGTACGTGCTGTGGCTCCGCAGCAGCTGTGACGGCAGCAGCACTAGTGAGGACTAGTAGTCAGTTCAGCAAAAACTTTGTTAAAATAATGATTGTGGGAAAGGGGGGGGGGGGGGGGGGGGGGGGGCGTCTGCTTACAATCGTGTAAATACAGTATTGATCACAGTGCCAAGTTCGGGGTGCGCCTGTTGTGCGCGGAAATAAAAAAATCTGATTTTTCGCGACCAAACTAGGGGTGCGCCTATTATGCGAGTAAATGCGGTACCTAGTTGTTTTTTTTTTTTTTTTTTGCATTTGGCATGGGTAATGAAACGGCCATATCAGTGTGGATACAAGGCTAAATTTGTTCGAGATGTGTATTGATTGAAGGCTATAATTTTCATACTGATTTCTATTAGTCTATGCTACAAAACTGTGGAGTGGTCCTGGAATTGGTTTCTCCCGGACTGGCTGCATTGCTTGTGTATGTGGCAGGCAAGCTGTGGCATTGTCTGCATGCTTCCTTTGCAAGTTGCATTTATATGGCAGGTTGAGGTATGGACAACACATCTTGTGTATGCACAACAGCATTAATTGTAAACAAACACTGTTGCATTGTTTATGGCCACTCCAGCTGGTTGTGAAATTTGCTGAAGAAGTTGCAAAAATTTAACTGTAGGAAGATGCTCAAAGAGAAGAGTGGCATGGTTACTTTGCACTCGCGGACTGTGGTGACTTGGTGGATTGCTGCTGCATTCATAGTGCGCGCTGCATACCTGGTAGATGGATATCTCTATGGAACCTGCCTGCCGTTGCTTCTCCTTGTTGTCCTCCTCCTCCTCATTCTTGAGCTGCGCTATGTACATGAGATTGTACATGGTAGGACAAATATTAGGTTTGAGGCAGCCTGCATACTTTTTGGATGAGTTGCATCTTGACTGCGTGTAGGGTGACCACTTTGCACATCCACTTTACTTCCTGGTAGAGTGGTGGCTAATTAGGCAGAAGCTCCCTGGATGACCTGCCCCCCCCCCCCCCCTCTTTCCTTTCACCGCATCCTGGACGATGCAGTCTAGGTCTGTGACAGCGCAGTGCTCCAAATTCACAAGCTGGATTGGCAACCAGGCATCGTGCTTTGTCTGATCTGGTAGCAAGGCTTCTCTGGTGTGCAGTGTGCCCCCACCAGATCTTAACAGGCATGAATAAGTGGTTTTTGTTAATTCACCTGTTATGCAGTGTGGACTGCAGATGCAGCAGGAAGTTGAAAAGTAGTTTTTCCTTGCAACCGTGCTACTCTCTGCTTCAGCAAAAGCACCACTGTTTTGGACTGCTGTTCAAGCCTTGGATTTGGATTGAGAAGATCCCAAACAGCGGCAAATTCTAGGCTGTGCACTTTCTTAAGCAGCAATAAAAATGGCACATCTAACCGTTGCAGCTTCATGCAGTGAAAATGCAACTTGCAAAAAAAGCAGGCTGACAGTGCCAGTGTTCGCCTGCTACATGCATTACAAGCATGGCTACCTGCAGTATAGTGCTGCAAGCTGCAATGCCGCTATTTGGTGGTGTATTCACATTGTGGTTGTTGTGGGCCTGTGCTTTTCTGGTGTAACTCTGGTGGAATAGCATTTGAATACACTACAGCTGGAGTGTTTAAAATTCTCATAGCCTATCCACTTTTATTTATATAACACTTCGGTGTATTCCTTGTGTGTTCCTGTGCTGTGGATGGTGTGGCATTTAATGTCTGATAGGTTTAGCATTGAGAGGCTGCATTGGTTACTTTCGGCTGATGTGAAGCTTTTTCTGGGCTTAATTTACTGCTTTCTTGACACTTCCACAGCTGTGGCCATTTGCTCGGCTTGTTGGTCTTCTTGGAACTGTGTGATCTGTGCAAAGCGGCAACCGTGGGAACAAAGAGGATGGCACATGAGTGCTTGCCAAAGTGCTCATGTGCCGTCCTGTTTCTTTTGTTGCTATGGTGATCTTGCACTTGCCATGCACTTCATAATGCTTATGTGGAGCTGAACGCGAAGCTTTTGTGTATGAGCTGATTTGATTCATTCGCTTTAGAATTCTGTTCTATCTATGCATACAGCTGGCTGTATCCGCACCAGTTTGGAAGTACATGGGGGAAGTTTTGATGTGGGCTGTCTTTTAAAGTGCTGCTAGAAGCCATACTTTGCATTGTAGAGTTCAATTATTGCATGTTATTCACTCATGCCCTGGTTGAGGTTAGAAGTGCACGAAGTGGTTTAGAGGATGCCTTATTGAATAATTTTGGGTTAGACTGGCAGAGTGTTTGACAAGAGCAGTGAGGCTGGGTTGAGCAGTGGACTGCATGTGAAAGGATTGACAAAGCATAATAGAGAATGACTTGTTGACGACTCGTTCATCGTGCTGAACTTTTCATGCATTTTTGCCTTTTTTTGCAGGAGAATGCTCACAGCGATTGGGTGTCTTGTGTGCGCTTCTCGCCCAACAACAGCAACCCCATCATTGTCTCTTGTGGCTGGGACTCTGAAGTGAAGGTGTGGAACCTGACAAACTGCAAGCTGAAGAAAGCACATGATGAAGACCACAAGGGCTACTTGAACACCGTGACTGTGTCACCCGATGGCTCACTGTGTGCCTCTGGTGGGAAGGTATGATGATACTTAGGTTTGTCTGTAATAGTGCCCCCCCCCCCCCCCCCCCCGCCTCCTTTTTTTTTGTTTCCATATTTGCCTGGTTCAGTCCTGCAACAAAGCATGAAAATTGCCCTTGGTACAACTGCTTGAGATCCTTTTCCTTTGTACTGATGTGTGTGCTTGCGTATGCGCTGAATACAAAGGCAGCTGAAACAGCATATGGATTGCCTGATGATATAATCATACATATTGGCTACCGCCCGTTTCTGGCAAGGCTGTTGAATATGTGGTATTGATCTGTGACACTAAAGAAGAGCATTCAAGTGCGAGATTTGTATTCGTTGCCATGATATGTATGTTGAAGCACTGACTAAGAGTCTCAAAGAAGCTGTTGGGTTTTTAGCTAGCAATATATCAAGGTTCCATCATGAAGCAGAATCTAAGGTATGACAATTGTTGAATGGCCGCTGTTTCATTCTGAGCTCTATCTGCTGTGCACATCCAAGCCCTATGATTATTACACTGACTGAATGCCTTTTTGGAGGCTTTTGATGACCATAGTGTCCTGCAAATATGAGGGCTGTGCTGTCAACAGAACCTTTGCTTTGGAGTGGTACACAGTGTTCCTCTAAAGAGTCGTTTCTGGTATGTGTAGGATTGCCAGGCAATGCTCTGGGACCTAAATGAGAGCAAGCGCCTCTACACGCTGGATCACCAGGACATCATTAATGACCTCTGCTTCAGCCCCAACCGCTACTGGCTGTGTGTGGCCACTGGTGCTGCGATCCGTATCTGGGTGAGTTTGTCAGCTGGTTGACGTTGGTTTTGGCATCTGTGACTTCATAATTGGTGGCTCGAACCTGTGGCTGCTGTCCTAACTATGCAGCCAAGTTAGTCTTGTAGTCTGTTGTTTATCAACCTGCTGGATTTTTGTTACATTCCAAAAGACTTAAGGTGTGCCCTGTGATTATGATACTGACTGACAGCCTCCTGGAGGCCCCTGCTGACCATTGTGTCCTGCAAATATGAGGGTTGCACCGTTGACCTTGCACGCAAAAGCATTAAACTTAATGTGGCCATGTGACGTGTGCATGTCCAATCTGTTGCCTCAGTGTCAAACCTTGCACTGTGCTGTTTTAGTAACTGACTGCTTATGTCATATGCTGCTTTTGTTAATCACACAGGATCTGGAAGGCAAGAGCCTGGTGGATGAGCTGCGACCTGAAGTGATGACAACCAATGCCAAGGCAGAGCTGCCCCAGTGCATCTCCATGGCATGGTCGGCTGATGGCCAGACTCTGTTTGCTGGCTACACGGACAACCTGATCAGGGTCTGGCAGGTG